>NC_080782.1:40696960-41011039 GCF_028018385.1 Neofelis nebulosa
TTTTAAATACAGGAATAACCCAACTAGTTTCTCACCTACATGTGGTACACTCAATTTTTTTTTTAATGTTTCATTTTTAGATCTATGAAAAAGAAATCAATTTTGTGAGTGTAGAAACAAGATACTGGGCTTTCTTTGTAGATCTCCCTTCTGAGAAACGTGTATGAGCTAAAAGAACGTAACGTGAGCCAGAGTCCTCTGTGAGCATATTTCTTCAAAGCACAAGCAGCTTGGTGTTGGGTGTCTTGTCTGCCCTCACCAATTTGAAAGGGGAAATGTGGGCTATGTGGAAACACTGTCATGCTCTGGAAAGAGAGGGTTCAATTCTGCAGGAGACCTAGCTTTCAGTACCCCAGGGAGTCACAGAAAAGCCCAGACTGGCTCCTGCTTTCCTTCTGCGGTCTCCAAAACCAGCTATATTTGGTTGTCCTGTAGCTGATGTTGCCTTATGTGTCAGAGGACCTAAAGAACTTCCAGAGCTCAGAAATGGATTTTTTTTTCGTGTTGAAAACCTTGTTTAAATGCCACAAGACCTGTGGGCAAACATGCAAAATTTTAAAACACTCTGAGTAAGAATAAGGAGGGAAGCGTACCTTCTAAAACAGGAATGGTGAGAATAGGTATCTAAGGAAAAGACGGTCTGTCCTTCATAAACATGAAGGGTGCAGTGAAATATGGAAATGGGCCGTCTTTTTAAACCCATTCAATTAGGTGCTAATGTACTGCCGCACTAGAGTGCGTGCGGTTATTAAAACCGAGCTGAGGGTTCAAACCATTGTACCCCAAGTACGAGGCTATGTCTTCCCAAAACTTAGCAATTCAAAACAAACACCCTTCATAACAAAACTTCCCTCAGACTTTTGACCTCTTTCTGGCATGGTGCAAAGGCTAGAACTTGTTTTAGGGGCTGGGGAATGTGGCTTCTGATTACTAACCAGAGTTTTCTCTTTCACATGGTCTTGTTTACTCCTTTCTTCTCCAAAGCCAGAGATCGTCCCCTGTCAGCTACTGCAGCATTTCTACCAGATGCGACAAATCACAGGGGTGTATTTTGACTGTTGCTCCGTCATGTGAGCAAGAGAAACACTGAAACCTTTTACCAGTCCCTGTGCTTCATCTTTGTTTTCCAGTTCCCCAAATGTTTGTAACCTGCTCCAGAGAATTCTTCTTGTAATATTTTAGTCTTCTTTCCTCCCCTAGATTAAAATGTGACAGCTTATATTAATAAGATGTTGTCACTAATCAGTAGTCCATTAGCATCGTCACTATATATTTTGACATTGTCATTTCAGTACGATGGCTGGTTGGAGGTCTGGGGGATGGGATTTTTTTTTTTTTTTTTTTTTTTTAAACAGAAGAGAATGAAACAGAAATTTTTCTACCTAAGTTATTTTAGGGTTCTGAAAATGATTTGATCATTTTTATTAGTAGGTCCTGGCAATAGCACTCATGTTTCATTATAAATAAGACTTGCATGACAGTTTGTGAAATATGAACGGAAGGTACTTCATACATACACACACACATGTCTTAATTCCCATAGATCTCTGACAATTGAAATTCAAGTTCTTTTTATACTTCTCTGTCCACCATCATTGTTACATTACTTGATCACAAAGTTGCTCTTAAGGCCTCAAACACTTGGGCGAAGGCAGAACCAGCATGAACTTCAGGCCAGGTAGCTTATAAAAGTTGGTTGCCCTCATTCTTCTCCACCAATCAACCTAAATTTACCAGTCATCAGCTTCCCAGGGAAACCGTAAATTTCTTAATATTCACTTCATTCATTTCAAACACAGATTTGCAGGTTAAAAGAAAAAAAAAAGGCATACTATTCCCTCAGTACTGACTTGTTTAGTTATGAAATGTCCCGCATTCTAAAGCAAGTAATCCTGAAGGCTTTGTATTACATTTGCTGGATAAGGATTTCGGGTCAAAAGAGAGAGCCCTGAGCTCTCCTGTGGCTGCAGGCATGACTGCTTACAACTCAATGGGCCGTGGACCTTCTGCACAAACGGCTCTGGTCTTCAGCCCAAGAGATGGAATTCAGCATGTATGAAGTTGACTTTGGCTATAAGAACAATAATTGCATTACTACTAAATCTTGCAACTTTTATATTAAGTCGAACTTGATGAAAAATGGGTCAAAATTCGAGGCTCAATATCAGCCTTGTTTGGCAGTAGAGCCAATCCTCAGTAATCCGTGGAGATGGCAGGCAGGGAGAGTAGGGAAGCTATCCAAAACTCGTTTTAGCAACGTTCCAACCGGTTTAGTCATCAGAAATCCTACCAAAGGGCAGGACTGAAGGCTCTTCCTTATTTCTCAGCCCACCCTCCAGGGGAGGGGAGAGAAAGGGAGAGCAGACTGCTATTCTCTTTACTCTCCCTTAATAGAGGGGGAAAAAACAAAAACAAAAAGACAGGGAGGGGGAGATTAGGACAAACACAGGAGGCCACAAAGGGAGGGAGGGGGATGACGGTTTGGAAGTGATTTGCATCCTTTTAGAGGACCTGGACTAAAAGGAAAGCCCTCCAGGAAAGCACAAAACACTGTCCCACCTCATTTCTTCCTGAAGGATAGACTAACTAACCATGTCGAAAAATTAGCCTGAAGAGGAAACCTGTCACTCAACCATCCACGCAGAATAATCATCATCGCCTTGCATTTAACAATTAGTCTGAGTGTCAAAGCATATTCTTCTAAAGTGGAACAGCAAGACTGATTTTTCAGCAAAAGAGCTACCAATTTAAGACATCAAAAATATTGCCTTGAAAAACTCTCAAAGACAGAAAAATTCTCAAGAAAGCCAATATTGCAATTGCTACTGTCATGGCTGAACAGTTTTAATTTTCATTAAAAAAAAAAAAAAACAAAAAACTTCCATTGTAAATACCTATGGGGTCAGTTGATAAGATATACCAGAAAACCAGCCTCAATGATGAGGGAGCGTGGGGTAAACTGAGGGCAAAGTACAGGCTAATAGCATTTCCCCCCCAACTCCCACCATGTGGAATATGTGTGATGTTCCATGGACACTCCTGACTGCCCAAGAACAAAGGAAAGGGGTTGAAGTGCTTGCCATGGTGATGTGGGAAACTAAGGCAAATGAAAAATTAAATTCCCTTACTGCCTACAGCTCACTGACAAGTCCTTGAGACAAACAGAGTGACCTCCCTCTAGGGGCTTAGCTGCCTCAGATGATGACACTTTGCTAGGGGCTAAAGGGAATCTTGGCTTAATATTATCCTGACCCCTCCCCCCCCCCCCCCCCCCCCCCGATCCTGTAAGTCTACCTTAACATATAAAAATTCCTTTGGAAACTTCCTTTATATTAACTCCCCCAGGATATATGCTAGCAATCATACTCCACGCTTATGGCCCTCTGATATACATCTGAAGGGCCTTATGACTGAGGTTTTACTAAACGGTAATACATGGCGTTTTCCCATTAGCAATTAGCTCCTCAAGGTCTTGGAAACCTTGCTTCCAAAATACCTTAGAGACTTATGCTGTCCCTAACCCCATCCCAACCTGAGGGTATATAATCAACCACCTGTCACAACCCCAGTGCAGCTCTTTCTGCCCATGGGTTCTGTCCTGTGCTTTAATAAAAAGCACTTTTTGCACCAAAGAAGTCTTCAAGAATTCTTTCTTGGCCGTTGGCTCTGAACCCCATGACTCCAAAACCCCATTATCAATACCTGATAGATTTTGCCTCATTTTTTACTCAATCTGAAAGGGATCCAACATCATTAAATGTATTCCACACCAGACTTGAATCTGAATAATCTCAGGCTAATAAAAACCAGTACCTGCTATGTAAGGCCCAAGAATGTCCAACACTAAGGACATCAAAAGACGACACTGGCCTCTGTATGAGTTATGTCAGCTACTATTTTATTGGCCCCCAAAATGACTTCATAGAATAAAATAATAATAAAAAAAATTACTTCTAACAAAGTCTATCAAAAAATCCCAGGGAAGTGATATGATAATAGGCTAAATCACAAGACAAATGCATATGCAGAGGGTTGAAAAAGCCCTCTGTGGACCGAGTGAACCATATATGATCAGGTCTCCATATCTTAAAGAACAGTGGTCTTGTCAGAAGTTGTCCTAGAAGATAGTCAATCTAAAGAAATATAAACTGTGAATTCAATATCCTGGAGTTCTTAAATTGTTGCTTTATTGATTATAAAATGTTTCACCAAACCTCATCATTATTATCTCAAGGAAGTTAGATCATGGAGAACTTACATTTCCTATATGCCCCTTCTCTGTAAGGAGTATATTTTAAAAAATGAGCACATTTCTCTTGTTGTCAGAAAAGAGTTTTGTGGTTTGTTTGTTTTTTTAAATAACAAAAAAAGTGTAATTTTTGGAAATATTATTCTTCACGAGTAGAAGAAACTGGATGTGGTGATTAGAAAGGCAGTTGGAGTGAGAAATCCCAGGAGCTCCATTTTCAACTTCATTTCTAAGAAACCATTTCGCCTAAGACAACCTAAGGTACAGACTTGCCCAACTAGAGAAATCAGGGAACAGAAGCCCAAACGGTCACCCTACCAAAGGCAGTGGGGGTGAGAATGGCAAACTGACTTTGCTGTGGCCTTGAACGAGCAGGTAGAGACTAGACCAGATACCGTAATTTTAAAGTAGCATTTCTAGAGGGTTATTAACAAAATACCATCTTTTTATATAAAAATAACCACTTATTTTCAATACATGGATTTATATGTGTGCCTAAAATGACACACATACATTACAAAATCCTTTTACATCCTTGTAATGTTTCAGTGCAAATCAGAGCTCTGGAAGATAAACAAGAGAAGATATTGTCCATCCTTGTACATATTACTGAAGTTATCCAGAAACAACGATTCCACACTTTGTCCATACACCTTATGGTATTTTATTGTTTCATAGGCTCCATGCTTGTAAACATCCAGCTGTACTCTCTCCTGCTCTGATTTCAGTTCATTGACTCACTTGGTCATTCTCCTTTATATCTCTAAGGACAGTAAAATTTAAGTCTTGCCTCAAATGGTTGAGGACAGGCATTAATTTAACACCCACTTGGTGGCATTAACCCCAGGCTATAGGTGAAAAAAAAATAATAATAAAAGCTAACATTTTTCTTTTGAACAGTTGAAGACTTGCATTAACACTCTCTGGTGGCACTGACCCCAGTTGTAAGTTAAAAAAACTAATAACCAAAGCTAACATTTTTCTTTTTATTACTTTCTTTTATTCAGTTTTAGGACATTTCTATTAGTGGGGCGCCTGGCTGGCTCAGTCATTAAAGCATGTGACTCTTGATCTTGGGGCTGTGAGTTCAAGCCCCACTTTGGATGTAGAGATTACTTAAAAATAAAATCTTAAAAAAAAAGGCATTTCTATTAGTTCTGAAAACTTGATTATAGAAAGCTAACCCATTTTATCTTCATTTTCCAAATTACAAACATATAAGCCATAAAATCGAAGTTTTTTCTAATACTAAATGTTTTCAATATCTCCCTTACATCCATGAGTTACTATTTTATTAAAATATTATTTTATTTGTACATTTTATTAAAACGAAACACTAGCTACAATTTTAAATTATATCTTCATATAAATGATTATGTATGTTAGAGTCACAGAATTTTAGAGTTGGGAGAATTTTTAATAATGTTGCATTAATCATTTCACAATCGACATGGTAAAATTTTCCAATGGTTACAACATACTAGTTTTCCTTCAACTTGGACCAAAATCTTTATTTTACTAATTTAGAGAATTATGTGTATTAGGAAAAAAAGCTAAGTGTGTGTGTGCATGAGTGTGTATAACACACAGATCTTGTTTTCATCGAGCTGCTTCCAAGTATATAATAAGCAGTTGGTGGATGACAGGATAGGGTGCCTAAGTCAAGGGACAAGCATAGGACTGTCCAGCTTTATGGGTATGTCACCTGTGCAGTGTCTGCACTGAGAAGGGTCTCGTGCTTGGTTTAAGGATTGCTGCTGCTGTCCTGACATTCTTAATTTCTGAAAAAGAGGGCCCACATTTTCACATTGCCGTGGCCAGCAAATTATGCAGCTGTTCTGTGGCCTATCCTTTAACACCAGCTCCCCTTCCCACATCAATTAATCTCCAGAAGGGCTGCGCAGACAGTAAAATCGGGGCTCTACATCGTCAGACCTCTTTTACTTGCTTCCGGCTGTGAAGCTGGTCACAGCACACTACAGATCTCACTCAACTGCACTCTCATTTCCTCATGTCATTATTTTTTACGTAACTTACACTTTCCATACAGATTATTTTTTAATGTTTGTTTATTTATTTATTTTTATTTTTTGAGAGAGAGAGAGAGAGCGTGCACACAAGTGGGGGAAGGGCACAGAGAGAGGAGATACGTGGAATCCAAAGCAGGTCCCAGGCTCTGCGCTGACAGCAGACAGCCCAATGTGGGGTTTGAACCCACAAACCGTGAGGTCAGGACCTGAGCCGAAGTTGGACACTCGACTGTCTGAGCCACCCAGGTGCCCCTCACACAGATTATTTTCTCCCGGGGTGCCTGGGTGGCTCAGTCAGTTAAGCGTCTGACTTCAGCTCGGGTCATGATCTCACCGTCCATGAGTCCGAGCCCCACGTTGGGCTCTATGCTGACAGCTCGGAGCCTGGAGCCTGCTTCGGATTCCGTGTCTCCCTCTCTCTCTGCCCCTCCCCTGCTCATGCTTTGTCTCTCTCTCTGTCTCAAAAATAAATAAAAACATTAAAAAAAATTTAGATTATTTTCTCCCTACTGTTTGGTGAGTCAAATGTCTTTTAGTATCTCTTAAAATTGTTCTCAAAATACATTCCATAAAATTTTGCATTTATTGCCACCTACCTTTCCCTCCTCTGTTTGAAACAAATTATTCAGAAGGAAGAGCTCTGTTTTCTGGTTGGAAGAACCAACCCTTCCCAAGACCACAGACGAAAGAAAAAAGAAGATGGCAGCAAAGAAAGTGAACTTGCCAGCACTCAGTCCTGTCATGTCCCTCTACTTCTGCCCTAAATTCCGGCATCTGATTTGATCTGTCTTTGTCCCTACTGCCCTGTGTTGCCTCTTGCTCTGTTGGAACTGAAACAACATCACACCAGTAAAGAGGGTAACGTGCACAGAATTTTCAAGAAGGCATTTGGCCTTAGAATCACACCCTTGGGCACGAGAGAGAGCTAAGGCTTGACCTATTTTCCCAAAATGGTGTGTGTGTGTGTGTGTGTGTGTGTGTGTGTGTGTGTGTGCGCGCGCACGCTCACTCATGTGCAAGCTTGTGCACCCCAGGTTTTTCTTTTTTTCAACGAACTTAAAAAGAACTGAAATCAAGTGAGATATGAGTATGCCTCAGTGTTTTCAGCTTGGTTCACGTCTGCAAGGCTCTTCTTCCGGCAAAGGAGTGGTCTCACCTCCAGGACACCAAGCGATGCTCCTCAGAATTGTCAGGAGCAGGGGTGCCAGGACTCCCTCTGCTATTATTATTATTATTATAGCTTCACGACCAGCTGCAATGTCACCAGCCCACGGTGACATTCTCACACTACCACCCAGAAGGAGCACGTTCTCTCGGAGTTTAAGGGGGACTCGGTGCCTTTGTGAAAGAAACCCTCCCAAAGGGAAGCTTGGAAAAATGAGCCAGAAGCAGTAACTGGGGTCTTTTGAAAACTAGTTTTTAAAAGGCCTCCTTTTCCTTCCCATTCCATCTGTTCTCTAACCCTTCCATTAACCCCCGGAGCCTCTTGTTCTCGCTCCCTTCCCCAGAACTTAAGCAAGAGACAAAAGACACTCTCTTACTTCCTTACAAGTCAAGAAAATTGGAATGGGCTTGAGTATGGCAAGACAAACCTGAGGAGGAAAATTAATAAACCACCACATCACCTAGACGATACCATAAATGAACGTAAGGCTCAGAGTAATTCCAAAATGAGAAAAGGATGCAAATATTCATAAACTGGACAGAATTTATAAATGCTCAAATATCCACAGAATAACTAGGCGCGTTACCTACTGAAGAAGCGTATTTGCCCTGTTCATCACTGTGTTTTTAAAATCTGGATTCAAACCCAACTGTAACACTAAGTTTACCTGTTGCCTGAGCACCAAAATGCTAAGACCTTTAAAAAAGACATTATAGATATATACATGGCTCAAACGCACATTTTTCCCCTGTGAGTCTCACTTTAGAGGTTTAACGGACTGATTTATAATTTGTCATCTTTTGTCTTTTTCAGCAGTGTGTCATTTAAGTCTTTAATTTGGCGTTTCCTGTGGTCTGCAGTAGGATATGTGCTATTTTAAATCCAAGGATTGCAGACATAGATGGTGGGTAAGATCTGTGAACCATAAGTAAATTCTTATAAGGAACGTACAAAAAAGATTGTTCTTCAGTCAGACTTAAGCCATTACTTTTTTTCTAAAGAAGAAAAGGCACAAGTTAAGAAAAAGGCACCGTCAAAGACCTTCTGCCCAAATGTGCATCTCCATGAAGTTTCCTGCTGAGTGCATATGAATGCACCGTGATCTGGGAAAAGGATCCAAATAGGATTTCAAACATCCAAAAATTTTAACTCAAACATTTAGGTATTTCACCATGCTGCTATTCATTCATTCACTGATTTTTTTTGTCTTAGTTTAAAGAGATGCTAAACAAAAGGAGGCAAGCTCTACATGTATTTACATTCCAAAACTAAGCCCCCTCCCTCCTCCCCCAAGTCTGTCATCCCTTCACAGCTAAACAAACCGTAAAGTCGAGCCCTAAGTTGGCGAAGAGAAGCAACAAACATGGTAAGAAAGTTTCTCTCTTTTCTTGAAAAAACAGAACTAAACACCCAGGGTGATCAATCCATTCTAGTTCCCCCATCTTCTTTTTTTCTAGGATTTACACGCTTGTAAGATAAAGTACATAGGCTAAACTAAGGAATGAGATCAGATTCTCTACTATTTTGGTACTAGTGCGTTCTTTTAACAGTTTTTGGTCAATGAAACACTTCTGCCATTTTCACTACTAAAGTTAATGGTAAATGTATACATCAACTTAATTTTAAAAATTAATTTATGACTATAAACTATAAAACACATTCTGAAACTCCCTTAACAGGATAAACGTTTTTATTTTTTTAAGCTATAATCCCATGGAGAAATACATAAATTTGTCACCTAACAATGATTTTACATTTAACAAGTGATTTTACTTATGACTACATCCATGGGTGTCCAAGGTATGTAAAATAAGTATCGTTTAAGGAGACTTGCATTTGCTTAGAGATAAGGCTAAAGTAATTCCTTGGTATTCCTTGTTTCTCTGAAAGATTTATCTTAGCAATTGACCTGAGAATCTTTGAAACAAGAAGAACTGCTCAGTAAATCTGCAGAGTGCTGTACCTACAATCTACTATTTGGGGTGAAGATTTCTTAATAGGCCCTCAATATCATGTTGAACAACTGTTGAGTGTATTGGGGCTATAAAATCACTATGTTACTTACATCTACAAGACTATAAATTCTTAAATTTCAAACTCAGATATCACATATACACATAATTCCAGAAATACAAATAATCTGTCACCAAAATATGAAAAAGATGTGAATATTAGGACATTCCAAAGCTCATGCCAACATAGTCTTTATATACACAGATACACGAAATCTGTCATAAATCTAGAACAAAAACTAATACTTCCAATTAGACTGTTATGAATTGAAGAGCCAAGAATTGAAGCGCTGTGTACCTCTTTTAAAAAAATACTTATAATTTCACTGTTTTCCACAAATACCTAGAAAAGCATTAAACTCTCTCATCTACAGCACACTTTGCAATTATTCTCTTCTTCTCACATCTGAAAAGCAAATTAGCAGTTCTCAAATGTGATGCTCCAACACCAGTCAAAAATGTAAGCTTTAAGCTTTGTTAACACTAGTCTGACAAAACTAAATATATACTGATCTTTAGATCTAAAAGAAACATAACAACAACAACAAAATCTAAAGTACACATAGGAATTATTCAAGTTAGTTGGTATCATCCATCTAAAATACTAAAATCAGTCTTTAAAAAAAAATCTGTGGTGCCTTCTCTTTCAAGCAGGTCAATAGAGACTACATGGGGAATCTGGACGTCCATCACCACCCAGCACCGAGGCCAACCCCCTGTGGTGTTGGGGGGGGGGGTTCTGCATACTGAGCAGTAAGAAGCAACCCCTACCTCTCCCAGCAGGGGCGGGGGGGGGGGGGAAGGGGCGGTATCAGCAGAGGCCTCCTGAGAAGCCCGAACTTCTACCCCTGCCATGCAATAATGATACATTCCTACCCTCCAGGTGTCAATGAAAACCTACTAGGGAATTTGGATTTCCAATCACATCTGCAATGAAGAGGCAGGACATTATCAGAGGAAGTCTACTACACAGACTTAAATAAAATCCAGAGTCTTGCAAGATAATAGTTAAAACGTCAAAGATCCTACCAAGAACCAGGAAAATATCAACTGGAATGGTGTCTCTAACACCAAGATGATACAGAGGTTAACTAGAATTACCTGATAGGTATTTTAAGTCTGCTATTATGAAAACACATTAATGAGCAACTATGAAGATGCTTGAAAGAAATGAAAAAAATAGAAATTATCATTGAACACAAGATACAAGGACCAATAAATTGTAGATCTGAAAAGTACAGTAAGCAAAGTAAAAAACTCCATCAGTAGACTCAGTAGCAGAATGAAGAGAACAGAGGAAAGAATAAGTAAACTCAAAGACAGAACAACAGAAATCTGTCAGTCTGAAAACAGAGAAAACAGGTGACAACAATGAACAGAATCCCAGAGTCCTGTGAGACAGTAACAAGAGATCTCATTTGTATCACTGGAATTTTGGACGGAAAGAAGAGGATGAAGAAACAATGGCTGAACATTTCCTAATCTGGCAAAAGCCAAACTTACAGATTCAAGAAGCTGAGAGAACCCCCAAATAGTTGATAAACACAAAGAGACACATCATAATTAAACTTTTGAAAAATGAAGAGAAAGGTTGAAAGCAGTGAGAGAAATGAGGTCTCTACTAATGGAGCAAAATAAAAGGTAAAGGGCCGCTGATTTCTCACCAGAAACCATGGAGGCCAGAAGTGGTACATTTTCAAGTGCTTAAAGAAAAGATCTATTAAGCCAGAATCCTCTATCTAGTCAAAATATCCTTTAGAAATGAAGGGGAAATCAAGACAGTCTCGAATGAAGGAAAACTAAGAGAATCTGCAGAGTTAACAATAGGAATTATTCAATTTGAACAACAGAAAAAAATTAGACAAAAGAGTTAAGATAATTATAACTGGGGAGGGTAAAGGGACATACGGGAAGACAGTATCTTCAGTTGACTCAAATTTATAAAATGCTGACACCAGCAGACTGTGATGGGTTATGGAGGCAGAACATAACACTTAAATTAACCACTAAAAAAGCTAAACAAATTGACACACTTAAACACACTACAGATAAATCAAAATGGAATTGTAAATAATGTTCAAATAACCCACAAGGAGCAGGAAAAACAAAACAGTGAGATTTCAATGGAGGGATAAAATAGGAAAGAAATTCTGAAATAGCATACTTAAATCCCTAACACATCAATGGTGAGAAAGTGGGGGTGACCTTATAAAGGGGCAGCATGAGGGTGATCTTAGTGGTGATGAAACAGTTCTGCATCTTGATTGAGGTGGTGGTTACAAAAATCTACACATGTGAAAAAAAATGACAAAAATATATACACATATAATACTAATGTCAACTTCTTAATTTTGCTACTGTACTATAATTTTATAAAATGTAACCATCAGGGAAAACTTGGTGAGGGGGTACAGAGAACCTCTCTGTACTATCTTTTTTTTTTTTTTTAATTATTTTTTTAATGTTTATTTTTGAGACAGAGAGAGACAGAGCATGAACGGGGGAGGGGCAGAGAGAGAGGGAGACACAGAATCGAAAGCAGGCTCCAGGCTCTGAGCCATCAGTCCAGAGCCCGACACAGGGCTCGAACTCATGGACCGCGAGATCATGACCTGAGCTGAAGTTGGACGCCCAACTAACTGACTGAGCCACCCAGGCGCCCCTCTGTACTATCTTTGTAATTTCCTGTAATCTGTAATTATTTTGAAACAAAAATCAATGGGAAATATGTAATATCATGCTTTAAGAAGGTCATGGTGCCTTTATAGATAGATGAAGAAAAAGTAATGCAGGACTACCATGGAGTGTAAAGTTGGATGTACCCAGAGTTTATTACTTTGACTTCTATAAGACGTTAAAATGTTAAGTTTTAAAAATATTTGCTACAATTATGTCTCCATGAATAAAATAATGTGTATAATAAGAATTCCTAAGTCAGTCTATGGGTTATATTAAAAATACATTAACAAATAATGTATTGAGGGGTTATATTCAAATACATTCAAAAAGAATGTAGTTACGCTCATTGAAACATGTAACTCTATTTTCCCAGTTCTGAACAATATATGGTTGCTCTTTTTTTTTTAACGTTTATTTATTTTTGAGACAGAGAGAGACAGCATGAACGGGGGATGGTCAGAGAGATGGAGGGGGGTCAGAGAGAGGGAGACACAGAGGGTCAGAGAGGGGAGACACAGAATCTGAAACAGGCTCCAGGCTCTGAGCTGTCAGCACAGAGCCCGATGTGGGGCTCGAACTCACGGACCGCGAGATCATGACCTGAGCTGAAGTCGGCCGCTCAACTGACTGAGCCACCCAGGTGCCCCTGGTTACTCATATTTAATGTGAATAGCCAACAATATTCCATTTCTCAGAATCTGGATACAGTTTGAAGTTTCAAGAAAAAAAATAAATATATATTTATAAACACATAATATTTATATCTACAGCAAATATAAATATAGTTGATCTTTAAACCACGGAGGGTTAGGGACACTAACCCCCACCCCCCCGCCTAGTTGAAAAATCTGTAACTTCTGACTCCCCCAAAACATAACTTCTAACAGACTACTGTCGACCAGAAGTCTTACTGATAACAGTTAATTAACACATATTTTCTATGTTATATGCATTGTACACTGTATTCTTAAAACAAAGTAGGCCAGAGAAAAGAAAATGTTAAGAAAATCATAAGGAAAATACATAGTACTGGATCGAAAAAGTCCACATATTACTGGACTCGTGCAGTTCAAATCCACGTTGTTCAAGGGTGAACTGTACTCAGTCAAGTGTAACATTAAATCCAGAGCCTTTTGAAAAGTCCATTTAAGAAGGAAAAACTCTTTTTATATGTATTTATTAAGGAAGTTGACAAATGAACCAACATTTCGTGAAGGGTTCAACGTAAAGTGGTATATCAAACATGAAAGGGGCGCCTGGGTGGCGCAGTCAGTTAAGCGTCCGACTTCAGCCAGGTCACGATCTCGCGGTCCGTGAGTTCGAGCCCCGCGTCAGGCTCTGGGCTGATGGCTCGGAGCCTGGAGCCTGTTTCCGATTCTGTGTCTCCCTCTCTCTCTGACCCTCCCCCGTTCATGCTCTGTCTCTCTCTGTCTCAAAAATAAATAAAAAACGTTGAAAAAAAAAATTAAAAAAAAAAAAACATGAAAAAGGTAGAGTATACACGTAAATTTGTAGCATGTGTGTATATTACATAAACATATTTTTTAAAGTAGATTTTTTTTCTTTCTCCCCCCACCCCACCTCCCCTTTAAAAAAAAAAAAAACAAAACAACTTAGAACCAATAAAGATAACGGGAAAAGAAAGGCTAAATTCCAGGCCGATTTGATATCTGCAGAAAAACATGATAGCACTTCTCTGCCACTAAATGGAAATGATCTTTGGATGAAAGAGTTCTTTGTGAAGCAAATGGAAATTGAGGATAGCAACTGAAAACTTAAGTTCACCTTCACCTGAAGTTTTCTTCTATCAGCTGGCTGAATACACACACATGATATGGTTATAGGGAGACAAACGGGGCAAAAAAAACAAACAACAGTCATGTATTGAAAGCATTCCCCATGCCAAGAACAGCAAACCTAACACCATGGCTTATGAAGAAGGAGATTCTGTAAGGAAAAAGGATTTAATTCAATTTCTTAACATTAATTGGAACCTTGAACACAAAATGTTAAATTGATATAGAACCTGAGGCAAATTTCTAATATATCATGATCACATTTTCATGAACAAGGATTTAAAAATTGGAAAGTGCCACGAACCGTATCACACGTGGTTCTTTTTGGATAAAAGCAATGCAAAGTGATAATCACACTTTTTCTTTCCTCATGGTAGTGCGAAAAAGATCCTGCACTCCAGGCAGGTTTTTTTGTTTTGAGAATTATAAACTCTGGTCACATCAGTAAGAAAGCCATTTCCCAACAATAAATTGACCAGGATGAGAGTCAGAATATTTTAAGCTAACTGCCATCTCATAAGAGTCATTCATTTCTAGGAATATTTTACTTGCCCTAAAGTAGGATAGTGTGAAACTTCTTGGCACTTTTTCTTAGAAATATTTACAGAAGTTTTCATACTGTAGGTCTTGTTGTTTCTTAATATCCCTCTTTGGCAAGAATATTAGAAATGCCATCTTCCCATGGTATCTCAGCATCTACCAATAAGGGGAGGGCTCGACAGGATAATTTCCAAAAACATAAGAAAACGCTAAATAAACACAACTTCAATACCTAGATTATAGCCATTTATCAGACAAGCATGTAATTTCGTATGTTAAATAAGTTACTTGTACTTTTTATTGGTCACAGAGTTATGCTGAATTTTCAGATTTACTAACTTGTTCCAACTTTGCTTAGCACATAGAACGTGCTTGATAAATAACTGCAGCACAAATAGAAGAGTCCTATTCAGCAGATACAAAAAATCAGAATCTACCTAATAAATATTACCTTAGCCATAAGATCATTCTTTTTGGAATAGCACATGTTCCTAAAAACTGAGGAGACAGACACCAATGAATGCACCATCTCAGGGAAAAGAACTGGGCGTTTGAGGGTTGTGATAAGCACATGACCTGTGTTATCAGAAGAATCTTCTACTGACAGGTTTATCTTCCCACCGGATGCAAAGTTCTATTCTTAGGACAGTAAACCTAGCCAGAGCTATGGAAGGCACAGATATGAACTGAAGATTTTCTTTCTGGATACATAAGATGACCTCACTTGTGACTAACATGCATTTTGTTATTATTACTTGCTTCCTATTCATTTCATAGGAGTTGGTTTGTGGTATTTTTAAAAATTCACTTGAGTGCCTTGGGCTTGTGGCACTTTAAACTGCAAACAGGAGAGAGTGGAAAAAGAAAACGAGTCATACAGTATTTATAGACAGCAGGATCACTGTTGAAAGTCAATACGAACAAATATTTTGCCACGAAAAAATAAGCAATAAAGCTGTGGTTCTAGAAAGTTTTTGCAAAGAAATCGTATCTCATCTTGTCTCAACTGGTTGAAGGCAATTGTGAATGGTGAGATTCCTTTGTATATTAATTACTTAAGTTTCCTTGAAATTTGAAATTCAGGTGTAATCCCTGAGGCTCTGATGCCTCAGAATATGGTATTTGCCGAAGGGAAATCAATTATGTTAAAAGTGGTCTACTATGGATGCCAATAAGTCTAAATGCACTATCTACTCAACAGTAGAAAAGTTCAATGCTAAAACAGAATTTTAAATTAGAAAATTGAGGAATACTGTCAATTACCAAAGCCTGGCCCATTATTTGAGTGAACAACATTTTTTAATTTTGCTCATTTTTGCTTTTACCATTTTGGTATAAGCATGTACCGGCTGCCACATCTAACCTGACTTATCTGCAGCAGACGGGGTAGCTGTTCTTATCCTCCTTCCATCCTCTATGTTCTACATGACCTATTTCTTTTTTTTTTTTTTTAATGTTTATTTATTTTTGACAGAGAGAGAGAGACAGAGCATGAGCGGGGAAGGGGTAGAGAGAGAGGGAGACACAGAGCCCGAAGCAGGCTCCAGGCTTTGAGCTGTTAGTACAGAGCCCGACGCGGGGCTCGAACTCACAGACTGCAAGATCATGACCTAAGCCGAAGTCGGATGCTCAACCAACTGAGCCACCCAGGCTCCCCTACATGACCTATTTCTTAATCAAAGCACCAAACATTAGCTCCTTGGGTTAAACAAGAACAACCTCTGCATTCTGAACTGAACATTTTGAGAAAAGAACTAGTCATTTTCCGTATCTGTATTAAAATACACTTATTCTAATATTAACCTGTGAGTAATAACCAGTATTGCCATTTTAGGGGTACAATAGTAATTTATGTAAACGATGATGAATCATTCCAAATGTCTAGCTGTCTGTCCTCAGCCAAAAATTAAATTATTTGCAATTTACCTTTTAGAGACGTGTAATCTAATTTCACAGTGCTTTCCTAATGCTAAGTCTCATGACAGCCTCGGTGTCCAATGCCTCTTTCCCTAAAGTGGGTATGTTTTCTCTTTTACAATTAGAAATTTGGCTCTTCAATTCACTCTCATGAGAGCAGACCAGGTTGAAGGGCCTCTTTTTTTACTGGATTAAATACATATATAAAAATTAGATGCATTAGTGTTTTCGAGTTCCTAATAAATTATTAGTTTGTTTCTTTAGATTTTTCACCAATACGTTGAGCTGAGTTTTAATATTTGGTACTATTCAACACTTAATTGGCACTCAGTCCACTGGAAGCAAAGACCAAGGCTGGATGGCTCTCTCCAGATACAATGAAGATGGCCAGTGAAAATCACCAAGAATTTATGGGGCATGCAGTCAGCTGTATCAAACAGTTGCTTTAGAAGGTAAGCACCCAAGCCAAACCACATGGATTCAAATCTCAGTTTTGTCTCTTGTTGCATAACCTTGAAAATTTTCCTTAAGGAAATTTTCTTGGATGTAAAATGAAGGTAATAAAAGTAACTAGTTCATTGTGTTGTCAAGATTAAATGAGATCATATTTGTTAAGAGTCTGGCACAATGCCTAGAAAAAAGTTAATTTACAAAAATAGTTTATCAACTATTATAAACACAGTGAAGAAGAATCACAACCCCGTTCTCCAGGAGCGAACAATCTTAATTTGGATGTACTGAAAGCCCCCACCCATCAGGTGACTTAGTAAGCACATACAATGTGTGTGATAAACACATACACACGCAGGATTCTGGTATCACACATCCAGTAACATGAGTACTGAGTACTCATATTAAAAAGATTTTGGAAAATGAAGAAAAATGTAACTGGAAAAGCACACCTATGCAGAAAGGAAAGCCAATGTTGTAGGTACCTATGAGATACATAAGGGCTTCGACACAGTGTTTTCTGTGAGAGGAATACCATTTTTTTGAGGTGAAGGAAAATAAAAAGTTGTAGACTGACTCAGAGATCCAATGGATTACCACATATTATCACTATTTAAGAGAAAGGACTTCAACAAAACCTTTGGGAGGACATAAACAGAATAAAAAATAGTCTTTCAAACTGCATGTCTTTGGCTTATTTCATCTAGAAAATATAAAAACAGAGTGGTGGAATTGGAACTGATTGGTACATGTGAGAGGCTACCTGAGCTGAGAGATGGAAGCAGACATATACACGTCCGAGGAAAGACAATTCCAAGAAGAATCAGCAAGTCCAAAGGTCCTGAGGCAGCAACAAGCTCGACTTCTGTGAAGAACAGAGAGGGAACCAGTGTGATGGGGGCAGAGGGGAGGGAAAGTAGACATACGAGTGGGAGTAAGATTACAGAAAACCTTCCAGGACATGATAGGAAGTTTGGATTTGACTTCAGGGATGATGTTAATTCTGGAGACAGGCTTAAGTAGGGATGTGACAGGATATCAGGACAAGAATTAGAATTACAAGGGTAATCTACCTGGGAAAAGGTAAAGAACCCTAAAATAGAAATAAAATCAATTCTAATATTTGAACCACATTAAGTGGTTGAAAGTGCCATGAAAGGTAATGAAAAAAAGTAGGAAGTTTTGGTCAATTAAGAGGATTATTTGAGACATTTTAAATTTAAGAAGAGGGTAGGGCACAAAAGGGGAGCCACCCACCTGGAAATTACACTGACTGCAAATGGGGGATACAGAGGAAATAGCTTAAATCTGTAGGTATGGAAGCTACCACATCACCTGCTGTAAGATAAATTCCCCGGAACAAGGGTACAGAATCAGTCCCAAGAGTCTGAGGCTGTAATAAGAAGAATTGACTCACCCTATGATAACAAGGGTTTAAACTTTATCATCAAGTTTTGTGCCACGCAAAGAATTTTTCAATAATCATGAGTCACTTACTGAAACAGACATTTAAGACTATCTAGCCTAAAATTAATGTCTGTGAACCACTCTTATGCACCACATGGGAAAGATAACCCCATGCGGAGACCATTAAAGTAATGCCATCTAGTTCCTGGTAACTGCCAGCTCAAATGTCCTCTTGGCCACTCATTCAAAGCAGATGAATAGACGACATTCTATTTCATGATGGGAAGATTCTGGAAGAGGTCTTAAAGAAAACCTTTAAGTTTTATCTTGTGCAGGAACATTGTAGATAGAATACATGGCATTTGTGAGAAAAGAGGATTGTCCTTCTATCCTAGATGACATTTGCTAAGCTCTAGAGGCAATGTTCTGAGGAGAATATGCCATGTGACTTGTTGCTTTGGTGGTATTATTTATCAAGACAAACAGTTATTTTATGGAAAGCTTATTCAGAGCTACAACATTTAAAAGCACATATGAATGCCCCATTTCTCCACGAAACAAACCCAAAATATACCGCCCTTCATGGAAACAGTGATTGACATGCTCTTGTCATCATGGTTGTTTTAAGAATCAGCAGTTTTTTTCCCACCGGACTTTGAAAAATGCAAAAGTCACAGGCATTTTCCCCATTATGTATATATTTCCCCTACCACTATCTGCAACACCCACACTGGATGAACAATACCAATGACAAAGGTTTTTCTGGGCTAGTCCTACTAGAAGGGAAAAAGAAATCTGGAAAATGTGAAAGTTGTGAAAGCACCCAATTTCTAAAGAAAATCTGTGAATCAAAATTTCATCACGTAGCATGTGTAGTCACAGAACAGATGATTGGCATTACTGAGGTAGAGCAATCTTTCTACTTGCTAAGAGCAAAGACATTTTCCACATCATACTGATTAAATGAATACACTCCAGCGTCTGTTACTCTTTCCCTCTTAAGTCTGGGGATTGACCATGTGAGGTGCTTATCCTCAGAATGGGAGAAAGTTAAAAAACACTTTTCTGGCTTTTGATTTTTCTTAGAGATTATTAACCATTGTTTATGCCTTATTTCTTTTGGTACACCTATATTGAAGGCACACTAAGTGCCAGGTACAGAAAAAGAAAAAAAAGGAAGAAGGAAAAACAACTGATAGAGGGGATAAAAAAAAAAAGGGGGGGGGGGAGTGGGAAGGGAATTTGAAACAATGCAAATAAGACCACAGGATCAAAGAAAAAATGGCTTAAATTGGGGAATAATTAATGTTTCACAAAAATTATACTTAAGGGATATGGAAGTTTGTAATTATCATTTTAATCAGACATAATGAACCATTCATATTATTCCTAACTTAAATAAAACTTGTGGCTCCTTACTCTTTCTGGATGGTTGCAATATTTTCAATTCTATTATTATTTTTTTTTAATTGCACTCTATTTCCTGGGTTGGTTGGCTAAATTGCATGAGATAGTTTGGTTAACATTTTATTTGATAGCCGTATTTGGATTCAGGTAGGTAGGTCGCCACATGCAGACATAGGCGTGTCTTTTATGTGGAAGTTGGAATCTACATCTTTATCAGGTAAGAGATTGTACCAGTAGAGCTCAGAAAATGCTCGCTTAACAATTGAAAATAAATAACTGCCTTAGAGTTGTATTGGAGTTGTTGGATATTTATTAAAATACCTTAAAAATAATAGTTTAGAACAGCATTTTAATGAAGATATTATTCTATTTTTACAGAGAAGTAGTAGCTTTGAAAGTCTATTTTTGCTTGTCTTACCATTATTCTCCCAGAATATTTCAAACAAGGGATGGCAAGTAGGGTCAGTATTTTATTAATAATAGAGATGCCCCATGGGGCGCCTGGGTGGCGCAGTCGGTTAAGCGTCCGACTTCAGCCAGGTCACGATCTCGCGGTCCGTGAGTTCGAGCCCCGCGTCAGGCTCTGGGCTGATGGCTCGGAGCCTGGAGCCTGTTTCCGATTCTGTGTCTCCCTCTCTCTCTCTCTGCCCCTCCCCCGTTCATGCTCTGTCTCTCTCTGTCCCAAAAATAAATAAAAAACGTTGAAAAAAAATTAAAAAAAAAAATAATAGAGATGCCCCTGTATTCACTAAATTGGAGGAGTGATACATTTCATTGTGGATTGACCTGATTCCTAGGATGAGAATAAGTCAATGCTATCAGAACTGCCTGCATCGTATCTAACTCCTACTACAATAAATTAATGGGTTACAAAAATAATACCCAAACTAAAGGTCTTAACACTCATAACCTCTAAATCTCCATTACATGAATCTTCAAATTAACAAAAGACCAAGAGAGAACAAGTATTAAACTATTTAGAGCCACTGCCCTCTACCACCATGAATAAAATATATTATTCAAGCCAAAGCTATTTGTTAAAGCAAAAAGTGGTTGGTCTACCAAACTACTACATAAAATGCTTTTGAAAATACTTCTACTCTGTAGGCAAGTATAACAAATTTCTGAAGTAAAACATAATGTAGTGGGTCTGAAAAGATACAACTTTATAAAAATCAACTTGTAAAGAAATGTACTTTTTGAATGATTTAACCAAAATACTGAAATTCTACCAAGTCAAAACATACGCATTCCTTAAAAGAAAATTTTTAGCCTCAGTACACAGGCTAGGTATATATACTGAATGAAATAGTTTAAGTTAAAACACACACACACACTGATATTAAAAAACAAATTTAAGTTCTGAGACATATTGAATCATATACTCGTCAGTTATGAGCAAGTGCTTTAGATAGCTGTATAAAATCAGTTCACAGTTTTGTTAAATTCACAATGGGAAAACATTAAGAATTCAATCCCAGATGAGTAGTTATACTATCAAATAAAGGAACTGTCTGGAGTTATCAGATAAAAAAACCGTACAGACACAGTAATCAAATTCCCATACAGGATTAATGGATGGCATGTAAGCCAAAAGATGATTCATTTTATTTTAAAATTAATTACTAAAGTCCTTGATTATTTTAGAATGAATTACATATCCTTATCGTAGGTCTCCCCAGGCAATAGCAAAATTAATTATGATATACTCGGTCATCAGAAATGTAACAGGAGGGGGAACATGACTCTTTTGAAGAGTATATACCTGATTTTCTCCTAATCGAGATGAGTCCAATGAAATTTGCATTTATTTTGTAAATAAAGGAATATCCAGAATCTAGCATGTCATTGGTAAATTAGATCTTTAAGAAATATCCAAAGGCAATGGAATGATAAAAACCATTTTTAAATATCTGAGAAGATGTCTATTCCCAATACATTTGTTTATTCTAATAAAGTCATTCAAAATACTTTGTCATATAATTTGAATTTTTAAGAAAGGAATTATAAGTCAATTAAATGTGGAATTAAGAACAATTACTTGGAATAATTAACTGGAGTCTCCTCCACTTACCTACAGAGAGAGAAATAAAAATACTAATCAAGAAAGATTCTGAGAATCAAAGAAAAACATCAAATTATTGAAAATGAAATATGCCCTGTGTAAATTACATGTTTTACAGTGATGACACATTATTTGCAACATTTTCAAAATTTCAAATACAATCAAGCCAATAAATCACTTTATATACTTATACCTGGCATTAGAAAATTTCTACTGCCACATTTCACTTATTCCAATACTGACTGAAGACAGACACATCATTTTTTTCCCACTGTTTAGCCAGACAGGAGAACTCTGAAGTTATATCCAAGAGCAGGATTCTGTTTTCAAATCCATACTTTGTGGAAGCTCAGTAAGAAGCACCTGTTAACGTTGTCATACGACTCATGTGGCAGATGGGTAAAAGGGCTGGGATGAGCTCTATTTTCAGGCTAATAAAAACCTAATTATTTCGGAATCAAAATGTTTTACTAATTTTTAAAGCAGTCCAAAAAAATGTAATGGCATTATGCCATTACAAATTTGAGTTCCAAAATTAAAAATGAGTTTAGTGTTCGATTTCATACAGCAAATTACATATCAAGTGATTTTAGGTGGGGTTTCAAAAATAGGTAATTATAGCACATCCTAATAGATGGAGAGACACAAGGTTCAAAGTGACAATTCTATTTTTAAATGGAAATTTATACAAGGGAGTCATCATATTTAAGAATATATTTTGTTTTGGGGCACCTGGGTGGTTCAGTCGGTTAAGCATCCGACTTTGGCTCAGGTCATGATTTCATGGTTTGTGAGTTCGAGCCTCACATGAGGCTCTGTGCTGACAGCTCTGAGCCTGGAACCTGCTTCAGATGCTGTGTCTCCCCCTCTCTCTGCCCCACCCCTGCTTGTGCTCTGTCTCTCTCATTCAAAAATGAATAAACATTAAAAAAAAAACTAAAAAAAAGAATATATTTTGTTTCTTATAATTAAAACTGGAAGTAAAACTATGAGGCATGTAAATATCTTTGATTTTTTTTTGCCTTTTGATTTAAGGCCTTAAAAGTCACTTGCAAAAAAATTTGTGTTTTTATTTTGAGAGAGAGAGGGAGAGAGAGAGAGAGAGAGAGAGAGAGAGAGAGATTGCACGAGCACAAGAGCAGGGGAGGGGCAGAGAGAGAGAGGGAGGAAGAGAATTCCAAGCAGGCTCCGCACTGCCAGCACAGAGCCCAACAATGGGCTCAATACCATGATCCGTGACACCAAGACTGGAGTCAAAATTAAGAGTCGAAGCTTAATCGACTGAACCACCCAGGTGCCCCTAAATGTCTTACAACAACTTTTTATTTGCCAGAAAATGGTCTACTTTTAGGTTACTGAAATTCTAATATCTAAAATGACATTGATCCTACTACCCAAGAAAAAGAGAAATACAAACACAATATTATCCAACTTTTATCTTGGATATAAAACACATTACTTTTTCAATTACAAATAAAGTACTCTTTCCAAGTACTAAATGCATATTTCTCAATCACCTTAAAGAAAGTAATAAAATTATTTTTAATTTTTTTTTAAAGTTTGTTTATTTACTTTGAAAGAGAGAGACAAAGAATGGGCTGGGAGGGGCACAGAGAGGGAGAGAGAGAGACAGTCCCAACAGGCTCCACCCTGCCAGCAAAGAGCCCCTGTGGGGCTCCAACTCACGTACCGAGACATCATGAATGATCTGATGGATCTAAAATCCACGAGTTAGATGCTTAACCGACTAAGCCACCCAAGTGTCCCATAAATTTATTTTTAAAGTACACATTTATTAAGTTTCAAGGAAATATTTTATCCTTAACCTTCTCCTTTCTCCTTTTTTACTATTTAAAATACACTGAACTTGGAACTATCACCCCAAATAAAGAAAAAGTTCATACAATATTTTATGATGATGTCCAATAAGAGAAATTTAATAAATACTTATGTCAATGAAATGTACGGAGTAATAATCCATTTTTAAAATCCATACAGATTAAGTTGCCCTCTCTTGGGACACCAAAAACTAACCTCTGAACTAAAAGGTAATACCTGGAAATCATCTATGTGATGTCTAATGCCTCCACTCTACTTTTCATTAGGTTTCTACCTGTCAGGTAGAAAACAGAATACTCTAGAAGATGTTTAAAAGATTTTAGCACAACTTGACCCGGGAAGCTTGGCAGCCATTGTGAACTTAGGGACGATAATGGCATTTAATATGAGAAGCTAAAGTATACTTGAAAACGGATTAGTCGCTTAAAACACTTCACTTATGTTTACCTCCGTATCACCAGAGTTGTTGTAGCCTTCAATATATTTGCAATTCAGGGGGACATCCTAGTGTGCTAACAAACTCAAATAAACCTATCATTTACCCCCGCTTTCTGGCAGCAATGGAAACATTTTTATTTGAGGCCTTTTCATACATTATTAATATTATACACCTTTTATCAAGGGATTAAATTATCTAACATAATCCTTAAACTATTCTGTATCTTAGAAATACATTTCCAATAATCTATTTTAACTGTTTAATCAGTATCTAGAAATTCAAGTCAATTATACTTTGGTAGCCAATTCAATATGTAGTATGTAAGTAATTAATACCCAGCAATTTATGGCTGACTATAGCAATGGCTATTTTGATGAGAGCACACGGGAGGCTCTCATGTGAAGGTAATGAAATTGCCATCATTCTTAAGAAGTTTTGCTTATTTATAACTTGCTTAGAGATATCAGAAAAATTATATTTTATCCAAACACTATGTACTACAAATAATGGCATAATGAAGACATAAGACTCTCCTGGCCTAATCTGATTCTCTGCAAAGCAGATGTAGTTAGTACTTAGAAGTCTAGACAAAATATAAGGAAATTTATTTTAAAGTTTATCTTTGCCAATACTCCTGTGATGGCTTGGCAAAGGATTTCCAAATTGACAACTCAAATGTCCCAGGTTGAACTAAAGTTTACTCGATTGCTGGAACAAACTGTTAAAGCATACATAAAATCCCTAACAGAAGTACCCCCAAGCCCACCAAGAGTCCTTCAAAATTTACATAAAAACCAATATAAAGTCACTGAAAACAAACAAACAAACAAACAAAATACTCACAGGCAACTGAATTATTCAACTGTGGAGTAAACCAAAATTCAAATTACATAAACAAGACTTCTATTTTTTTGTCTCACTCTATGAATTTACATGCAAAATTAGTCCTAAACTAATATTTATAATTAGCACCTTTGTTAAACAAAAGAGATTGGTCTTATTTATTAAAAGAAAATCATATAAATCATAGCCACAGGGACATCTGTTGTCTCTGCAGAAATCACTACCGCTGTCATAAAATCACACCCCATTTCTAAATTATAACTTCATTTGGGAAAAATCAAAGACTTTCTATTGATGCAAAACTAACAGAGCTGGCCTAAGTCTTTTATAATTCCTTTTAAGATACTCCAGATTCTTCCTCCAAGCCGTGTAGTTTCAAAGCATACTCCAAGAGGCAATAAAGCTCTTTGAGACCACCCTGAAACTTCAAGATTGTCAGAGATTACAGACCAACCATTAGGTCTCTAGGATTCCAGCAATTATGGTGGTAGGGAAGAGGTGCCCTGGTCTACCCTTCCATCCATACATTTACCTACCCATCTACTCACCCACCCATACATTTGCCTACCTTACCAAATACACCCAACTGTATCCCGTGGTATATGATGGGGATAGTAAGACAGACCTAGTCTCTAGAGGTTCACACTTTTGAGCAGGGAAGAAATACAGTACCTGGAAGATTAGATAAAACTTGACTGAGAAGAGCAAAGGAACAAAAATGAAAACCACAGAAGAGAACCACAAAAAGTATAGACGAGCTTATACTTATCTTACAGGACAAGTTGTTCATCCTTATACGTGTTATATTTCCATTGATCCTGCATCAAAATCTTATTTAGATTTGTCTGGCACCAATGGCACATTTTTTTTTGGCTAATGGCGTTATGCAGATACCAATCATGTTTTAGAAGTGGCCAAGGGTACAGTAATATTCTTTCTTCCTCTCTTAAAAAAGGTTCATACTTGAACAGACGAAACACACCTACGGTCCCACTGAGAGGGGAAAATCAAATATCAGGTCCATCAACATCGGAGAAGCAATAGGATCTTGAAAATATAATTATCATTTTCAGAGAGTACCCACAGTTTTTGTTAGAGAATCACATTTTTCTTAGTTTTATGATAAAAAAGAAGTGCAGCCAACAACTTGGATTCTATGTCTGTTGTTTGCATAATGTATCAACAGGACACAAGAAGCAGAATTTTAACAAGATTGATCACAGAAGAGCTGATAACTGCATCTGTAATGTTTTTTTTTTAAATCCCCAGAGCCGAACACAGTTTACCACCACATCCAAGAGCTTCAATGTGGTCACGAAGTTCAGTAACTGCTTTAAGACTACCTGTGAAGGATGCCAAGTAGCTTCTAAAAGCTTTTGGATGTCACTGATATAATACAAAGGGGGGAGGGTCTTATCTAAAGCAGGCAGGGAAATTGCTCAGTTTTATAAAATGCACTGGCATGTGATTGTCAAACGGTGTTCAGCTCCAAGCATGTAGAAAGAGGGCTAACAGTAAGGATCTGTGTGTTTTTACTTTGTAACTCCTATTGTCTGAGCCAGATTCTCCCAAAGACCTTATTTTATTCCGATTACTGCAACATCACTGCCAATGAATGTAGAGCAGACTTGGTCACTCCTTTGCTGAAGTCAGCCAAGAGAATATTCTGTTGGAGAAAGTAACGTTCGCCTCAAAGGCTTGGAAGCCAAGGGAAAAACTGAGACACATACAAGACGATAATATATAAACCAATTAACTAGCCTCTCAGGAAAAGCATCTTCACTCTCATCAAATTGTGTATTACCTGGCAATATAAATTGAAAATCTATTTATAGAATAGTCAGGCTAAATGTTTTATTGCTAAAACAAAAGTAGTAAGGGTCACAGAATGCAAAATCCTAGGAAACACGTCTTTTTTTTTTTTTCCAGAAGCTGTTTAATATGCTTTTGATACAGATTACTTTCTTGTCAATGGTTCTTTTGTCTTTCTTAAAACTACATCTGCACAACAACTGGGTCACCTTGAATTTCAAGTACAATATTGCCTGTAAATTTAATTTAACATCATATTATCCATAATTACCATAAACAGGAGGCAGGTGTGACCCTACTGTGAAGCTGGAGGGCCCTTGGACAGGATGGGCTAACAGACTCGCTGAAGGCTACTGAGTTGACGAAAGGCTGTAAGGATGACCTGGCTATTAAAATATTATTGCAATCATATGCTTCTTGAGGAAGCAGTACTTCCAAATCAAGAGGAAGGATAGCCCCATTCCTCTGAAGACTCCATTTCATCTCTGGATTCCAGTTTTTCACAGATAGCATCTACGGAGGGCAAACAAGAAAGCAACCAGTCTGAAACTTACGTCCCATGAACGCTGGAAGGATTTCCTCAGAAAAGGCAGAGAAAAATTTGAGGGCTGTGTATCAATATTCAGAGCTCATCCAGTAAAATCCCCAACAGAAGATCTGCTCTAGTTGAAAATTAAGTTTTTTATTATTTAGGTTTTTAAATGCCATTAGGGTTACCAAGAAAGAAAGAGACTCTTCCTAATACAATGTGTCTCATATCATGTAAACGTTCCAGGCCATACACTGGTCTGGTCATTTATCAGCTGCGTTGTTCAAGAGATACCCAAAGTAGGAAGGTAGTTGCCTCACTACACATGGAAGTTTGCTTTTGAATCTAAGATTCTTTCATTTAAAGGTCAGGCAATTTGGCAGAGAAGGAGCCTACATCAGAACTCCGACCTACGCAAATTAGTTCCTGCACTTCCTTTAACATCTAGCCTCTCGGAATACCTGATTAACAAACAGGTCTCTACTCTGATCCACTTCACAGAAAGCCTAGGACTCTCCTTCTGATAGCGTTGATGCTATTTGCTTGCTTAAAAATGTTTGGTGACTCCTAAGCCCTCGGAGGACTTAAGAAGTCCAGTCTGTCTAAAGTGACATATTCTGGCCTCCAACCCTGGTCTACACGGTCTCCTAACCACTCTTTTCTTCCTTCCCTGAGAATGCCCTCCTGTGTTACCATGGGGAGGTCACAGAGCCTGCAGCTGTGATACCAGCTCTTTCTCCCTGTTTCAAAAAGGCATCTTTGTTTTTATCTTTCTTCCATGTGGAATTCTATATAAGGTTTCAGTTTAAAATGGTATAGCTTTAAAAAAACTACCGCTACAGATAAACACCCCGTCATGCTCATGTGTAACAGCACTCTTTCTAGGACTTCCATGCTTTCCTGCCTCAGACACCCACCCTCAGCTTCCCCATCCCCCTCCTGCCAAATGCCACTTCATCTTTCAGGGGTCTCAAACAATTGCAACCTTTTTCTATGAAGGTTTCTTTAATTCCTAAGGCTGAATTATTTGCTCTCTCTCTCTGCTCCCATTCTAATCCATGCCTCTCTTCTAGTACATTATACCTTGCAAAATAGCTAATATTGGACAAGCCTGCCCCATATGCAATTAGCTCCCCAAGGCCAGGGGTAGGCCTTATTTTGTCTTTATCACTCCTGCTATTAGCACAGTCAAAACTCAACAAAAGTTTGAGTGAATGGAAGCCATTGATTTTCAAGCTGTAATCCACGCATACCAGTATTGTATTCAAGATTCAAGAGTATGCTGTAAAAGTAACTATGATAATACTCTCCCTACTTTTTTGAGCACTTTTCATAATCCTCGCACACTTTTCATAATCCTTGCATTACAAGTATGAGCTTGTGACCAAGGAGAGAGGTAGGGGAGGGAAATTTCCTTTAGGAAATGATCTCTATAGACATGATGATAGAAATCATGGAAATTAGGAGCTGCCAATTAGACTGGCCTCTCTAAATGTCTCTTTCCACTTATAGCAAAGAGATTCTGAATTTATTTTTTTAAATTAAGGCTCCATTTTCATTGTAGAGAAAAGGAACACTGACTACCATGGGCAAGGCATTGTTAGGCATATTGTGTGTGTTGTTTCATTTCATACAACACTGCAAATAAGGTTAATCTATTATTTCCATTTTATAAACAATGACTGAAACATGGAAACATTAAAATCATTCAGTCTCTGAGTGCCAGTAAATTTTATATGGTCACCTCTGTTGCATCTTGACTGGTTCTTTTATTTATTTATTCATTAATTCATGTATTATTTGTTCATGAAATTTACTTAGCATATAATATATGCCTTTAATATACAAAAGCTTCCTGCATGCTCATAACTTGGATACACTGCAAATCTGCAATTTCTAATTCCAAGTTGTTTTGATTTTAAATTTAGAAACCAGTCACCTTAGATTAAGCCACGTTTTGAATTCAATAAAGATGCAATTGGAAAAAAACATCAGTATCCTTACTGATACACTGTACTTATAAAATACAATGTGCCCAAATCATTTTCTTGGGCTATTTTAAGTAATGCTACTGTAATGTCTTAAAATGTTGGTCTATCCATTGGTTGCAAAATCTTTAACATTAAGGTCTTAAAATCTCCACAAACATTAGCTGATATCACATAATAAAACATCTGACAATTCCAAATTTCTATTCCTTTTAGTTTGACATAACTTTATTTTAAATTACTTCTAATACATTTAAGGCAATTTTGGATTTAAAATTTCCTTTTTGGTTTTGTTTGTTTTAAAATGCACCTCTCTGGCCAAGATTTTGGTAAGCCAAATTTCAGACTAAGAACACATTTTAGAAGTTTCCTCAATAATTCAGAATGACTGCAGTAACCCCAGTAATATCACTACTTGTTAGCTCAAAGATTTGGCTACACCACAAGTTACATCATGTTCCTGGAAACGGAATTGCTGGGAAACAGTCAAACCTGGTCCACTACAGCTTGCTTGCACCAATTGTGGTATTTCTACCCCCAACACCGGTATTACAAAGTAGTTCCCTGGACACAGAACAAGAAGCAGATCTTTATTAACTACAGTTGCCTAACAAAGCAAATTGCTTGAAAGGCTAGCTAGGAAGAATGCTGTGGCTAGAAACCATCCTTTCTACATAACCTCTATCTAAATTTGTCAAACCAAACTCCAAAATTCTCCTGAAGTTTCCAGTTCTGTGTGGTATTCATTTGTGACAGGTGTTAAATTGTGATTCGCAGCTTCTATCAGATACATATTGTTGAAGGCAATATATGATAGCAGTTTTGCTACACATGAAATACAGGTTATTTACCTTAGAGTAAATAGGTTAGGGGCCAAGGAGAAAAAACCCACCATAACTTGGTCATTATTTCCGTTTTGGCTAGTCTTTCCGTCACAGAAGGAGTATGGGAGCTGAGTGAAATCTGCCAAGATTGTAGGTTCAGTTCTGCATCCTGCCTCTCAGTCAGGAAGAGACAGAGTCACTATTTCTCTGTGTAACTGCTCACTGGGATACAAAGGGCCAACTCACCTGAAGGAAATGTTAAAATCAGAACAAAAATCACCTTTGTAGGTCCAAGCAATTTCTATAGTTCTTTTCGTCCTACTTGATTGATATTTCCTGCATAATGTAAGACTGACTCCTTCCCTCATGCAAGGGTGCCTATTAGAGTAAGATTATATGTGTCATAAAGAGAACAGTTCAAAATATCTACATTTTCACATAGTTCATGGTTTCCATGGAGATTGAGAATAAACAGACCTATAAAGAATGACTAACTCCAATGTTCTTACTGTGCAACCGTTAGGTAGTAAGCCCCCTGAGAGACCAAAAAAATAAGTGTGCTTGCTCACCCGAAACATACAATTAGATTAAAATAGGATAAAAGAGTTTGATAATAAAAAATAATGGGAAATGTATAACAGTTTGAGCGAAAAACAGAAAAGACCTAGACATTATAGGGCTAATTACCAGATTAAAGATATAGGCAGTAGAGCGTTCCAGGGATTTGGAGAAGGAAGGGATCACTTTAGACCAGTCAGTCAAAAAAAAAAGTCATAGAAGAGATGGGGTTGATTTTAGTGATTTTAAAGAATGGGCTAAATTTCGATAGATGAATAAAAGGCAGGAAGCAAGCCCAATGGAGGGGAAACGTATGGCTTACTGAAGAATGACAAGTAAGCTGGCCTGGATACAACAGTTTAGTCAGGAGAGGGGTGGACAGTGAGGACGGCACAGCAGGTCACCTACATGTGTGACGGCCTGGGCAGCCACACGCAGGAGGCTGGACATTCTCAGCGAGTGCTACGGTGTCCGGCCCACTACAGTGCTTCACATTTATATTGTTTACATTGTCATGTTTCAGTATCTCAATAACCCAGAGAACTGGGTATTTAGATCAGGAGATCTAGAGGTGATGAGACCCACTCATTAGTAGAAGCATGACCACCTCAGACTCTTGACTAGCAAAGTCTGTGCTCTTGCCAGCAGGGGCCCTGGTGATTTTTTTGAAGAAGGGAGGGATGTGAACAATTTAGCATCCCAGGAAGCATAGTGTAGCCAGCTGGTGTTGAGGGACTGCATTAAGCACAACTGGTCAGCAGTTCCACTGGAAGATTCAGCAATCTGAGGGAGATTGATTAGTTCACGAAACCGTGAAAGAGATCAATGGCGCTAGACTAATACCAGCATGGCAAAATTAATCAATAGCTTAGTCATGTTTCTCTCTTGAGTGCTGACCTCATTCTCTCCTACTGCATGTTGAATGTTTCCCTCCATTCAACATGGGTGGGGGGGGGTTGGGCAGGTGGTAAGAAGGGAGCCAGCAGCTTAGCCATCACAAAGAAGGATGAGACCCCTAACATCTTTGAATAAAATCTCAGGAAAGGATTCTGATTGGTCTTATTTGTGGCCAGGAGGTAGAGTGCCGAAACTGACAGTAAAGCAGAATCTTAAAATATTGTGGAAGGAGAAGTGCCCCAAAAGGATATGGGATGCTGTTCTCAGAAAATATTGAGGACGAGCTGCTGGAAAGACAACATTTACTACAACCGGTAATCACTCAAGGCAAACTAAATCACCAGGATAAATTCTTCATGACTGAAGACTATAGACACAGCATGGATCATGCATTTAATGTTATCTCGAGTTAATTCAGTATTCTATAACTGAGTTTGCATTTTTATTTGCAGAGAGAAGCATTGCTTATCATGCTAATGCTAGGGTGATTTCCAAATTTATCCCCCATCTTTCTCTCCCGGTTCATGTCTTATTTTTAGTAATTACTTTGGAAAAGATGATTTGTTTTGTTTCCCATGTTTTTATAATATACTTTCATAATCACCTTGCAGTCAAAATTCTACATTGTGTCATTTATATTCTTGTCCACCCCCCACCCCCCCCGCGCCAGTCTTCCCCAAAGAGACAACTGGCCTTTTATCAGGGTGACTGTACAATGTGGAAAAGGAAATATGAGGGCTTTCAGAGATTACTGGACTGTGGCTCTGAACTAACATGAATTCTAAGAAGCCAAAACTATCTTGGTGGCCCAATAATCACAGTAGAGGCAATCAAAGGAATTTTAGCTTAGGTCTGTCTTACAGAGGGTATAGTGTATCTCCAAACCCAATCTGAAGTTCTTCTCCCATTTCTGGAACACATAACTGGAATAGACATACTCAACATCTGGCAGAATCCCCATATTGTTGGGGATACAGAATCTATTTTGTATTCTTTTTTTTTTCCTTTCATTTTGAGTGGCAGAACTTATATACCAAGCCTGCTCAGAATAGTTCTTTGATTTTTAAGGGTAACTGCCTACATGTACATATACATCTAAAGATAAAGATATATAGAGGCAAATACTATGCTGTTTCTTAACACAGATCTTAAGAAACCTAAGGAAGTGGGTGTTCCATTTTTTCCTAAGCTTATTTTGTAAGCAACTGGACGCTAATCCGATTAAAGGAACAATAGTAATTTTTAGATTCTACGCTGTCAGATAAACTGATGAAATACAGTTTTTAAACTGTAGCTTGAATTTCGTCCTTGTGAACGCTTGCTTCCAAGAAGACTGAAGAGACAAGTTGAAGCCAGCGACTTCTGGAATGGACCCCTTTTTGGTGAGTTCGGACGGCAGTGTACCATCTTTTCTCTTCCCTCAACATCCCTCTAGCCATGTGCGGGGAATTTTCTCCTTTTGTCGGTTAACACTCTTCCTCATCTGGATTGCCTTCAACTATGTGACAACAAAGAACTCAGGCACCAAAATAGCAGCAGCTACATATCCTCTGTATGACAGTGTAATTTCTTCTGCCTTAAGGCTGTGTCTAGCACTGAAATCAGAGTCTGTTTACTTCGATCTGGTGCTACATTACACTGGGAGGGATTTAACTCTTCCTTATAAACACACAGGGGAATTATCTCTCGGCTCTGTTTAGCTTAGAATCGGAGATGAAATTGTGCAGTTCTTTTTGCTGCTGAGCCCATCGTGCCATTGCACAAAAACTTACCTTTCAACTTTATTAGACAAGCAAGGATACTGTGCCGTCTCTGAAAAAGCTCAGCAACACAATTATTAGAATCAGCGCAGAACATTTTTGGTGGCTATGAATACAGGAAATTAATCTTGAAATTTTCCCCCTTGACTTGAGGGTTTAGTTTTCTCTTCAGATGTTTCTGCTAGGGCATAAGCACTTCTGAATTAAAGAGTTTTTACAAAAGAAAATTTAGCTAGGGACAGTACATATGTGTAAAGCTGTGTTGACTGTCAAAACATTCTAAGTGACTCTGCTCCTTTATAAACCAGTGTTCTATAATCTCCCATTCAGAAAAAGCCAGTCATCTTTAACAACACTTTCTGTCTTACCCATAATCAGCTAATAATCTCCATGTCAACTGGATTCTGTTTCTGAGATACCTCTCTCAGCCGGTCCCTCCTCTCTATGCCCAGTTCTAGCTTTTAGGTTCTTATAATCTTGTGCCTGAATCTTTAGAAAAGTCTACTAATTTAATTCTTGACTTCCGTTTTTCTCCCTTCAAGTTCGTTTTCTAAATTATGTGTAAATATTACAATCCGGTTTAAAAGACTATGGTAAATCCCACCACATTGAGGCCCATGGATGTATTCCACATACAGAGAACGGCTCCTGGCACAGAATGGGCACTTAATGTTTGTTTAATGAATGAGTACGCTCTCCTTGTTGACAGTATGGGAAATCACTATTTCTTTTGCTTTTTTTGTTTTTAATTCTTTTAGTGTCTATTTATTTTTGAGAGAGAGACAGAGACAGAGGGCACACAGGGGAAAGACAGAGAGAGAGGGAGACACAGAATCCAAAGCAGGCTCCAGGCTTGGAGCTGTCAGCACAGAGCCCGACAGGGGGCTCAAACCCACGAACTGCGAGATCACGACCTGAGCCGAAGTCAGACACTTAACCAACTGAGCCACCCAGGCGCCCCGGGGAAATCACTATTTCTTATATCCAGTGTGGTATGTGGGTAAAGTCTCTAGCTTGAACTCTACCTAACCCTGTTGTTTTAATTAAATTCTCACAAAAACAGGTCAGGTAGATATTAACATTATCATTTTAAATATGAAGAAATTGAGACTGAGTAATTACATAACTTTCCCAAAGTCACAAGACTAGTAAATAGCAAGGCTAGAGCTTGAAGTCTGATTTTTTTAAGCCTGAATTCTTAACCAAATCTGCCCTTACACCTATAGTATTAGGCTCAAAGTTTTTTCTGCTCCCTTGTTTTAATATTTTACTGTATTATTTGATATAAACAAAAGAATACATGCCACATCTATGAATTACAGAGGAAGGGAGGGAGGAATATAAGCAATAGTGGGCAGAATATCCAAATGGACACCTAACCAAACAGAAAAATAAACTTAAGAAAAGATGTTCAGTATCATTGACATTAGGAAATGCAAAAGAAAACAAGGAGATATCACCACACGCTTATTAAAATGGCTCAAGTCCAAACCACTAAGACCACCAATTCCTGGTAAGGATGCAAAGCATCAGCAATTCTCATTCATTGATAGTGAGAATGAAAAATGGTATAACCACTTTGTAAGACAGTTTGGCAAGTTTCTTGCAGAACTAAATATAGTCTTCACATATGACCCAGCAATCATGCTTCTAGGTAATTACTCAACTGATGTGAAAACTTAAGTTCCTACTACAGCCTGTATACAAATGTTTACAGCAACTTTATGCATAATTACAAAAACTGGAAGCAATGAAGACGCCCCTCAGTAGGTAAACTGATAAATGGGTATAGCCATACAATGGAATATTAAAAGAAAAGAGCTATCAAACCATGAAAAGACATGGGTCAATCTTAAATGCATAATGCTAAGTAAAAAAAAAAAAAAAAAAAAAAAAAAGCCAGTCTGAAAAAGCTACATATTGTATGATTCCAACTATGTGACATTTTGGAAAAAGCAAAAATACAGAGGCAGTAAAGATTAGTGGCTGCCCTTTTCAGAGTGGGAGAGTTAAGTAGAACATGGAAGATTTTTTGTGGAGGTGAGATCATTCTGCAGGTTACTGTAAAGGTAGCTCCAAGACATTAAGTGTTGTCAAAATCCATAGAACTTTACAGGACAGAGTAAATTCTAATGCATGCAAACAAACAAACAAAAAAATCCAACAGCAGGTTGAGGGATCCTAGGATGGAGTGCAGAAAGTGACAAAAGAATCTGAATGTGTTTAGAACATATGAAACAACCTCACTAAAGGGTATAAAGGCATAAGGTGCTGACCTAAGTAACTGGAAATAAACAGTCTGGAAGACTAAAATCAAAAGGAACTGTACATAGGAACTACATTCCAGTCAATAACATTGTTTCTTGTAGGGGTATACATGAATAATTGTGAAACCACTATACATGTATACTGAAGTTGAACGATTAAACATATGGATGGTGAGAGCCAGGCCTCTCACCATTGGAGATGGTTATATACAAGCAAGGATAAAAGGCTAAAATGATTCATCTAGAAATGAATTAGAGCTGAATCAGTATGAACTCATATTTAGCTTAATAGAGATACAGAAGGTTATATCTAAAAAATATTTACAGGTATACATATATACATGCATATTTCCTTGCTCTGTCAACTGAGAGGGCCTAGAAGCAACAATGCTCCAAGAGCAATGAGCACACCAAATCCATACCTTGGTGTCTTGGTGTCTGCTCTCCAATAAAAGGAACGTGGCAGGGCTCCTTAGGGAAATGGCTGATTCTAGGACTGGGATAGGAATTGTACAAGGCGAGTCTGGAGCACTTTGGAGTGCCAGACATTTAGGAATTGCCAAAGAAAGTCCTAAAATACAGAAACCCCAGTACCTCCCAAACTCGACAATGACAAGGGTATGTCAGAGGGACATCCTGCCAACTAAAACCAGAAACGATTCAAGTGACAAAATGGTGTTAGATTGTAACCCAAAGTATGAAATAAACATCCAAGTCCATACTGATATAATTGGACAGATTAAAAAATGGGGGAGAAGAGACAAATCTCCCACGCAGAAGAATTCCATGTAGTTTATGCAGATACTCCATTCTTAAAGTGGCAGAACATAAATCCTTACTCTTTCAGTGTGGCTCTGCACAGTGACTTGTTCCAAAGAGGACAGTAGGAAAGGGAACAAGAATAACTACAGTGGAAAAACCTGACAGACACTACCTCAGGCAGTGGATCAAAGATAATGCCAACAGCGATAAGACATGTTGATGGGATATACCCTTGATATGATGTGATGTGGCATTTTTACCACTGTTACCTTTCTGCTAAGTCTAATCATGAGATAAAAACATCAGATGAATTCCTATTGAAGGACATTCTATAAAATACCTGGCCAGCATCCAAGCAGTCAAGGTCATCAAAAACAAGTAAGAAACCCAAAACAACACAGCAAGGAAAGTCTGAGAAACATTCTGAAAGAAGCCTACGGAGACATGATAAGTAAATGTACTTTGGTATCCTGAATGGGCTACAGGAACAGAAAAAGCTATTAGGCAAAAAAACCAAAAACAAACAACCCCCCCCCCACACACACGGAAATCTGTCTGAATAAACTATGAATTTTAGTTAATAACAATGCATCGATATCTGTTATTCATTGTGGCAAGGGTACCATGCTAAGGTAAGACAAGAGAAACCGGATATGGGAGATACAGAACTTTCTGTAATATCTTTGCATTAATTTTGTGAATCTAAAAATCATTCTAAAATTTAAAGTTGATTTTGATAAATACTTATGTATCTATGAAAGTACCTATGAATGTACCACCCAATCAAGAACTAGAACATTGTTAGGGCACCTGGCTGGCTCAGTTGGTGGAACGTGTGAATCTTCATCTCCGGGTCATGAGTTCAAGTACCATGTTGGGTGTAGAGATTAAAAATAAAATCTTAACGGGGCGCCTGGGTGGCTCAGTCGGTTGAGCATCCGACTTCAGCTCAGGTCACGATCTCACACTCCGTGGGTTCAGACCCTGCGTCAGGCTCTGTGCTGATGGCTCAGAGCCTGTAGCCCGCTTCAGATTCTGTGTCTCCCCCTTTCTCTGCCCCTCCCCTGCTCATGCTCTGTCTCTTTCTGTCTCAAAAATAAATAAAAACATTAAAAAAAATCTTAACAAAAATAACTAGAACATCGTCTGTAAATTTGCATCCATCCGTTGCTCCTTCCCTCCCCTCTCTCCCTGACCACCTGCTGCCCCCTTGCCTTTAAAAAAAGTCATGATGCTAAACTTTGTGATTATTACTTCTTTCCTGGTTTTGTGAGTCTTATCATACAAGTGTGCTGGTGTACCTTTAAAAGCTTTGCTCGTTTTTGAGCTTTATAAAAATAGCACTGTATTTGACACTGTCTTCTGAGACTCACACCGGATTATAAGAAAGTTTATTACAGTATTGTTTATAAGAGCAAAATCTAGAAACAAAACAAATGTCCCAGAACAGATGCATGAGTAAGTAAATCGTGGTATATTTACACAATTACATCGTGAAATATTACACAAAAGTGAAACATATGAACTATACACAGCCACGTGGGTGAACGGTACAACAATGTGGGGTGAAAATGCGTCAAGGCTTTCATCTGATGCACAAGGTCCTTGCCAAAGGGCTGCAATCTACACCTATCTCACTTCCTTGAAACCTATATTCCAGTCGCACCAAACTTCTCAGTTACCTAAACATCCCACTCTCTCCAACACTCACTTGCCTTTTTTTTTTTTTTTATAAAAGCTGTTTTGAGATATAATGCCCATACCACAGAATTCACCCATTTAAAGTACACAATTCAATAGCTTTTAGTTTATTCAACAGAGATGTGCAACCATCGCCGTAATCAGGTTTAGAGTACCTTTTATCACACCACAAGAAATCCCGCACGTTTCCTTCCACGCCATCCCCAGCCCTAGGCAACCACCAATTTATTTTTCTCTCTGGATTTTCCTGTTCTGGACGTTTCATTTAAACGGTATCATAGCGTATGTGGCACCTCTCAGTGCCCATGTCTCTGATCATCTCCCCAGTTCCTATGGCCCTCCATTTAGGCACTATTATTGTACTTTTCACATTGTATTACAATTATCCCTGTGTACCTCCCCTTCCCCATGCACTACTGAACTCCCTAGGCACAGGGATAGAACTTTGTTCATCTTTGGGTTTGCAGGATCTAGCAGAATTTGACCAGCAATAACTACTCAACAAATATTTGTCAAATCAGTGAAGATTCTTCTCATTTGTCCAATTTACACTTATTACACAAAACGAGTAGGCAATAGTGTAGAAACAGTACAAATTCATGCCGTGTTATGACCCTAAACCTGGGTTGACGTAGGATTTCTACATTTGAAAGCTTAGTGGCCTTGGGCAAGTCACTTAACCACTCCAAATCCCACTTGCAACTTGATGATGATACATACTCATTCGGTTATTGACTTTAATAAGTTCTGTTTGTAAAGAATTTAACTCAATAGTGGTAGCCACTACCAATAATAATGGCCATGAACAGAGCGGTGAGAGAAGGGAGACGGACCCTAAAGAACATCTGGTTCAAATCCCTAGTTTTACAAATGAAGAAACTGACAAATGGAGATTAGGGGAGATTCCAGAGGCCACTTGGCCTCTTGAAGAAGGAGTGTGGTGTGACGGAGAGACCCCACAGTGTGCAGTATAGCACACACCCTATGTTGATTCCTGGCTCTGCTCCTTACTAGTTAAGTGTCCTTGGGAAAATTACTAAATGTTCTAAACATCAATTTCCTCTGAGTATAAGAGGACAATAAATATCTAGCTTACAAAGAATTTTGAGAATTAAATGAGAAAATGCTTATCTAGGACCTTGACTGTGGTGATGATGAGCACACAATTGAACGATACAATGACAAATTAATTGACTGGCAGATAGAAAGTTCTGGAAGAAAAGAAAAAATGTTATTTCACAGAAAAGAAGATAGAAATAATTTTAAAAGGGAGATTAAATTTTAGGAAAAATGATTTATAGTCAGCCTGAAGTAGGAACAGTACCTTGTAAATATCAGTGAGTAAAATAATGCAGGATCTCTGTTTATGAAACTAATTACTGTTCATCTTGCCCTCTCTTCTAACTGGCTTGTCTTTAAACTTCCTAGTATTTTTTTTTTCTGATATTCCTGGAGCAGATCCTAAAGAAACAAATGTTCTCTCTGAAGCCTCTAAAAGACTATCAAACAGTTTTCCTTCAAAAATGAACACCTTAAGTTTGGCAACAAACTTCAAGTCGAGGAAGCAGGTGTTAACACAGAACTGTAACACTGTTTAAAAAGAACATTCTAGGGGGTGCCTGGGTGGCTCAGTTGGTTAAGTGTCCGACTTCAGCTTAGGTCATGATCTCGCGGTTTGTGGGTTTGAGCCCCGCATCAGGCTCTGTGCTGACAGCTCAGAGTCTGGAGCCTGCATCGGATTCTGTGTCTCCCTCTCTCTCGGCCTCTCCCCCCCCCTCTCAAAAATGAATAAACATTAAAAATATTTTTAAAAAGAACATTCTACTCCCATCATGTTCTTCTCTCTATAGAGTGTTTGGTTATTTACTAAACAGGGGCTCAACCCTCATTAATGAAATAGTAGCATACTTAAATTACAATGGCCCCGACAGACAGAAGTTGTAGGTCACCATCTAAAGCACAGTCTCTAAATCCCTATAATTGGATAATATATGAAGATGTCAGGAAACTGTAAAGAATACGCAGTGGCATTTTACCTCCCTCTCCCCTTATTTACTGGCTCCCTTAGTTAGTCCTATCCAAGACTGATTTTCAGAACCTCATACCTCATTTTTCCCTCTCAATTTTTAGCTTGGCTGGTTTACACAGATTGTTAATTAAGCAAGTATTTATTGAACCTTACTTTACACTAGGCATCATTCTGGCTGATGCAGACCAAAAAAAAAAAAAAAAAATGGATACCCTTCTCGTGAGGAGCTTATATTCTCATGAGATGAGCTAAGAAAAAAACCAAACAAATGAATATGTGATATGTGAAGAAGTGCTATGTAGGAAAAAAAAAAAAAAACTGGTAAAGAAGAGTGGTTGAGGGAAGGGGCATCAGAAAAGGCCTCTTCAATAAAGTGACAGCTGAAAAAATTCCTCAAGGATGTGGGGAAGTGAGCCATGGGGATATCTGGGCAGAGGGAATGGCAGGTATCAAAGCTCTGAGATGAGATTCTACTTATCAAGTTCAAGGACCAGGAGGAGGGCAGTGTGGCTGGAGTTGATGGAGCTAAAGGGGAAATGCTAGAGGATGAAGCCAAGGAAGTGGGAGAATCCAGATTATACAGTGCTTCTGCTTTTACCATGAAGAGCCATGGGCAGTTTTGGAGTTATCATCTGACGTCCATCTTTGAAAGCTTCCTCAGGTTACTGGAGAAAATAAAGTATGGGAGAGCAAGGGGGTAGGGGGGAGTGGGGGAGATCAGGGAGAAGGTCAGAGACCATTACCATTGCATGTGAGAAATGCTGGTGAGAGCAGTGGCGTTGATGAGATGTGACTGTGTTCTAAATACATTTGAAAAAACAATCTTAATAACACACTCCTTTACATCATCACAACACATTCCTTTTAAATCCAGTCCAAGAAGTTCTCAAGAAAAGTCTTGATAGAACTGTCATCTCCTAGCCACTCATACAATCCCTCTGCTCTTCCTTAATCTATACTTAAGTTGCTTTTTTTTTTTTTTCACTTGTACAGAATAAAGATCACCATTGTCTCAGCCTAATGGAAACACAGGGATTATTAAGTTGGCCAAATGACCTAACATGGCTGTTTCCTAAGAAATGACAGTGGGGCAGCTTTAAAGGCTGATAGATCCATAAAACTTAGAGGAACTCTTTCTTGTTTGTTCAGGTGCTCCCTTCTGATAGCGTCTTCACTGTGAGGGGAAGCAACGTTGTATATATGCTGTAAGATCAGTTCAAATGGATCTTGTGGGTCCTTAGGCATTTTTCAAATTTTGCATTCAACATAGTGTATGGACTTTAATTTCCAATTGACAACCTAACCCACTATATTTAGACGTTGGTGTGAACTCTTCGTTTACTTGATCACTTGGTTAGAAGATCACAATGTACTGGTATTGCAGCATTTATGCAAAAACACAGATACAAAAAACAAGATTCCATTTTCTCTGGATAAATGTAAAATATGAGAAAACATACAGAAGGTTCTAGAAAGATATATACCATAGTCTCAATATGGTATCTCTAGGGAGTGATGGTGGGAAGTAGCAAGTAGGGTAATTAAAGGAGACTTGGCTTTAGAGTAATGTCTCAAATACTTCTGAGAAGTACTGTCTCATTGTATGGTTAATTTTTTAAAAGATCCGTGTTAGTCATTTGGCACCTTCAGCATTACTAATTAGATGGTAGTTATTAATGTGTGGGAAAAAAAAGGTGCATGGAAACTTGATGCCTGTATTTCATATTCTACTTCTAACCAAAAATTGGAAGTAGTTAAAAAGTTCTTTTTCAAGCTCAAACTGTGCGAAGAAACATATTTCAATGCATGAAAAGAACACTGGCTATGCTCACAGTTTGGACCTTTGGTAATGATGAACATGTATTTTCTTGGCAATCGATACCCTTTATCAGGTTCTATACTGGAAGCAAATCTGGCTAGAAGGCTGGGTTAACAGACACGTTGGGCCCAGGGTGAAAAAATGGGGGTGACAGAGGCTCCTGGCTGGCTCAGTCAGAACGTGTGACTCTTGATCTTGGGGTCATGAATTCAAGGGAAGCCTATGAGAAGAAATACCACGAGGGATATAAAATGGTCACCGAAGGATACAAATTGTAGCAGTAGCTAAAGGTAGAGAAATCTGGGACTTAAACAGTCATGGTTTCTAGAAGGCCACAGTTCCTAGGAGGTTGACTGTTATTTTCTTTTCTAATTCCCAGTTGTGCAGTCTCATTTCCTTAGCTCTTAACCCTTCACAGTAGAATCATTTTATAACTTCAAAAAGAAACCCATCCGACACGAAGCAGAGGATGTTAGGATGAAAAAAACAACTAAACAACAAATCACAGCTGATAACAAAGCCTGCACAAGTCAGGGCATCATGAGGATATGGCACCTGGCATGTGCAGCTGACCTAGGCCTTGAAGGACTATGGGCTGCATACAAGTCAGTGAGTCTGTCGGGTGACAGGTTGATACTTCCGAGAAAACATGAAGAGAGTGCAGTCAGTTCTCGATGTGTTGCTCAACTGTGCTGGGAAACACATACCAAACTTGGAGGTGCCAACGAACTTCTTTACCCCATGCTTCCCTGAGTTCGTCGTGCCCACACTCTGCTGTCTTGACTGTGCGGCTTATAGGCCCACATGGAACAGCACACCTGATACCCCCACAGGACAGGAAAATCAAGGCTCTCGGTGAGGTGCAGTTGTTCCTCCCAGGACGCTGGTAAGTGACAAGGCCACGGAGCCTGACTTCAGTTTCTTTTATGACTTTGACGGTTGTTAAGGAGCACTGATCCATAGGACAGCCTCCCAGCTCAATAACGGGAACTCGGTTCCTGTCATGATGTTTCACCAGAAACCGCCTGAGTCAGGAGAACTCATTAGTTTGTCACCCAAAGGGTTTGCCTGCTACTTCTTGTTTTTATCTCAATTAATTTTGTGTCTGCCGGACTAACACAAATTACCACTTCCATGTCTTGCACTTTTGATATAAAAATAAAGCTAATTTGGGAGGTGTTTAAAGCTTTATTAATATTTATACAGCTATTAGCGGTGGCTATGAGGTTAGCGAGCTTCCTTTCAAAATTAGAAATTCTCCTTCCAATACAGTCTCTCAGCTGCAGCTCTCCCAACTCCGACCACATCATTTTTAACATTCTTCTTAGGGCGCAAAGCAGAATTTCACAGAAGGTCATAGGAAAGTTGGTTTTGGGTTTTCCCACCATTTATCTGGCCCATTCTGCTCAGTGAGTCAGACTCGCATAATACGTTTCTGTCTCTTGACTTGCTTCAGAAATCCGGAGGCCGTGCTTTCTCCCACAACACAGTGTATGGGTGCCGTGTAACAACCAGGCACTATTCTCCCCCATATGTGTCCCCTCCCTTTACCCTGAACTTAGAGTGGGCAAGTGAAGAAAGAAGTACAAGTATTCCAATCTGATACTGAAATACCGAGCAAGGGGTTATTCCTCAGCAGAAAGGATACAAGGGGCATGATCCAGACTGAACGTGGCCTATGACCCCACAGACTCACTCCCCTGACAGTTCCCAGACCTCCAGGACAAACTGACCAACAAAACCACTGCTTTTAGTATTTTAGGGCAACAGAGGAAAATTCTGCAGGAGATGTGACCATCTACTGGGAATACCAAGTCCTGACCAAGTATTCCAATGGGACAAATACAGATGATTGGACTGTGTTGAAAGAAAGGAGCTTTGAGGAAAAAGCCAGCACCACAGCAGTTCCGTAAGGGTATAAAGCTGTACAACAGTTTTCTTGAATTCTTATTCCAACTCTTCTACTTCCTAGATGTGTGATCTCAGGCATGCGATCTGGGCACTCTGTGTCTTAATTTCCTCATGTGGAAAGGGGATAATATTACTACTGCCCATGGAAGTTTCTGGAGTACCGAAGAGCTAACGGAAGCCAACATTTAGCATGGTGCCCGCACACATTCTGCGCTTCATAAATACCTGAATGGTAATGTTTGGATAAACTAAGTCAAACGTTAAACTGAATAGCAAGTAAGACACAACCCACATTCAAGTGACAGTACCTGTAAGATATTCCTACTGACAACTATAGAACTAAACAAAATTGAGAAGGGCGGTGTGAAATTTAGGAGTTTTAATAGTTTGGTGTCCCGCTTTAAAAAAAAAGGGGGGGGGGGGGAAGGGAGAGGGACTCCTGGGCAGCTCAGTTGGTTGAGCGTCGGATTTTGGCTCGGGTCATGATCTCATGACTTCTGAGTTCCGGCTCCGCATCGGGCTCTGTGCTGATAGCTCAGAGCCTGGAGCCTGCTTCGGATTCGGTCTCAGTCTCTCTCTGTCCCTCCCCTGCTCATGCTCTGTCTCTGTCTCTGTCTGTCTCTCTCTCGAAGATAAACATTAAAAGAAAGAAAAAAAAAGGAAATTTGAGGAACTATTTGATCTTTAAGGGAGACGTGGCTATTGTATTTAATAACAATTGATTTGTCAATAATGCACACGTATTAACCTGGCATCTTCCAAGTACTGCTCACGGCAGTGCTTTCCAATAAGGTAGCCATTATAGCTACACCTGGCTACTGAGCGCTTGAAATGTGGCGGGTCCACACGGGGTTGTGCTGTAAGTGCAAAAACACATTTCATATCACAGCACATGTCACCTTTCAAAGACTTAGAATATAAAACATCTCACTAATGATTTTTAATACTGATTACATACAGAAATGATAATATTTGGAAATACTGACCTAACTAAAATGACAGTATTACAATTTCACCTGTTCTTTTTATTTCACATGGCTACTAGAAAAGTTAAGCTACTTCTATGACTCACACTTGTGGCCTGCATTTATTTTTGGACTGTGCTGGCTTAGAGCAAGAAGGAAAAGAAGCCACACTGTTCTTACTAATACTACTTTTAGCCGTCAGTTACTGAGTACTTATTCTGCTAGATGTTTTAAAACATTATTGCTACGTGTTCCAAGAGCTCTGTGTAATAGGCGGTTTCCTCTCTTTTTATAGATGAGAAGGTTTCACAGTGTATATTGCCTCAAATCACAAAGCTAGTAGTGTTTGCAGCAGGAATGAATCCACATCTGTCTGATTCCAAAGCCTGAGCTTTCTCCTGTAGCAGGGGACATGTGGAACTAGAGGCACGTGAGAGGAAAGGGGGGCCCCCTCCAGGAGCAAGGGGACCCCAGCCCTCCCTCAGAAGGACACCTTGCAGGATGTGTAAACACTCCAGTCTTATAAGGGCACAGACCTTAGAATTTAGAGATAACTCGAGTCATTCTGGTTCCATTTTACCTATACCTAAGCCTCCATATGTTAACAGAAAAAGTAGGAAAAGAATTCACAAGCAACAGAACGCACACTTTAAAAGCAAAATTTAAAGTGGAACATATGCACAAAGATGTTATTTGCCATGTTATTCATAAAAAATTCAAAAGGGGGCTAATTAAAAAGTGATAATTTTGATACCTCGTTAACAGCAGAGAATGCTTAACTGTTTTATGACATAAAAATCAGAATATGGCATTATGAACACACTCTATTACACATCCATGAAAGGACCTATATGTAAGTGAAAAACTGACAGGAACAGTCTAATTGATCATAGCTTTGTGTCAGGACAGTTTTCAAATGGTGGAGAGGCAGTTTTAGCCACCGAAGACACGTGGCACCCCTGGGAGGGGTTTTCTGTTGTCAAAGCTCAGGGGGTGCTACAGGTATGCCTCTAACCATCCTACAAGACAACCCCCACTAAGCAAGAATTCTCCAGCCACAATTATCAATTGTGCAGAGATTGTGGAACCCTATATTAGGCAATGGGATTATAAATTTGTGTCTACTTTCCACATTTTTATAATGCTGTTGTTTTATAATATAATTTTTTAAATGCAAGATATTACTGAAAAAATATCACAGAAACTAATCACAAACACAGCTGATTATGATAAATATGGGGGATGGGTACTGGATATTGGAATAGGGTCTATTAAACAGCTTCCTTTTTTGTTTTTAAAGTTTATTTTTTTCTGAGAGAGAGAAAGAGAGAGCAAGCGAGAGAGCAAGAGCGTGTGCAAAAGAGGGGAGGGGCAGAGAGAGAGGGAGAACAGAATTCCAAGCAATTCCCTGATATGGGGCTTGAACCCACAAACTGGGAGATCATGACCCCAGCCGAGATCAAAAGTAGCATGCTTAACCAACTGAGCCACCCAGGTACCTGTGAACAGCTTCCTTTTAAATATTTAGATTTCCTGAAAACTACAACAAAAAAGAATAGACGTAAATTACTTATAGATTAAAATTTGGCCATATTTGCTCAATCACTACTTGCAGTCAGAATGATTGATTTAACGTCTAACAGGAAATTGGCATCCCTTCCACTGTTGGGATAGCATTTGCTAAACATCAAAATATTTTTCTCACTCCTCTGAGGAAGTCATGTTTCATGAATGTTATTATTACTAAGATTTGACAATATATGCTATTTAGACTGCATTTCAGGAAGAGAGGAGAAGAGAGAGTCTTCCCGGCAATTTTCTCCAGTATTTGCATCATTGTGACAAAAAAATAGAAGCATAAAACTTACACTTGTGTAGCACCTGCTTAAAAACTATGCATTATTTGTGAACTAAACTACTTGTACTAACAGATGATCTGATGAAAGATTTCACAAAACTAGGTATATACATTTCGCTCGCAGGCATGAGAGTTCGTCTGCAAGCTGTTTATATACTCACCTTCTTAGTTCGTTTACATCAAAATGGAGACTTTAAAATAAACAGGTACAAAGCTACTACCTATTTAAATATACTTATTGATACAACAGGAAGGTCTCAACAGTGTATCAAGTGTTTATCCTATAGCATCTGACCAGAAAAAATGCAGGTGGTTTTGCGTGTGTGTGTGTGTGTGTGTGTGTGTGTGTGTGTTTACTTAATATTCAGAGCAATGGACAATTCAGTTATTTTCCTTGAGCAAGAACCGTGGCCTTTGTCATCTGCAGCAAATTGCACTTTGTCTGCCATATGGTAGGAGGCAATCAATACTACGTGAATAAATGAACATTTATAAAATCACTCTCTGTGCTAGCCAGGGTTGTGACAAATCTCCTGACAAGAAGTCTTGCATACTTCAGTTCCTTTTCTCAACTTTTACTCATACATTCATTCACTCACCAAAACTTATTACCCACCTCTAAGCTCTTAGAACACGTGGCACAGGCCACCTCTGTAAAACTTCATCATTTGCTTGTAATGTTTATGTATCTACCTCTTCCACTAAAATGTCAGCATTTCAAGGGCCAAGACCATGTCTTGACACTGTTTCCTGATTCTATCTTCAATGTGGGCCTCGTGGAGAAGGAGATGATGGCTCAGAGAACTCGCCTACTGTCACATGGCTAAAAAAGGGGTAGAGTTAGGGCCTGAACCAAGGACATCTCCAACTATCTTCTTTCCATTTTATCAAATTGCAGAGAAAACAAGAGTGGAAGTAGAGTATGGGAAATGTACGAAGTGAAACAAAACAAGAAGTTTTAGATGTTGGGCAGCTAGAGGGAAGATGCAACCAGTGGGTTCGATTCCACCGACGCGGAGAAACTGAAAATTACAAGTCAATAAATCAGTACGGACAATTCCACACACCTCCAAAATAGTCTCCAGAAGGCAATTTGCCCAGCAATTATGGAAGATCAGCCATGACCATGTGGGCCATTCTAAGGGAAATTCTTGAGGAAACAGACTATGTCTTTTGTCTGGTTCTGTGTGTCTAATTTGGAAGCTGCTAGAAGAATGAACGACTGACTATACGACATTGGTCCCAGTTCTACAGAGTGACTTCAACAGGGAGGCCAGGTGAGATAAATCTTGTAAGAGACATCAAATTGTCAGACGGGGGCATTAGCCTAAACAGACAGGAGATCCTGAGGTATACTGATCTTAATCGCAATTTCCCAAGTATAAAAAATAGAAATACTTATCAGGATCAGGCCATTTCATTGTTATGACATCCTGGACAGGCTCTTTTTAAGGTTGATATGTTAACATTGGTACTGTTGGAGACAGTAATTACGGAAACGGGTCCTGGAGCCACACACCCTGGTTTCTAGCTAGGCTTTGCCACTTCCTAGCTCTGTGACTTTAGGCGACTTACCACCCTCATCTGTCAAGTCAGACCAGTAATGGTGCTCACCTCGTCTGGTTGTTAGAAATGTGAGCCAAGTAAGGCTGTTAGAACAGCACCATGTACAGGCTTGATATATATTTGCTGTAATTACTACTGCTGTTGTCACTGTTATTTCCAAAGTGTTGTATTAATACATAATTTTTTTAACGTTTATTTTTGGAGAGAGGGTGTATGCGCCAGCGGGGGAGGGGCAGAGGGAAACGGAGACAGAGTACCCCACGTGGGCTCTGGGCTGACAGCAGAGACCCCGACATGGGGCTCGAACCCCACAAAACATGAGATCATGTCAGATGCTAAACTGACGGAGCCACCAGGTGCCTCAATAGTTAATACATAATTTTTATTATTTTTTTAAACTCTTTAACATTTTATTTATTTTTGAGACAGGGAGAGACAGAGCATGAACAGGGGAGGGTCAGAGAGAGGGAGACACAGAATCTGAAACAGGCTCCAGGCTCTGAGCTGTCAGCACAGAGCCCGACGCGGGGCTGGAACTCACGAACCGTGAGATCAAGACCTGAGCTGAAGTCGGCCGCTTAACCGACTGAGCCACCCAGGCGCCCCGATACATAATTTTTAAAAGAATCATGGGCCTCTGAAATAACATGACATTCACAAAATTACTGCAAGTAAAAAAAAAAAAAATTAAGTTCTTTGAATTTGGATGAATCTAGTAATTTGGGAAATGTTTATTAATTCAAAATAAGGAAAAGTCAAAAATAGATGGTGGTGGTACTAGCGATAACAATGCTAATTCTACACCTAAAAATTAGTTGTATGATTGTATATGTATATGTAAGTTAAAACATACGACTATCTTTATAAACACACACACACACACACACACACACACATACACCCCAATGTTTTAATCATAAAAAATGGTTGGCAGCTCGTAGAAGAGAACTTGAACATTTCAAAATTGCGAAGAAGAACTGCCAATCATGCCCCAAAGATTCCAAATTGACAGGTGAGCTCAAGCAGGGTACATTAACAGTTACAGTTTAGTCCAAATCAGATTTGTTTTTTTTTTTTTTTTTCCAAACGCATACTCTGTTTTCAAAACCAGACCCAAGCTGCAGCATTCAGACTGGGAAACCTGGAATTCTTGTAGGCCTCTCTGCTTTTCTGGTGCACTTGTGTTCAGAACCTCCTGCTAAACTCTAGAGGAGTGGAAGGGGAAAGTGGGGGAAAGTGGTAGCTGGTTAGAAAATAAGAGCTACACATTGGCTACGATAATGATAAAGAAGAGACCTCCCTTCAGGAATGCCACCGATGCTTCTCATCTTTGTCGGGACATCTGTGCCGACGTGGAGCCAGTTTTCACCCGAGTCTTGTATGTTGCAGGACACCTCTCTTAAAATCATACTGCGGGCGGGATGGGTTGGTTACGAGCAGCCCAGGCACCAGTCACGACGGTTCCCCATCATCAGTGCTACCATCTGTGCTCTGAGTTCCCTCCACACACGGGCTTCAACAGATTTTGCACTGGCCAAGGTCACTAAGCAGCCAGCCTCCACAGATGGGGACAGTGTGAAAAACCTAATTGCAGCTGTGGACAAACACAAACAAGGACACACATGGTTGACAAAACCCCTGTCTAGACAGGCTAGTGGCTCAGTGTCACTGAGTACAAAGAACAAGGACAGGGTTTCAAGGTAACTATCTCTCAGGGATAGTGCCATCATTCAGGCAACGCGATCATCATGTAGTCTAAATTTCTCCACACTGATACTTAACGATCAGTTTAAAAAATGGCAAAAGAGCAGTAATGCTCCCTACCATATATATTCTCCAGAAAATTTTTCTCTATAAAATTTCTCTAGAAATTAATTTCTTTCTTCAACAAAAAAAAATATGGCTTGGCAATCAAGACAGCTGCTCCCTAACTCAGGTGGAAAGTCCCAAATGTCGCCAGCACATAGCACAAAAGATACCAAGTTAGTGAAAGAAATAAAATGTCCTCTTTTGACGTATTTATTTCATCCCGAATCAAGATTTCTTTTTCCCACTTCTTTTTGAAAAGGAATTGCTTTGTTAGAGATGTTACTCATTGTTCATTGCTTTGACAACATTTAATTAGGTACCTATACCTTCCATTCCACTCTAAGAAACTCAGCAAAATGGGATCATACTGACGCCGGGATCGTAGATTCTTCACCCTTGAAATACATAGGGCCCCAGAGAATTTGGACTGTCAATGTCTTTTCTAGATACTCAACATGTCTGGTCACTTAAGGTTTAAAGCCAAACTGGACGCGCATTACTTTTTGAGAAGTTGTTAAATTCAAAATAAGTTATCAAGCTAGTGCTATTTCAAAAGATTGTTGATAAAAAAGAACATTTAACTGTAACCATACTGAACAGACAGTTGATTATAGAAAGACATGTCAGTGCACATATGGCAGCCGGGTAAATTATGCACATCTGGATTACTTTTGGCAAGAAACATAGCTAAGTGTCTAAAGCCAAGTTTAGCAATCTGTCACTAACAATATGTACATTTATTTTAAAATGTCAAGGGCTCAAAGTCATATTTTCTATTTCTTCATAAACTTTCCAGCTCTTCATAAGACAGCAAACAGGTGACAAAATGCATTGCCTAAACTGCCAAAGGCTGTATAAATAAGGGGTAATTTTGAACTTCTCACCACATATACAAGACGACTCCAACTCTGAAGCCAACTTCTGTGCTGTGTGATGTACTAAATCCAAAGCTCGAGAAAGAGTGTTATTAACATTTCACTTCAGAGGATGGCTGAAAAATGCTTTCATATAAAACTATGGGCAACCCCTACGTGGAGTCAACAATGTAACATCCTGGGCAAAGCAAACGGGACTAGTCTGATGGTGTCAGTATAAGTATACGTAAGTAGATGAAAGGAAAAGACCAATGCCTCTGTGATCCTCTCAGATTAAATTTCCTTTCTCCTCCTGCCAATTACTGACATCATTTAAACCCTAAAGAAATGTTTCCCACCTTCTAGCCCCCTTGATTGGAAGAAAAGCCAAGAGACATGAAAGTGGCTCAAACTGGCGGTAACAAGAAACCTTACGACGGGATGTGTGAGTATCAGCCAGCTGGGCGTGCTGCAGCACCTGCAAGCACAAAACTCACCTGGACTCCCGTGCCCCTTGCTGGCTACTCTAGCATTCCAGCTCTGCACAGCTTCAGTGGCAACACCAAGATATAGCACGGAGACCGGCGGGGCCCCGTCATTCCAGGTGTTGCCTTCCAGTCTCATTCGCGCTGGTAACAGAGAAAACACCAGAGTGGAACTATTTTATGCATGGGGTGATAATCAATATTCGCATGCTGTGGCAGCCTCTCTTCCAGCTAATTTGGCAATTTTACTGTCGATTAGGATCTTTACTATATGCCAGATCTAGATCATAACATTCTCAATGGCATCGAGAAAAAAATCCTGTGTCTGTAAAGTATACAGATATTGGTAATCAAACACCAGGTAAATTGCTTAAAACCTGAGCCTCACCTACAGAATGAGGATGATGATGGCACCTACCCCACTGTGTGGCTGCGAAATGTCTGCGGAAGATCATTGTTATCCTTTTCCCCTGCTTAATGGCATGGGTGGGGAATAATACAGTTCATCAACTCCAGATTGCCAGTAAAATGTCGTAAATTCAAGAGAAAGCTTAAAAACAACTGAGAAGAAGGGGAGAATAATAAAGAAGGATCAAAATAGGAGATGGCATTCTGTTAACTTTTAATTTGTGTTTACTTTTATAAAGTTTGATGCCTAAGAGCACTGAAATCAGGACTGGGTGATTGATTCGGTGGAGCACCTGACTCTCGATTTCATCTCGCGTCATGGTCTCATGGGTTGAGTGCAGAGCCTGCTTGGGATTCTCTCTCTCCCTCTTTCAAAACAAACAAACAAACAAACGAACTTTAAAAAAAAAGAATGCTGAATTCTAGGTGAGTTTAAATGTCCCTCCTCAACTGGGTGGATAGGACATATTGCTATGTTGTGAAGGCACAAATTTCTACCATGCACAAATTCAAAGGGATTTTAATTTAATGGCATTAGAGGTACAGAGTAAAATATATTCATTTTCTTCTTGTGATTGTCTCTATTTGAATATATAGTTTTATTTTAAAATTATACCTAGTACAATACTACTCAAATAAAAGGTATGTGTAAGCAGATAAAAGTAAAAAGAATTTTAAATTTAATGAGTCCATCTGTATATATTCACCATCTGATGTCTCAATAGTAGCAATCCTCATAAAGTGTCGTTTTTAGTCTCTTATTATTTACATCCCAGGGTTTTATGTCTTCATAGGACACAAAGGTCTGGAAATATAAATTAAGTGCAACAGATAAGTGGAGCTTTAAGTACCAGAAGACTCCAAGATCTACCAAGCTGAAGAGAAACCTAGAAAAACCCACTGCAGGCCTCACAGAATGATTCTCAGCACTGAATTCGGAAGGACAAGTAAAGCCATGGCTTACCATACTACCTTTTTGCTTTAAATGAGTTCAAGTCTTCTGGCCTCGAGAAGCTCTTAATTCAGATGGTAAAAATCAATGCTCATGGTCTTTGCCAAATTAGGGAGAATAAATATAGGAAATACTTCCAACCCTAGGATTCTGTTATTGTCCCTAGCCAGACAAGGAACTTGAGGAAACTAATGTGTTCTTCTGCAAGCAGACACGAAGCTAATTTTAATACTGTTTTTTTTTTTTAAGTATAGTAGGCATACAATGTTACATTCAAGGTGTACAACAAAGTGATCCCACAAATGTATACACTATGATATGTTCATCAAAAGTAGAGCTACCATCTATCACCATATAATGCTATTATAATACCATGGACTATATTCCCTATGCTGTACCATAACTAGAAGCCTGTACCTCCCCCTCTCCTGCAACCATTTTGTCCATCCTCCCACCATCCCTCCCCTCTGGCAATCCTCAGTTTATTCTTTGTATTTGAGTCTGTTTTTGCTTTTTATTTGTTCAGATTCCACATGTAACTGAAATCACATTATTTGTCTGACTTATCTCACTCATAATACCCTTTAGGTCCATCCATGTTCACAAATGGCAAGATCTCAGGGCGCCTGGGTGGCTCAGTCGGTTAAGCGGCGGACTTCGGCTCAGGTCATGATCTCACGGTCCGTGAGTTCGAGCCCCGCGTCGGGCTCTGTGCTGACAGCTCAGAGCCTGGAGACTGTTTCGGATTCTGTGTCTCCCTCTCTCTGACCCTCCCCCGTTCATGCTCTGTCTCCCTCTGTCTCAAAAATAAATAAATGTAAAAAAAAAAAAATTAAAAAAAAAAAACAAATGGCAAGATCTCATGCTTTTTTTTTTAAGACTAATATTCCATTGTGTACACACACACACACCCCTCATCTGCTTTATCCATTCATCTATCAAGGGACACCAGGGTTGCTTCCATAACTCGGCTAGTGTAAATAATGCTGCAGTAAACATAGGGGGTCAATACATCTCTTCAAATCTAATACTATTTTTTTCTTGATTCTTCTCTAGTGGTCATTTAAGATCTTATTCACAAGACAGCCAAAATGAAAAAGAAAAAAACCAGAAGTTAGAACAGTGTTTGTGTTAAACCTATATATATTTACTTTTAAATAAACTACAATATATTGTATGTGGGGCCTTAAAGCCATAATTATTTAGCCTTGTATTTAACTAAGCTTAATGTCAGCTAAAAACTTCAGTACCATATACAATGTGGTAAAACGAAGAGTGTGATGCTAGGTATGAGAAAGAGATCTGGAATCAGATTTGCATTTCTACACTGTGCAGTTTGACTTTTAATATATTAGCTTTCTGATATCTACCAGCAATTATGTATCCTGGTAAGTGTGCATATCACTTGCACACAGACCACTTTGTGGGTATGAGGATTAAATGAACATCTCACACAGTCCCTGGCAGACACTCAACTGCAAAGTAAGAAATCAGGGTGGTATAGATGTGGCAAAAGTTATTGATGCATATCATTAAATATCTTAAACGTTTGTGATAAATTCCTTGAAACAATGACAATATACACAAACTATCTTTGAGAAGGTGATCCTCACCACCTATGAAAGAACGAATCTTGTAGAAATCATCTTCCTGAGGCCAAAACATTACATTTTCAGTTGACATCTTTGTTGAAAGGTAGTAAGTTCTAATAGATCTTGGAGGTATATAATTGCAACACTTATGAGATGAAACTGAATGAACTAATAAAATTCAGTGTTAACTGGGTCCAATGTAGGAGCGGTCATTTGTAAATACTCCAGACTACGAACAAAAGATCCATGGAGGCGGACGTTTCTATTTCCTAAAAAGGTTGCTCTGCTCGCGAAGAGGCCAACCATCAGACCACTTTGGTGCCAGGTAATACCTGTCTTAACAAGACTCTTCCGCTCGTAGCTGCTTCCCTTACTAGCCTCCCTTACAAGAACATGCTCTCTGCTCTGAGGGTTGTTTCAAAAGTAACCCCAAAGATATTTGGTTATACTTCATCATCAAAAATACAGACTCAACAGGGAGAAATTAAGACCACCGATAAACTTTTAAGTTATTGTCAATTCATTTATCTGAGAGTTTTTCAAACTCTGGACTTTTCAGTGGAGTGCAAAGCCCAGAATGAGAACCGGGCTGTTTAAGGTCTGCTACTCAAAGAATGTAGTAGGAATATCTTCAAATGACACAGAACACACGGCTGCAAAGAAGCAACTTAAAAAGTGTCTCATCAGGGCCAAAGAGAAATGCATCCTGATAGTTCATTAAACTTTTCAAAGGTCAATCACCATCGAGAGACCAGAGTGGTAGCTGTTGACTCTGTGGAAGTATTCCTCAGAAAAAGTATACTCAGAAACTGACTGAAGACTCACAGCAAAGATGGGTACCTTCCAAACAACAAGGCATAAAATACTGAAGAGGTCTGAAGGAATTTAGTGTCCAATGTTAGATATGTTGTGGGGAAAATGCACTGTTCCAAGGGAAAAAATGTTCAAGCCTTTATGCTAAGTGTTCCTGTGGGGGGTTGGGGGGGGATCTTATTACTTAACATGCATAAGTAAAGTCTGGAGTCTATAAAAAAAACAACCAATAAAACAGGCCTAATAATGTGTAAGTATCTTCAGACTTATCCAACATTCTGTTTTAAACTGTAAACCTCAATCCATGTAAACGGTCTTCTGTTACTTGGCAAAATTGTGAGCTTTTTACCCCATGGTAAAGGGGGGGAAGGGTGTGTAGAGGGGTCTATCATGACTTCTGATTTGTAACTGCATTTCAAAGAATACTTTACAATGCATTTGTGAACACTTTGGCGGATTCTGGAATATGAGAAACCATTCCTTTCAAAAATATGTAATTAATAAGGCATTATGGGCAAAACACATGATGATTTTCTTGAATTATGTGTCTTTCTTGGATTATGTTAATTTAATTACAATGAATCTAAATTCTAAACTAATTACTTCTTTCATACAATAGAATTTACCATATTTAAAGGGCCTGCCCACATGATATTCTTTTGAATTTAATTTTATTTGTCTCTTATTTATAATGCCCTCTTAAGGTTAATATTATAAGAAAAAAAAAAAAAAAAGCAGACACAGGGAGTTATTCCAAATGCCCGGATTGTTGATGCTTTCTCTTGGTGCTGAAACCAATTTGCTCCTAAGTATGAATGTGTCACATTCAACTCCAAATCCTCACAATAGTTTTGCTTCGGATATATATATATACGTATACATATCCATATCCATACATACACATACATATATATGTACACGTATGTGTGTATGTGTTTGTATGGATATGTATACATATATACACACTGTGTATCCATATATGTGTGGATATATATACACATATATATCCATATATACATACACACACACATACACAGTGCTTACTCCATAGGCTGATTTGAGTATACAGTAACATTTACAACACAGGAAGAACCAGGCAGCAGTGGCTGCACTCAGTCTACGTAACTCACTGCCAGCACCACAAGAAAAACACAAACACATACGGATCCTTCAAGTCACCAAATGACACACACAAAGAGCTCAGTGGCTCTCCTTTAGGAATGAGTTTTATTTTAAATTTCTACTTCAATATACAGTTGACTCTTGAACAACACAGGTATTAACCGCATAGGTCCACTTATACACGGATTATTTTTGATAAAGACAGCGAAGTACTATAAATGTATTTCTTCTTCGGATTTTCTTAACATTTTTTCTCTAGCTTACTTTATTGCAAGAAGCAGTATATAATACATGTGTGTGCTAATCAACTGTTCATGTTATTGGTAAGGCTTCTGGTCAACGGTAGGTTATTAACTTTTGTGGGGGGGGGGTAGGTGGACTCAAAAGTTATAGGCAGTGTCTCGACTACATGGGAGTTGGTACTCCTAACCCCCAGGGTGTTTAAGGGTCGACTGTCCATAGGAATGCGTTACTTGTACCCCATACATTAGTTTTAAAAGCATTGGCCCATTATAAATATTCAACCCACCTTCCATCCCTTCCTCACATGAGATAAAACAGAAGTTTCCTCCAAAATTACTGATCTCCTAAGACTGTCAGAATGACTACACTCACTAAGAGAACACTCACTGCACTCACTTCACATTTCCTGAACAGTTAGAATGACCATCATTTTCAACTACCAAAATTCTTTGCTGAATGTAAAATATTAAATCAGAAGAAGAATGATTCTATAGAAGTTAACTCACTGTCAGAGTGAGCCTTGATAGCCTGAAAATCAGGTTAACATAATTTAAAACTGTTATTGTAATTAACTGCTACTGTAAAGTATCTTAGCTAAAGTGACAAAGGATCAAATGATTTTTAAGTGAACTGCTATCAGTATCTTATTTAATATAAAAGAAATCAGCAGCTTACAGATTTCATTAAAATCTCAAATTTAGTGCTTAAAAGCACTAAGTAAATGAAAAAAGGAATACTTCAAAGATTCCTAACTCTAAATTATAGTTTATATAAACATGTATAATGATCAGGATAAAGCCAGATGCTAGAATATTCATGTACGAATTAATGCCTATATTATAGCATTATTTTTAGTTCCTGGAAATAAGTTGGCTTTTTGTCATCTCATCACTTTGCTATGATTTCACTGGATAATTATGCATTGAAGTTTATTACTCAAAGCATCCATTGTTGAACAGAACCAAAACCATCCAACCCAATAACCACAGAAGAAAGAACTAAAGAAAATCGAATATAACCATGGATCTTAAAAGGGACCCAAACAACAAGCAGATAGGTGCCAACATGAAGTGCTAATGCAAAATTTTACTGCCTGACAATTATTCTTTTCACTTGCAAACCTACATAATGACACTTTCTGAAACTCATTTTGCATACCCCCTTCCTTTAAAATGTTGCTGAGGGAAAAAAAATTTTTTTAAGTCTCCCTTTCTAGATATTCTAAATGAACTAGACAATCTGTCGGAAATTGGGCAAAGGGTATAGGCAATGTTGTAAACTGTTAAAAAACCAAAAATTCTAAGTAGAATCAATTTTAAAACATAGATTAATTTAAACCTTTAGGAAACAACCTTCTATGAATACTTTCCATGAGCGAGGCCCTGAATTAGGTGCACTGGAATCACAAAGTACTTCCCAGAATTTATCTTCATTTTCAACAAAATATAGGATATAGAAAATCTACAGTTGGGACAGGTTTAGGTGCTCTTTAAAACAGGAATACTCCTGAAGATTAAACATTTTTTTAATTTTTCACAAAAACAAGGTGGAGGGGCACCTGGGTGGCTCATCAGTTAAGAGCCTGGCTCTTGATTTCAACTCAGGTCATGATCTCATGGTTTGTGAGATAGAGGCCCACATCAGGCTCTGTGCTGACAGGTAGATGGAGTCTGCTTGGGATTCTCTCTCTCCTTCTCCCTCTGCCTTTCCCCAGCTCGTTCTCTCTCTCAAAATAAATAAATGAACATTTAAACAAACAAAAAAGATGGAAAGTTGAGAGAAGCAGTGAAGGAAACCAAGGTCATGGGCACCAAACATAATTCATTTAGGGCTGCTGGTTACAAATGACAGAATATGTGAGTTACTTAAGTCAAGCTTTTCATTATTTATTTATTAAATAAAATTTTTTTAACATTTATTTTTGAGAGACAGAGAAAGAGCATGAGTGGGGGAGGGGCAGAGAGAGAGAGAGAAGGAGACACAGCCTGAAGCAGGCTGCAGGCTCTGAGCAAGCTGTCAGCAGAGCCCGATGTGGGGCTCGAACCCATGAACCGTGAGATCATGACCTGAGCTGAAATCAGATCCTCAACTGACTGAGCCACCCAGGTGCCCCTCAAGCTTTTCATTTTTATGCATAATTCTTCAAAGATGCCTTTGGAGGTGGAAAATTTCAGCCTACCAATGATATTTTAAGTAGGCATTTGGATATGGCTATCAGATTATTTTTGCTTGAATCATGTCCTCACCATCCCCAAGAAAAACAAAAAAAAGCAAAAAAAAAACCCAAAAAAACCCAGGGGCCTTAAGTTTTTATTTTTTCCCCTTAACTTGAAATAATCATGAAAACATGTTAAAACCAAGTATTTAAATATTAATTTCAAATAAATATTCATGTTCAAAATAGTTCAAAATTCATAAAATATAAATATCAAACAGGGAGAAAAAAAAAATCCTGAGGAGTGTATTCACTAGAGCAAATCCGGCTGAGCGCTGGAGAAGAACATGTCCTTTAAATGTCACACTGGAGCAGCGAAGATAGAATAATTCTCTTATTGGAAGAAGATGGTGACCTGAAAGCTTTTAAAATTTCACGTCTAGGCGTGCCTGGGTGGCTCAGTCGGTTGAGTGTCCAACTCTTAATTTTGGCTCAGGTTATGATCCCAGGGTTATGGGATCAATCCCCGCACCGGGCTCCGCATTGGGTGTGGAGCCTGCTTGAGATTCTGTGTCTCCCTCTGCCCCTCTCCCTTGCTCATACACTCTCTCTAAAAATAAAAAAAACAAAATAAATTTCAAGCTTATAAGCCAGTTTGGTCTGCTTGGGCTATCATCACAAGTTACCACAGACTAAGTGGCTTTAAACACAAATTTATTTCTCACAGTTCTGGAAGATGGAAAGTCCAAAATCAGGGTGCTACCGTGGTCAGTTTCTGGTGAAGGCTTTCTTCCGGTCTTGTAGGTGGCCACCTTCTTGCTGTGTCACACAGGACTGTGGGGAGGGGAACTGGAGGGAGATGACTGCTCTTCCTCCTCTTACATTTTTTTAAAATGATTTTTTAAAGTTTATTTATTTTGAGAGAGAGCGAGCGAGCAAGCATGAGCAAGACAGGGGCAGAGAGAGAGTGACAGAGAGAATCCCAAGCAGGCTCCGCACTGCCAGCAGAGAGCCTGATGTGTGGCTCGAATTCACAACCATGAGATCATGGCACGAACCGAAACTGAGAGTTGGACACTCAAATGACTGAGCCACCCAGGTGTCCCACTTCCTCTTCTTTTTTTTTTTTTTTAATTTTTTAAAAATATATTTATTTATTTTTGAGAGACAGAGTGAGACAAAGTAAGACTGGGGGAGGGGCAGAGAGAGAGGGAAACACAGGATTGGAAACAGGCTCCAGGCTCTGAGCTGTCAGCACAGAGCCTGATGTGGGGCTCGAACCCACAGACTGTGAGATCATGACCTGAGCCGAAGTCAGATGCTCAACCGACTGAGCCACCCAGGAGCCCCCCACTTCCTCTTCTTAAAAGTCCACCAATTCTACTGGATTAGCACCCCACCCTTCCTACCTCACTTAATTTTAATTACCTCATAAAAGCCCTGTTGCCAAATAGAGTCACATTAGGGGTGAGGGCTTCAACGTATGAACTTTGAGGGGACACAGGGACACAATTCAGTCCCTAGCATATGCCAAAAAATACAGATCCTATGTCATTCATGAAAATGTATGTACCACAAAGTTCTCTTACGTTTGGTTACTGATCCTCTTGTGATTTCCACTTAGTCTTGGTTCGAAATTTTTAAACTAAAAAGGTAGTTAAAAGTATTTAGTCTATTTGTTTGACATCTAGTTCTAGGAGTGTCCCACTAATGAGCCAGGGAGCAATTAGCAGGATTGGACTGCATCACAAACATTCCACTTGAGAAAGAACAGATCAAAATACTGCCTGACAATCATTTCATGTGACGCATTTATGGTACTGGAGAAGGAAGACATCGATCGCCTCAATAAGTCTCAATTCTCCAGGAGTTCTTAGAGTGAGCATCTCCATTTCTGTGTGTGATTCTAATATTTAAAGCTGGGTATTTCTAGGACACACGGGTGGCTCAGTCGGTTAAGGGTCTGACTCTTGATTTTGGCTCAGGTCATGATCTCACAGTCACGGGATTGAGTCCTGGGTTGGGCTCCACACTGAGCATGGAGCCTGTTTGGGGTTCTCTTTCCCCCCCCCCCCCCCCCGTCCCTCAGCTGTTCATGTTCTCTCTCTCAAAAATAAACATTTAAAAAACAAGCTGAATATTTTTTATTCAACCTGACCCTAGAATGCAAATGAACTACCGCACCTCATGCATAACGGAAGAAACAGGGAAATGCCTCTGTTGGATATAAAACAACTGTATGAAAATCCTAAAAGATTTTCAGAGGAAATTTTGACCCTCTAGGATTTTCTCCTTACACGCGGACTTTAAAAATTGACCGCCATGAGGTGATGAGCAATATTCACTATATTGCTAAGCTACAAACCTTTGAAAACACAGGTATGTATACTTATTTGAGCCACTGATACACTAAAGAAACACCACCTACTCCTGAGTCCCCACAGCACTTCTGTTAGCCTCTGCTTCGTTTGTCTCTGAACAATTGTGGCTCTTGTACATTTAATGCTTTGAGAAGCTCCTCCTTCTTAAGCCCAATATGTAGAGGGAGGAAAATGCCATGCGCAAATATCACCTTTCAATTATATGCAAATCTCATCAAAACCTTTCATTAAATTAAGAAAATAGGAGTGGTTGAACAATTGGGCATGTTAACAAATCTGGATTCAAAGTAATTGTGCTGTTTTATTTCTGACTCTGAATGAGTGGACGGTTACCTTTCTTGAAAATATGGGAAAAGCAAAGAGACTACCGATGACCTATAAATCTTCATTATCTGCATGTGCAAGTATCTGAAGAAAATAAAGGAGGTTATGTAAGCAAATGTGGTGCGTCTAAAAGTTAGGATTTCACACAGTGCGTTTCTTTTTCTCAGTAGTTAGGTTTGACAATAAGACTTAATTTATCGAGGAAGAAATAACCATGCTGTCTTTCTCCTGTCAAAAGAACAAATCAAAGAATTGCATTTCATGAGAAATGTCTTCCAATTAAAAGAGAAGAAGGAAAGAGAAAAGCTCATGTTTTCTGCCGGGTGTTTGTGTAGCGAATACACAGTGCCACTGTGGCTACTTAAACAATGGAGGCTCATCGAACAAGGGAGAACTCCTAATGCAATTGGAATGCATTCAATGGTACACTTTAATCTTTACACAATTTTCTTGAACATTCTATGCTATGGGGACCGAGGGCTTGTTTGACTTATTGTAGGGATGGTTGGGCAAGAATTAAATGCACTCTGGACGGACACTGACAATGAGATGAATCTGGATATATTTAAATGTGACACATATTGCTGCTTCAGGTCGAAAGTTTTTCCATGAGAAAATATCTCTAATTCCAGCTAAAAGCAAGGGGAAGGTATCTTTTCTCCATATTTAGAAGCTTTTACAAAGGCTATCATAAATATTAATAGGTATATGGTAAACACTGGATCTGAGTGGCCACAATTTTAGCTCAAAAAGTTCCTAATCACGGATTATAGTTGTAACATAGGATCCTAATCATGTCGAACTAGGAGTTCTGCAAAGTATCTAAGGATTTTTGGGTACCACTTAACAGGGGAGTTTTCTTCTGTCTCAAAGGGCAACAACACTTCAGAAAAGGTCAATCGCCCTGGTCAATCGTTCATTGTCGAACAAAGATTTATTAAACACGCGCTACAGTTTAATGCAGTAGAGTGGGGGCTGTGGAGATTAATCATACAGATGACAAGATGACCGAGTAGTCTATGTGGGGATAGTAATCCCCACACTGTCAGTGTTTATCCCTTCGCCAGGGGGCTATGGGAACCAAGGGGCTGAGTCCCCTAGTCTTTGGGAAGAGTCCCATCTCAGAAGGAATCAGGAGGCCTTCCAGGAAGAACTCTGGAAATTGGCCAACCCAAGGAGTGAAGGGCACTGCAGGCCCTCGGAACACTCTTGTACCATTAGCCTCAGTGAGCGGACCTGGCGCACTGTGTTCGTGTGACCAAACCCACGAGAGGTCTATGAGGCCTCTGAGGACACCGTAATACTTGAGAATGGGAGCCGAGTCTCAGCCCACAGATGGCTGCTGATAGAGTGACTGGGTGGGGTAAGACTATTCTTGGGCTCATCTAATCTTAGAGATCTGGAGACTCCCAGAGGGGTGGAGGAGTAGGATAGTTTTGGGGCCACCACAGCGGTGTTGACTTTCTTTGGAAAAGATCCAGGAGCTGTAACTTAAAGTGGTCTATTTGATTTTGATTTTTTTTCTTTTCGAGGAGAAAAGTGCAATAGAAAGAACCAGTGTCCACCCTTCCATCAACACCACTCACACCCCCATCTCCCTGGGAGGGACTGTAAGACCACCATTGTTTTTGCAGGGGCCCTGCATGCGTGAAGTCGGGGGGAGCTCTGACATTGCCATTTCCCCTCTAGAGTTGGTCTGTCTGTGGCATTACTGCACTGTAAGCTGAGGGGGTAGGGCTGGGTGGTCTCTGGAGGACAAAGTGCTAATGCTCAGTAATTCTGCAAACACATGAAGACAACATTGCCTACCTGCCAAGGGTGTGGCACCATGTTCTGGCAAAGAGGACTGCAACTGATTTCACTCATCCAAGCAAATTTTTAGGGTGTAATGGGAGTTGAAAAACATCATCTGCAAAGTTGCTAAAGGGACAAACATGATTTGAAAATGATTGGGTGGGAGAGGTCGTATTTATGAATCCTCAGTGAGGCTGTTTTATGGTTCAGATATTATTGCTTTGGCTAATGTCTGAGTGTATGTATACACAGATTTTAATAAAAAACCATCATGAAATTTGAGGAACCACTTAATTGAAACTATAGAATAAATGTATCTTGGAAACTATACTCTGAGCAAGGCTGAATTCATTCCCTTCGGGTGAACTGAGAGGGCACTCCTACCTTGTCTATTCACTTATAGAATGTGGGAACAGCAAAAAAGAATGGATCGTTTTAACCCTGTTATCTTCAGAGTGCTTGGCAAACTATCAGGGATCAAAATACATCCAGAACAATCTTTGGTTTTACTTAACATTTTACCAGTCTCATAATTGTATTCACCATATTTATTATTCTTTTATTTCACTTCTATTGATCTCATTTCCTTATCCTTTGCTATAGTTTGGAAAAATGCTATTCAAAGTGTGATCTGAGGGGCAAGAACAGTCCACAAATGAGCTAAGTGCCAAAACTGAGAATACTGAGAACTATCTGAAGGAATTTAACATAGCTATGACCTCCAAATATGCGATCTGTGGTCTTACCTCATTGAACATATAGATGAAAAGTACTGGTCCATATTGGATTGGGGGTGAGAGCAGGAGTCGGTCCTTCACCACAGTTTGGTTAGTACTGATTTAACATATTCAACAATTGTATGTAAACTATCTTAAAATTCCCTTTAGCTATTCACATGCAAACTGCTGCAGAATTTATTAGATCTACACTTTCTAACTTATACTCTTAGATACAAAGATGTCCTTGTCATTTAAAACATTCCAGTTACCTCTATTATCTTTGGAAGGGTTTCAGTAGGAGACTGGTTAGTGCTAGTGGTGGTAACCACTGCTTTGAAAAAAAGATAAGAGGCCAATGGATCGTGGGGGCAGACAGGCCTACAAACAGTGGTGCTCACCCTTGAGTGGCCTGAGGCTGTGGATATCACACATAGACCTTGTCATCTGGACATGGCAGAGTAATCTAGGTCAGGTCTAATTAATACTTGGACACATAATCGCTTTGGAAGTTACAGACTTAAAAAAAAAAAAATCCCCTCTATGGCTCTTTAGTTCTGAAATTCCATCAATGCAAAAAGCCTCTCCCCGCTCACAGGAGCTTCAGGGAAATGTTTCATGACCGGAGAGGAACCTTAAAGACAATTAGGCAATGAAGGGGCTATTAAACAAATGAAATTCATGCATATGTATTTAGTAGGAGCTCAAATGCACATTCATCACATGTAAATTTCATCAAGCTTTCAGTTGAAGGGGTTTCTTGAAGTGATGATTGTTGAAGTGCATTTTATGACTTGACTACAGTGCATTTTATGACCTCCCCAGACAGAATGGGGAAGCAAAGACCTCCTCCAACCCCACACACATTGCTTATCATCAGTTAATCCTAACACTCTCTGAAATATGTATGCTAATTGGCCACAAAAATATACACTAGTCCACTGAGCTAGGAACAAGAAATCAGAATGGCTTAAGTAAAAATAAGGCAACTAACCTAATGATAAGTACAATGAGTTGGGTCTTCATTTTTGTGGGCTTAGGGTTTACTTTTTGCAAAAATTAGAATCGAGTTCCTATGCATAGAAGACAAGGATTTGAAAGCAGGAGAAAACAAAGATTTATGGGAGGGATGAGAAATGTATACATGCAATCTCAATACATTTGATGGCCAAATATCTTTATAGTTTGGCTAGTGTTTTATAAACATTTTACTGTTTTAAAACTTGTTATAAACTTAGTTCAAGGCTACATTGAGATTGTTTTCATTTTAAGACCTGGTAGGCAGAAAAAAGGTGTTTGAACTCTGAATCATATAACCTTAGATGGTACTGCTGCCAACGTGAGGATCCGTCTCATAGTTTCTAAACAAAACCAGGATACTTTGCTACTTTTTTTTTTTTTTAGCGATCCATAACCCCAGATCTCCTTAACAGCAAAACCCAAAAGCGCGTTAGGGTTGGATTCTTTGAATTCTCTACTTTCAGGAAGTAGCACCTCTGGTCTGGACAGCTACAAGGAATGGCAGGGCTACCAGGCCACAACTATTCCAGTCTGCTAAAACATAAACATGTGACTTGTTCCTGTTGGCACTTACCACATTTACAAAGCCAACTGGAGGAAACCAGAAACACACTAGCACATCTACAGCCAACAGAAATGAAATGAAATGGCTCCAATTATTAATAAGCATAATCAAGACACTGTCTTTTTGGATATTAGCCAGAGAAATAGGATGCATCCCAGGCACCGTACACTAAAATTTTCGTGTTAGGGGAGCATGGGTGGCTCAGTCGGTTAAGCGTCCGACTTCAGCTCAGGTCACGATCTCATGGTTTGTGAGTTCGAGCCCCGCGTCGGGCTTCACGCTCACAGCTCAGAGCCTGGAGGCTGCTTCGGATTCTGTGTCTCCCTTGCTCTCTGCCCCTTCCCCCCCCCCCGCCCCCCCCATTCCCCGCACTGTCTCTCTCTCTCTCAAAAAATAAACATTAAAAAAAATTTTTTTTTAAATAAAAGTTTCACGTTAATATGGCAAGATACACTGCCAGCCAACATGGCTATTTCTAGAAAGCATATGTAAAAGTGATAATGAGTATAGATAATGGAGGAAAACACAGGAAGATCAAAAGAGAAAAAAAAAAACTCACTCTAAAACTGAAGAGTGGTCAGGACAAGGATATAAATAAGGTAAAAGATGGTGAAGGAAGCAGAATTGACTGAGGAGGTCTTACAGGACTGTCAAAACTGGGGTAGGTATGTATGACTCAAATGGCAGATAATGTGGAATAAAGAATTGTAAACAAACAAACAAAAACACCTGAAAGACTAAGCTAAACAAAACAGAAGACAGGTGTACAAACAGAACTTTGAGAAAAAATAATGAAAAATAATCTATTTTGGCCATTGAAAAGTAAGCATCCTCCAGTCCCTGCCTTTACCCTACCATGAAAATAATTTTCTCAGTGTGCTCCGAGGTAGAGGAACCCTCTTGAAACCATGGACACAAAAATCATTCCCAGTGAGAAAAAAAGTTTTAGTTACTTTATGTTCACAGCCAAACGTGCACAGGGCAATCTCACAATTTTAAGCTTCCTGGTAGAAGACAGGAAATTTTCTGCGGGCAAGGATGATCGTTATTTACACAGGAGTCTAGAAGAGTTCTTTTTCCTATCGTAGATGCCTTAGGAATGTTTGTACAATTAACTTGCTCTTAATTAGTCCTCTTTTCCAATTAGCTCTAAGAATCAAATAGTTGATTAAGGAAAAAGTCCAAATACCTATTTGTAGCAGCAAGCTTATTTTGTAGCAGCAAACTCAGGATGAGACTAATGGCTTAAAAACTGGGCAGCAGCGGGGTGCCTGGCTGGCTCAGTTGGTTAAGCGTCTGACTCGATTTCAGCTTAGGTCATAATCTCACAGTTCATGAGTTCAAGCCCCTCATCGGGCTCTGTGTTGATGGTGCAGAGCCTGCTTGGGATTCTCTGTCTCTCTCTCTCTGCCCCTCCCTTTCCTTCTTTCCTTCCTTTCTTTCTCTCTCTCTCTCTCTCTCTCTCTCTCTCAAAAATAAATATTAAAAAAAAAAAAAAAAACGGGCAGCAGCAAAACATTTGCTGGAAACAGAGGAGATCCTAAGGGGGGTTTTTCCGACAAAATGCAATATGACCAGTATGACCCCATATGAATGATTACTTGAAATCAGTGTTAAAACTTCAAAAAGCAGGTAATTTGGCAAACCAAAGCAATGCTATTCAAAGTGTCCTAAAAGATAAACAACCATTCTTCCGGTTTTAGCTCCAGGACCCTCTCCAGGAAGCTGGCTCAGCCTACTACAGCCCATAATGGTTTTTGCCAACTGAACTCAAAGCCCCATTAATGTGGCGAATAATTACAATATACCCTTGTGGCATCTATTAACTTTTCTTTAATCATGTTTTGTCTCTTCAATTACACTGTAAGTTAATTAAGAGTAGAGAACTTCTGACATTTCTTCTGTAGCCATCATATCTAATACCATGCAAAGGTGATTAACTAGTTGATAATAAATTTAGGTAATTTACCACATTAATAGGCTACTATTAATAGGGAAAAAACACATAATCCTCCCAGTAATTATGAAAAAAACCATTTGACAAAGTTCCACGTCCATTCACAACAAAATCTACTTCACAAAAGGAAAGGACACCTTTTACAAGAATGCCCTTCATCCTTCACTGGATTTAAGGCATTTATTTAAATAAATGCATAAATAAATAAGAAGCCTGGAGCAAAATCATACTTAAAGGAAAAAAATTTTTTTTAATTTTTTTTAATGTTTACTTAATTTTGAGAGAGAGAGAGAGAGAGAGAGAGAGAGAGAGAGAGAGAGCGCGCGAGCAGGGGAGGGGTAGGAGGCACAGAACGTGAAGCAGGCTCCAGGCTCTGAGCTGTCAGCACAGAGCCTGATGCAGGGTTCAAACTCCCAAACAGTGAGATCATGACCTGAGTCCAAGTGGGACACTTAATAGACTGAGCCACCCAGCCACGCCCAAAATGTATAGTACTTTTAACTCTTTACGTTCTTAGGTATATACTACTGTGAAATAGTTGTATGTATACATAAGATACATTCAAAAATGGTCATAACAGCAGTTTTGATAACATCCAAATAACAGAAGTAACAATGGAAAAGGTCCATCGACAGCATAGAGATGGTGATATATCCACGATGGAATAGGACACAGCAATTAAGAGAGATCAACTACAGCCTCAGAGATGAACATGGATGATCCTCAAGAAGATAAGCTTGAACAAAAATAGAAAATTGCAAAAGAATACGTTTATAGTCTGGTTCTCAGTCTATATAAAGTTCAAAATAGGCACCACTATGGATTATATGGATTATTTAGGGATCCATGTATAGATGACACAGGTAAAAAAAAAAAAGGCAAGGAAATACTCAGCAGAAAATTCAAGGCAGTGATTACTTCCGGGTAGAGAGAGAGGGAGATCATCTTCAAATGAAAAGCATGGAAGTGAAAAGGCCCCGGGGTGGTCTAGTCTTTGACATGGATCGTGAGGACACTGGGATTCGCTGTACTGTTCTTTCAAACTACATATATATGTTCTATACAGTTTTTCATTTTTCGTGTATTGCACAATAGGGAAGGAAAGGAGGAGGACAGATGGAAAGGAGAAAATCCTTCAAATGCTGAGCTAAAAAGTCTACCGTGGTACCCGTATCAGTAACACATCTGCAAGAGGCTGTAATAAGCTAGCGTAGACTCCTTTTACTAAAATTGATGAGTCATTTGTCATAATGCAGATGGCTTATGGCTGAAAGGCAGGACGAAAACACTATTATTTTCTTATTTGAAAAACAAGTTTCACTAGATTAAATTTCCTCTAAAATTTTTAAGTACTAGGTTGGAAAGCAGTGAACTCCACTGACATTTCTTCAATTATTTGCAGTAAAACAAGGAAATGTATCAAACCACAGAGGAAATTTTTCTTCCACACTTTGGAAATCTGGAAGGTACAACTTTCATGTGTGACCATCTACCACAAATAGATTTAAACCCAAATTGTGCTATTGAGCAGTGAAAAAGCCAATTAAAGTGTCAACACTCCCCACACCAGCCAAACCACCTTTTGGCAAATGCTGATGTAAATGTTTTCATAACCTATGTTTTTAAGGTCACTACTCAAGATTCCAGAGTTCGACTCATCTCTGTTGTTACAGACTTTATTTCTTAAAGTTTGGAAGGCCTGTAGATGGTCACTCAAACCTGAGAGTCAGTAGAGAAATTTTATGTTTGGAAACCTGTAATGCTACAAAGCTCTACTCACATCTACATATGCAGTGAGGGAAGACGGAGCCAGAGGGGGTGAGGAAAACTGAGATCCAGAGACTGTCTGCAGAGCATCTGTTCCAGCAACCCAGTTGTGGGCCTTCTCCTGGACCAGTAAACCTCCATCTGCTGTGGGAAGTTAACTGTTCCCCAGGTGGTATGCCCACCTGTCAACTGACAGTTGGGCATGTGCCACCGAGAAGAAGGGCAGACACATTTTGGCACAGGCCTTTGGAGCATTTCTTTAACTTAATGGCTAAACGAGACTTGAGATGAAGAGATGAGGAAACAAAAAAACAAAAAGCAACGGGCCTGGCTGGACCCAGGCATCAGCTAGGGAATCTAGGTCACGCCTAGAACAGGCGTCTGATGGGGTATGCCATGGAGGGCGGAGAGCGGCAGGGAATGGTGCCAGCCTCTGCCTTTCTGGGCTTGCCAGCCCTTGGCAGGGATTCTGGAAAACGAGACATCCCGAGTCAGACACATTTCCGTACATTCCTCTCCCTCCCCTGCCTCCAGCTACTTACATGTGGCTAATGGACAGACTGAGGAAGCTTTAAAAAAAAAAAAACAAAAAAAACCCCACTAGTATATGGAATCAATACATGTTCACCCCAGAGCTTTTAGGGCTAAAATACACATACAAAAGTAATCTCCTTTTCAAGCTCTATACTATGTACTTATTCCAAGTGATACCCCAAACCCATTTGGAATTCATTCTTTTGAGTGAATCCTTGGCATATTCTTGTCAATACCTCTTGTGACCAAGATGTGTGGCTTTAAAGAGTAAAATTCATTGGCCTGAACTATGGAAGCAGGTGCTCAATAAGTATGTATTGTAAATGAACAAATGGATGGATGAAACAAACATGCATAATACTTGCAAAAATTCGTTAGTGAATAGGTGATCATGCGTGGGATGTAAAAAAATTAAAAAACAAACACAAAAACACAAAGTTTTTCTTGTATGGCTTATATGCCAGAAGACTAATTCAATGGGAAAAAAGGCACTGCTGAAATAAGACATAGTAATAATAACAGAGACTCTCATGGTAGTCTTAAATGTAGGGAATATCAATCTCTTTGTCTTTGCGCTATTTCTGAAAAGGATCACCTCCACATCTCTTCTGTCTTCTCCTGTCCTCTCATCCTAAGGTCACTTAAGTATCAGGCCTCAGCAAGCTTCTCTCTCCCTTACTGGGCTGGCTTCCAGAGAGATCTTTGACCAGGTCTCAGTCATAACCCGGAATCAGACGATCTTCAGCATAAAAGAATTATGCTGCTAAATCTTATAATGGCACAAGTCTTAAAATCCAGATATATTTTAAATAGAAAAATAGATCCAAATTATACCATTTCAGCTTTTATCACTTTTTCCTGCAACATAGTAGGTCATAAATTTTAAAAATCTATGCTTAGGAGACAGTATTCATACACATTGAGGCATTTTTTTAAAAAACTCCAACTGCTTCATAATTATATCCCATACACATACATACATTTTATAGGCACATTTAAATGCAGACATAAAGGAAGTATTCATAAAGGATGAGTGATGGACAAACACAAAGCCTTGCTTTGATGTTAAAGATGCAGCCCTTTAGTGTTGAAAAGGACACGTAATTGAATTCTTGGTAATCACTGAGAATAGTGCCTATTGTTGAACGTAGAGCGCTCACAGAAGTCTTGTCTAAGGAGTTTGCTCTGTTCTAAGGTGCATGCTCCATAGCTCAACTCCAACATGAAAGACATCCTGGCACTGGGCCAAATGCCTGGGCCAGGGTGTTCTCCAGATCCTGATGGGCTCACTCTGAGAAACCAGCACCCCAAAACCTGGTCTAACACAAACTAAAAAGATTTGGGCAACATTTGGCCCCAGGGTAAGGATGCTGCGGGGGCCTTCTGACTCTCTCCACACACTTTGGCACATGTTGAGCAACTCTGATTGCTATCTTTCCCTAATCAAGAGCTAGCATTTACTTTAGTGGATATGCAGATTCTCATAATCCAAAGGCAGAAGGTATGTGTAAAGGTCTCTAGTGCAATAATGCTTCCTACACATATACCAACCATCAAAGGACTGATTTGGGTTGTCAAACCTCATCTGAAATATTAATTATGGAAATAATTTCAGAAAAATGTACAAAAATGGCTCTAACTTACTCTTTCCTTTCTTAAGTATCAACATTATACAATATTTAAGGGACTCCTCTAGAAGGGAAGTTTAGAATATACTCTGATGGATATCAAGGGTCTGCTATAAAAACAAATTGTTTTAAGTACCAGTGTATATGGATACATATATATATATATATACACATATGTTTTCTAAAAAAAAAAAAAAATCTATCTTTAAACGCAGATGTGTTTTCAGTGTGGTCTCAGTGTGAAGGTTTCTAAACAGGGTTTAGTCTATGTAACAATTAGTGAAACAGATGAAAGGCATTTCAGATGATTACCCCAGAGACACAACGGTTCTCAAGACTTGATGCATATATGCTATACAGGGCGAGTAGATACATTTTTGACATTTACCACCTGCCTTAGCAAATGTCATACCAGTTAATCTTGATGTTCACCAAATTTCTGAGTTCTACCATGACCAGTTTCAAAGACTTATTTAGAGCTCCTTAGAAATTGCCACGTCTCTAATACATTAAATGTACTTCCATTCCTTAAAGTTTAGAGAAAAAAAAGAATTCTACAGAATCATGGCAGAAATACCTGAATTATGTTGTAACAGGACAATATTAAAGATTTTTAGTTCGGGAGCAAAACATGAAAATTCCCAACAAATAAATGTAACAGTAACACAAAAGGTACGGGGGCACGTGATTCAGATAGATATTTTAAATAAGTTAACATTTTCTCTTAAGGTGCTCATAAAAACTTTAAAGCATTTTTAGAAATGCTACATTATTTTTTTTAATTTTTTAATATTTATTTTTGAGAGAGAGACAGAGTGTGAGCAGGGAAGGGGTAGAGAGAGGAAGACACAGAATCTGAAGCAGGTTCCAGGCTCCGAGCTGTCAGCACAGAGCTCTACTTGAGATTAGAGCTCACAAACTGTGAGGTCATGACCTGAAGTCAGACGCCCAACCAACTGAGCCACCCAGGTGCCTCTACATTAATTTTTATTTAAATCTTCTAATTTATCCATCTTTATAAGTTACTGTTACCTCACTATGAAGAAAAAACAGTTCTGAAAACTGCCCACTTGGATCAGTGCGCAAAGGCCGGGACTTGGTCCGTGTCACTCACTACTCAGTGCACTGCCTGGCCCCACACAGGCACGGAGCTGTTTATCTGACAGTATTTACTGAGCATCTACTATGTTTGAGAAGCTGTATTAGGCACCTACAAAGATCTCAAAACAGATCACTTTCCCCAGTGAATATTTGCTAAGTCGCTAAAAGGTAGATTGGCAGCCCTCTTGACAAGAACATTCAGCTATTTCTGAAGTAGAGATAGGGTGCCATTATATTATGCAAAGAAAACAACAGTGGTATAAATCAAGACTCAGAATTCTTTTTGAGAGCTAAGAGGTTATTTTCTAATGTGTTCTATCCTTCAGTGGGCCTGCAGCATTTTATAAATAGGGAGCATTTAAGGAATCCACTGCCACGTTGAGGTCAGAGGAGTTGATCTAAAATCCCAGTTGGACCTTCCTCCATCACATGTTACCTGCGTGGCACAAGTATTTAATACGAGGTACCAAAAAAAGGAACTATTATCTAATGGAAAGTTTTTTTTTTTTTCTTTAATGTTTATTCTGAGAGAGAGTGCATGCCAAGCACACGCACACACGAGCGGGGAAGGGGCAGAGAGACAGAATCCCAAGCAGGCTCCCCATGGTCAACCCAGAGCCTGAAGTGGGTCTCGAACTCATGAACCCTGAGATCATGACCGGAGTTGAAATCAAGAGTTGGTCACTTAACCAACTGAGCCACCCAGGTGCCCCTGCAAAGGTACCTTGTTTAACTCTGTGATGGGTATTTCCCATGCAAGCACACAAAAGGTTACATTTAGAAAATGTAATGTTCTCTTTGGAATGGGCAACTCCCCAAATAAAACACATTGTTTTAGATCTTAACTTGCTCCCTCTGCTTCCAAAGACTCTTTTCTATCTTTTCTTCTTGTCTCTCATCTCTAAAATTGACAAATATAAACACATGAATGGAGCCCTAAAAGCTGCTAGAGGTGGGTTATGGTCAGGAAAACTTATGGAGGAGGTTGTGTGTTTACAGAAATTGCTCTGGTGTCCTCAGTTCTCTAATTCAGTCTTGTGTTATTTCTAAAAACAAAGATGAACTGGACAGTAAGTTAAGCCCAAATCAGCAGACTTTCTCCCCCTAGTACTGGAATACAACATTCTGTTTCACAAATATATAAAAACATACTTGGCTTAGTTTCTTCAATGTATCACTCTTATTTTGATTGAAGTCACTTGTAAAAAGGGCTCATCTGCAAACTGGCAGCTGGGGCTTGTCCAGAGCAGCAAAAAATATTCAGGAGAAGAACTTAAGACTTCAAGATAAGAAAAAAGTTCTATTTTTTTTTAAAAAATCAATTTTTTTAATTCAATGACAAAAGATTGTTGGGGTATAGTGAAAAGAGCAAATGAGTTGAATTTGGATTCAGTTGAAAGTGGATTCGGGTTGCTAGTTGTATCTTGGGTAATTTATTATTTCAGAAGGAAGTAAAACCATGTTTCCCAGGACAATCGAGAATTACCAGATACAATGTAGGTGAAACACTGTACATTGCACATGTGTTAGTTCATATTAATTTCAGCCTCTCCTGTGTTCCCATAGTACTCTTTACATATTTTTATTGGCTCATATCGTAATATATTGTGGTTATTTGTTATACGTAGGTGACCTGAGGAAAGAAAGGGACCATATTTTATCTTTGCATCTCCTCACACAGTATTTGGGCACAGAGCAAGTGTGCAAAAAACACTGGTTGCAACAATGAACAGTTGTTTTGTTAGATAACTAATCAAATTCAAAAAACACTAAGATATGCTTAAAATGCTGAACCAAGGTATCTTTCTTCTTTGGGAAACTTCCTTTTGCCAATTTGCAGATAGGCAAGCATATCTAAAAAGAAAGGAGTTTCTCCAGATAAGTCTTCACATAAGGTCACTGTGTGAGGCTTTAATTTGGTCTAATGTCCCTTTTTTTCTGTTGAGCAATTCCTCCTTAGCACAGCCAAAGCACCTGACCCAAGATGGTAAGCATAGGCTAGTCCACCTTCTAGGCACTCTTATGGCGCAAAGAAGAATAAGTCTACATACATACTATGCCCTGAGGCAAGATGCAATTATGGGGCTTGAACCACTGTCCGCCATTTGTATAGACTTCCATTTAGATCTCAAACACAGGCTTTACATACTCTCTCTCTACACACACACACACACACGTGTAGAATAAAAAAGCTGACAGTATCAGCTATTCTTTAATCCCACAGCGAGATGGCTTTTATTGGCAAGTCTTACAGAACCGGTGGTCAAACAAAAGCAGTGTTGTGATCAATAACTATTATGTTTTTAGTGTAATATATAGACTTCTGAATGTGAAGAGAAAAAGATTATCAATTCAAGAAAATAATTTTTAGGCTCCAGTAATGACATATTCCAAAAACCTGGACATTTTTTGGTAGGTCGTCTATTTGCTTTCATGCAAAAGGCATAAACAAAAGTGAGATGCAAAATATACTGGTTTAAGCTTAAGGCAGAGAAAGAAGGATGCTGAAATCTAATTTGGTTATCTCAGTTACTCTGACTGTATTCTATGGGGACGACTTACGAGCATGTGCACACTCACACACACAAACCCACATCGGGGTACATCAGAGTAGATGTGCAGGGACAAATTTAAGAGCTTCCTCTGATTATCAGGATAGAAGTTCACAAATGCACTTCTGCAACATTTCTAAATGGAAAGCATGGGCGCCTCATTAAGAGTCGAACATCAACCATAAAAAAGTGCAATGACTTGCTCAGTGTTTGGCTTCCCTCTCATGGCAGAATGGCCCAACCACGACGGGATGTTTAAAATTTGCGGCGTTGGGAAAAAAAAAAAAAAAAAAAAACAACTATCGAGGGTCACATGGTGATTTCATACATACACAGAAGACCGAAGAAAAGTGTGATGCTACCCTGTGTGCTGCAACTCCAAGGTGAGTTAAAACCAACTTTGGAATTAATAGCTCTGAGACCTCAAAGAAATCCTTTCTAATACCCAGATTTTCAACTTTGCAAATTTAACGACAACCATGCTTTTGGCCTTTCCTGACCTGTTGTGAAGTAAATCAGGCAAACTAATGTGGGCTAACAAGTCTTTTTCACACTGTTCGATCACCCTGCCTCTCCTTTTCTCCACAGACCTCGCCTTTCTCCCACTCTGTCTAGCCATCCTCCTCCTCAAAGCACACAAAATGGCCACTGTAACCCCGCATTACTGCTCATTAGATCACAGGTTAGTCAAGTGGAACTGCCCGGGGTTCCCAAAGGAGAGCTATACTTCAAAAATCTGTCCATGTCAAATGAAGAAAAAAAACCCTGAGCGTGGGGTCACCCAGATCAATGATCAAAAGAAACAGAGAATGAAGGGGGGGGGGGCGGGAAGCACACCCTCGTTTTTGTTAAAAACACACACAGGTCTGATTTACTATAAGGGATGCAGAGATACGATGGGGGTTTTCTCTCATGCCCATTTTTTTTTTTTTTTAATTAAGTAATTTGTTTTAACCGGGACCTTTTGGTTGTTAACTTTTGAGCTTTCGGAAAAAGTCTACAACTTATCCTTAAAATCGCTCCCCAAAGAAAACACACTCCAGGAAATCCAGTTTTTAGGAGGACTCTTAAATATTTCCCAAAACACTTGAAAAGCAATGAAAGTAATGCAAACTAATCCACCTTTAAGGCGTGAGGACATTCTATTTAAGTCTCAACGTAAGAATTGGTGAGGACGTTCTATTTAAGTCTCAACGTAAGAATCCACTCTTAAAATAATCCGAGTAACCTCTTGGGCCTTCAAAGAGGAAACAACGAGCCCGTCAATCACATCATGAGAATACACCAAGTGACACACTATAAAAAGCAGATTTCGGGGCTTCTGTGAGGCCTCACAGAAACCTAGAAACCTGCAGGTAGGTCCACAGCTTGTTCAAGCATCTCCCTCATTTTCATGCAGTGGCAAAGTACAACATTCTACAGTTGCTCACTTTAAGACAGAGCCACTACCTGTACTGCAAAACTGACAAATTAGAAAATTCAAGCAGAGTGACCTATCTGGAACATTGTAAAGAACACACTTTAGTATCGGGTTTCACAAGTCAAAGTCTCCAGAAGATTGGATTTTCCCAGTTTCCTCACAACAGCAGAGGAAAGTACATCTTGTTGGCATAGTGATGAAAAGCAGTTTGACAAGAACACAGTCTATCTGAATGGCAGTAATCAACTTGCTTATAATTTAATCTAACAGAAGTTGTAACATTGTGTACGGTCTTCATTGCTTTAAATTTTTTTTTTTTTTCCTATCTGGAACTCATTCTTCAAGCACTCTCAAAAATATATAAACATACCTGTCCCTACACCGGAGTCTGTTTCACTTCTGTGTATTTAACAGGCATTCGTGACAGTATCCGAGGCACAGCTGAACGTGCCATTTCATGCTCTTAATACTTCTGTCCAGAGAAGGAGGACAGACCCAGAAGTTAATCCGGGTACTCTGTGTGCTCAATCCTCAGGTAATCCTCACTATTTGCTATGAGGTAGGTTCTAGGATTAGCCCCATTTTACAGATGAGGAAATGGATTTAAGTTTTTGCTCAATATTATTCTGCTGGTCCACAGTAAGAGGGATTTAAATCCAGATGGTCTGACCTCAGAGCCTTATTGTCTGTCATCTCTAAACCCAAAGTGCCAAGTTAAATACCCATCAAGTTAAATGTGTGTGTATCCTATGATCCAGCAATTCCAATTTGACACATATACACTTTAGAAATGCTTGCATATATACACAAGGAAACATGTACAAAGATATTCGTCAACAGCTTTGTTTGTAATCTCAAAAATCCAGAAACAACCTAAAAGTTTATCAATAAGAATAAATAAATAAAATTATGGCACAGTCATGCCTTGGAACATAATATATCAATGAAAATAAATAAGTTAGATTTACATATATCATATAAGCTCAAAAAACGTAATGAAAAAAGCATGACAAAGTATACACTCTAAGACACCACTTATGTAAATTTTTATCACACAAAACATTACTGTATATTACTTAGAGATACATGCATATGTATTAGAAGTATAAAAATGTATGTTGGGAAAGATACCAACTTCAAGATACACTCACTTAAGAAGTGAGGGAAGGGGCTTTGAAAATGCATCTTTACCGATTTAAGGAAGAGATCGGAACAAATATGGTAAAATGTTAAAATGTGCTGAATCTGGGTAATGGGTGGATGAGTTTCACTGTCATGTCATTTTTTGTACTTATCTCTATCTTTGAAGTTTTTCATAATTAAAATAAAGTATGACTTTTTAGATGCATATCCTCATATTCCAAAATAAGTCCTTCTCCAGAATTGAGAGTTGGAGTTCCTATAAATTACCTCCCCCCACCATAACTGCTTAAAATTCAAGGTAACAACCTAGAGACTAAAGTGTTAAAATTAACTTTCCTGAAATGATTACAGCACCTTACTGCACGTGTCTTAGAAGTATCTTTAAGATAATTACATCATTAATATACGGTCCACATTCATATTGTTAAGCAAAATTCATTAAGTTGGTGTTTCTAACCTTTTCACCTTCAAAGTCTCCTAAGCAAGTAGCTAGGTTGAAGGATGAGAGTTTTAAAGTACAACAGACTAGGGGCACCTGCGTGGCTCGGTCAATGGTCTGACTACAGCTCATCATCCCACGGATCATGGGTTCGAACCCCCTGTCAGGCTCTGTGCTGACAGCTCAGGGCCTGGAGCCTACTTTGGATTCTGCGTCTCCCTCTCTCTCTGCCCCTCCCCCACTCACACTCAGTCTCTCTCTCTCTCTCTCTCTCTCTCTCAAAAATAAACGAAAAAGGGGCGCCTGGGTGGCGCAGTCGGTTAAGCGTCCGACTTCAGCCAGGTCACGATCTCGCGGTCCGTGAGTTCGAGCCCCGCGTCAGGCTCTGGGCTGATGGCTCGGAGCCTGGAGCCTGTTTCCGATTCTGTGTCTCCCTCTCTCTCTGCCCCTCCCCCGTTCATGCTCTGTCTCTCTCTGTCCCAAAAATAAATAAAAAAACGTTGAAAAAAAAAATTTTTTAAAAAAATAAACGAAAAAATAATAAAGTACAGCAGACCAGGGCACATGAAAAAAACAGAATATTGTTCACTGTATACTGTTTTGTACCTGTTTAAAATTTACCACGTGGTTTGTCATTCGGGTTAATTTAAATGAGATGGATTTTTGAAGCTTAAAAATGAATGGATTTTTAAAGATTATGTCATACTCCATGGAGATCCAAATGAGAACGACAGACATCCACTGGGTGGCAGTTACATAATCTTAATTGACAAAGAATGGATCAAGTAATGTCAACCATAATTCGCTACAAATTTGTACATATTTGTGAGCAGAGCTGGAGAAGAGATGTTATTCCGAAAATAATTTCAGTGAAAGTAAACCCAGCAATTACAGCCATATCTTGCTTTAACATCTTAGAAATATGACATTTTTAATAGCACACATTTTTCAGTTCAGCTTTACTATGGCTACGGAACCATATGGCAAAATCTTGACTAACTAGAATCCAAAAAAGAACAAGTACTAAAGGAATTACAATTTTTGTATTCCATTTTTAACAGATAAAACTACAAAAACACAGATCTGTATCAAGTGTTTTAACCAAAAAAAAAAAAAAAAAGCAATGTCTTGGGCCTGATATGAAGTTAGTACAAATTCAACAAAATATTCCATACTTTCTGCATCTACACTGTTAGAACCAATGTTGTAAATAATTAAAGGGGCACTGCACATAAGAATCATTAAAGACTATTTCCCTCGAGCAGACAACTGTGCTGAGCAGAAAACTATATTAATAAAAAATTTCTGTTAACTCTAACAGGCTCAAGCAATCTGGCAATCTTATGTTTTACCTTCAAGGCTGTTTTCCCTTTTTCAGCTAAAAAAAAAAAAAAAAAAAAAAAAAAAAAAAAAAAAAAAGCTTAATTTGCTTGTTAATATAAAAGTCATTAAAAAGCCATTATTAATTAAGGAAAAACAGAAAGATGTCCAAACTTGAGCTTTAATTAAAGAAAAACATCAAAGTCCATATAAAAATATGGGAAATTGACATCTTTTTTTATTGCCCCAAACATGTAGACACATGCATTTTTACACTTAATGAATCTCTACCCACTCATTTAAATAATTCAAATATTTAGACTTAACCTTTTCAAGAAGTTTGGCAAGTACCATTTTAAATGAAACTATTCTAGAACAGAGTAAAATGTAAGTCTTTAAATATAATCAGAGAAAGATTCTTTCTTAAGAATTTATGTTTTCGTGTTTTAGAAAATTAGGCCATTTGGGCACAATGATTTGCTTTTGCATAATGTCAATAACCATAATAACGACTCTACTCAGTGCATATAAATTATACCTTTATCTCAACATCTTTTTTTGGCCTATTTTTCAGGATCTTATAATTATTCAGTCTTGTCTTCAATGTGATATGCTACAGCATGATGAGAAAATATCTTTCTTTTATAGCACCGTTAACAATTGTAAGTCTTCAATCAGCTGTTCTCTAAGCATTCCTCTGCCAAGGTCTTATTTTCATTTCATTATTTCTTTGTTCTCCTTGTCTAAACTACACACAAGTTACCCAGATTTTCCACTCTGGCCCCTTTCAATAAAAACTTGTTTTGGCTTGACAAATTATTAGTCATCACTATAGTTCTAAAAATATTTTACAAATTCTTACACGTTACAATTTTGTTGTTCTAGGCAACCTCCAATTTATTGCACAGTTCATATGCAGAACCGTCTTCCCATAAGGTTTAGTTGGTTTCCCTTGTTTACAAAAACAATTCCGGTTACTTTATTCGTCTGTTTACTGCCTGAACACTCTTTATGGAGCATTCTTATTTCAGGTGTAGAACAAAAGAAAACTCAATCTAGGCACACCACCCTTAACACAAGGAATTCAGACACTGGAATATGTTATGTGATAAGGATAAATAAAATAAAATGAAACCTTACTTGACTCCTCCTTTATAAGTCAGTAGAAAACTTGTCATTTTTTTTGGTCAACGATTAACGTGTGTACAAATTACAATTTCAGAATTTCTAGCCGAGAAGACTATTTCCATTCCACTACTGGATACTATGACATCAAACACAGCAAAGGTCTTAGCAGGCCAGTCAGGAGAGAACTACGTGGTGTCTGCAAAATGAGATGTCGTTTGTGTTCACTGGACTCATGTTGACACCTTCTTGTTTGCTATGGAAGTTTGTATCATGCCTTTATTCAAAACCACTAGATTCCCCTTTACTCAAGATATAAACATTCAAAGTACTATGTGAATATTTAAATAAGAGTGGTAGCTGAACACGGACATCTGTGTAGAGACACTACTAAAGCAAGAAAGAGATTCTACGTTATCGGTAAACAAAAGGGAAAAAGAGGTTCTATAGACAAAGAACTCAGGTGTGGGTTAGCTCATTTCTGCCAAAGCCCATGTATCCTGGAAGAGTAGCTACTTCTAAGTGGGAGTCAGTTGTCTGTACCACTGCACGTGCCTGGCTTACTGTTTTCCCGAAAGGCACATGCAATTCACAGGTAAAGAAAAATAAGTGGCAAGGAGAAAATTCCAGGTACTGGAGCAGAGTGTTCTATTCATCTCAAAAGATGAAAGCAGGTATCTTTCATTACACGTTTTTGTTCTTAGAGGAAGAAGGCCAAAAATATGTGATTTTCATATTTGTGTTAACACAGCAGAGCTTCTCAAAGTCACTGCCAAAAATGGACTGGTTTTCTTACCTGCTTTTTCCACACTTTTAGTTAAGGATATCTGCCTCATTATAAACCTCGCTTACTCCCTAGACTTTCTGTAGTCTGGCTTTGCTGTGATTACTGGTCAAAACCTTTAATTACAGTATATAGTTTGTGCAGCTGCCTGGAAATTGGTCTCAGGGTCAGTGGCTCTTCCCGTTCTCCTCTTTCCATTCTTTTGAAGCAATATTGCTGAACTGAAGGCATTGTTCCAGCTTTCTGGTATGCTCTGTCTGCTGCACACTATGAATAGCTTTGCAATCACTCCAGCAATTGGTTCTTCAACTGCCTTTAGGTTGTCAATTGTAATTCATTGGCTCCAGGCACCTTTTCTCTTTTCATTCTCTTGAGGTCTTTTCTTATTTAATTTGCAATAATATTAGGGAATGTCTTCTTCAGACATGTCACTAATGTCTTCCTGATTTTGAGGCTGGGTGTACATTTAACTTTCATATATATGCCTGTTAAAATGTTTCCATACTTCCTCTGTCTTTGACTTGTGATGACAATCTTTGCAGGATGTTGTGAGGAATTTGGCTTTATGTTCAAGTCTTCTTGCTAAAGAATAATCTAAAGAACAATCCTCCTTGAAATATTCTCATCAGAATTAATTCACGTAATTAGTTATGGTTATTTTATAACTTCCCAAAGATACAATTTTCCATTTTTGTGATAATTTTAAGCTTTCATATTTTCTTCCCATAATTATGCCCTCTTCTTTTCAGTTTATAAAAATTATAAATTTGAGTTCTATACAACTTCAGGAATTAGTTAACTAAGAAATAAAGGGTTTTGACTATTTAGAAATCAATGTCTATGTTTTTAGAGCCTTTCGGAAGACCTATCCTTATTCCTCAAATATCATTTTAGAGATTACATAAGAAAACATTCAAATTATTCAAAATGAGTTCCAATGCTTCTGCATTACAGGTAGCTTTATTTTATATATAGACACAGATTTATTTATATATATATGTATATATATAAAACATATATACACACATATATATAACATATGTGTGTATATATGTATATGTACATATATACGTATATATATGTTTTATATATAAAATACATGTTTTATATATAAAACATGTATATAACATATATATAACAAGTATATATAACATATATATATAACAAGTATATATACATGTTATATATATGTAACATACATTTATATATTTTTAAGAAAAAGGACAAACATCTCTTGATTTGTTAAGAAAAAACAAAACCTCAGTGGATTATGTCTCAACTCCTTAGTTCTGTATAAAACCCAGCATGGTAACCCCTCTCATTAGCCTCAGCCATCCCAGAGTAACCAAAGGTATTTTTAAGCAGACACTATGTAATAATAATAATGAAAATAATTATCATAATGATAATAACTAACGCTTATTGTGCTTTTTATCTTCAAAGCACCTTACTGACATTAACCATGCGTCTATTTTCAAATTAATTTAACTCGACAAATGTCTTATTAACTCTGTAAGTTATGGAATGTGGAGTCAATGGAGTTTTCTTTTGCAAATGAAATAAATAAGTAAATAAATAATTGGGACTAAGGGACGAGGAAATCAGTCTGAAAACTTCAGCCTCAGAATCATTTCTTGGCTTTGTTGAATGAGGCTTAATGAACTACTAATTTTTACAAAATACAAAATTGAAATAAAGGGTGAAGTTCACCACTACAACCATTCAAATACCTATTGCTTCAAAAAGACCCAGAAAGAGAAAGTCAAACTCTAACTGTACTAGTTATGATTATTGTAAAATATTTAAATATGTACAGGAATTAAAAGTGTTAGATGTACGAAATGAGGGGTGCCTGGGCGGCTCAGTTAGTTAAGTGTCCAACTCTGAATTCCTGCCCAGGTCGTGATCTCGTGGGTCCTGAGATAGAACCCCATGTTGGTTCTGGCTGACAGCGCAGAGCCTGCTTGGGATTTTTGCTCTCCTTCTCTCTGTGCCCCTCCCCCACTTGTATGGCAGGGCACACAACACTTTCTCTCTCTCAAAATAAGTAAATAAATAAATACATCGGTAAACAGCCTTTTAAAAAATTTAAGAAATGAAAAAACTCCAAGTTTCATTAACGTAGAACAATTTTACAACAAAGCTAGATTTGTTCTTAATACATTGAATGTATTGCTTTAAAACCATTTCGATTACGTTCCCCTTGAGCTGCATCATGTACCAGTCTCCACATGAGAAATACAAGTAAAAGACAGTTTGCTATGCTCACAACTGAAATAAGCTCTATATACTTAAAATGTAGGCTTTAATAAAAGCATATTAAAGGAATATTATTCAGCCAAGATGTCCTGCCACTTTCTACGAGGAATTCTGGGGAAAAAATAGTAACCTGCTTTATAGCAAGGTCCTCAGGTGGACAAACACAAATTTAAGTACATGAAAATAAACATCTGTAAGTCTGGTCAATGGCAGATTAAAGCTTTGCAAAACCATTACTATGGTCACAGTGGTGAGATTTCATGCAAGATGCAGTTTATGAGTAATATTCAAAGGTCAGGTTTGGTGTGGAGGAAAAGGAAAGTTCAAGGGTGGGAACGTGAGTTAGACTAGGTAGAGTTAGGGAATCTGGATAAAGCTGATGGTGTCAAAGCCAGGAGGGAAGCACATATGGGAAGTACTTATCCCAATAACATTTAATTGAGCACAGAGACATAAACAAGCCTGAAGTCCTGTCCTTCAAGGAGCTTACAATCTTGAGGGGTAGACAGAAAAGTTACATGCAATTAATTCTAGTATTATGACTTGAATATGCCCAGGATGCTATGGGAAGTCAAAAGGAGGGCACCTAGCCCAGCCTTCAATGTTTTAGGGAGACTTCTTGATGTGACCTATAATCTTTAGGTGGTCTTCCTAGAGCAACAGATATAGTGAGCAGTAGCTCAATGTGAGTGAGACAAGAGAAGGGAATTCAATACTCAGGCACATTGATATATAAGATCGGTGGTGTTTCACTTGTTTCTAGAAGGAATCAGAACATAGTACTGGTTTTTAATATGGGTATCATGAAAAAATAGATAGGAAATTGGTTCTTAATGGTCTGTGTTGAAGAACAGGGAGAAAAGGGGAGGTCTGGGGGTGTCAACAATCAGGAAACTGCAAAGTACTGCAGAGGTGGAAGAATTATACCCGGAAACATCTGGATGTGCAAAGTAAGAATTGGAAGAGGTTCCAAAATTTGCCAGCTTTACATTAAACAAAGATATGCATTTGACAGACTCAAGGAAGAAAGTGTAAAGAAATAGGGGTTTTATAAGAGAACGTAATGAATTCTTGTTATATTTTTAAATGTCTTTCTTACACTGTTATCCCTCCTAAATAATTTTCTTGATACAATGGACCTTTCGTATATATCACTTGTTAATGGGAATTTATTAGCTTTCAGGGGGCAGGGCACATTCTCATAATACTGCTTGGTGGGTGCGAGAAATACAGGTATACGAGTTCCCTTGAATGCTAAGATCAAACTGGCTAGATTTAGAATTGATGAAATCAAATATAAAAATTAGTTTTTTCATGTACATGAAGTACATGAATGTACAAGGACATATCCTGACTCTTTTGGCATTCAGCTAAAAGTTGCTCTTCAAAATATAGAAGAGTCATTATTATAAATGTAACTAACTATCGCAATGGTGGTGATTTCAGCTTCTCTTGCACGTTAGTAAACGTTAGTAAACATTTTCAGGAGATCACGGCGTCATTCCTCTAAACCCTCCCATTGTTTCCCCAAGATTAAACTGTAACAGAGTAAAGTACATCTGTAAGGAATGAACAAAAAATAATTTGTATCTCTTATATCATTTTAAAGTAAGTATACGTCCCATAAGGGAATCTTCAGACTGCTCACACAATACGCATGTCCGCTGCTCTAAGGGAAATCAAATCAGTATTCTAAAATGCTGCCAAGACGCAGGTCAGGACACTTGGAAGCTCCTAAGATTTAAAGTGTATGACACTTTACAATCATTATGGTACAAACACACACACATTTCTGTCCGTATACAGACAGTAATAATAAACTAAGTATGTTACATGATTTAAACACTGCTTTGTATTTTCTAATAAAAGATTAGTCACGTAAAACCAGAGATGATATTCACCACTTCATAGAGATAACAAAACAAAACAAAACAAAAACACCACTCCACCGTTAACAAGTATGAGTATAGAATAAAAATTTTAAATTAGAGGCTTACTATTTGCAGATCAACAGTTCCCAAACATTTCAATCCTTCAAAACTCTCTGACCCTTTTAGGAAGGGGAAAATGTATACAATTTAGAAATAGTGATCTATAAAGAAGAACTATAATTAAATGCAATGGTTCAATAACGTGAAACACACACCAGCACTCTCTTCCACAAGAGGTCTATAGACAAAGTATTCATGATACACACTCAATATTGAAAAGTATTTTTCAAAAATATGAATATTTATAATCGAAGCAAAACATGGGCTAAAAAGGTAATGTATCATTATAGAAATACTTGGGAATACTCTACTCACACTTGTATTTTATTCTTTCCTAATAGAACCCCACATTCAATGTGCATCACAATAACAAACTAAGTGACAATTGGAAGAAAACTGAGAAATGCCTGATCACAAATTTTAACCTAAATGTTGACATCCTAATTTAAAAGCTGGATATTCTTGTGCTACAATTAATGAACCATGGAACCATTAAAGTCATTTGACCTTACAATGTCACTTCAAGAATCTTTATTTCACAGTTTTCACATTTCTTAGTATTTGCTTCGATGCAAAATACTTGACAGAGTTGATTCAGTATTTTTGATGTGCTATTTCTAAAAAAGGTAAACATTTTTGAATTAAGGATATGGACAAATATCAATTCAGATTAGGCTGCTGAAAGGTTAAACTATTTCTTTCACGTTGACAAAATGTGTCATTTTATAAGACACAGTAGTGCCCAATAAAACAAAAATAAGATTTTAAAAAGCTAGGAAATAAAAGAGTCCCAATCGGCAACCGTGTAGAGGGAAAACAGGATTACATTTATTGGTTACTATATCAACTTAACTTCTCATAAAATCCTCCTAATCTATTAAATAACTTCAGAACTGAAGTATGCTCTCCTATGGGAGTTGTAAAACAAATTAGATACAATTACCATTCAATACAAATAAAAAGCCAACCTATTTACCCTTAAGATGATTCTTGTTTTAAAGCCTTATTATTCAAATTGGACTAGAATTTTCCCTAATGAATCAAGTGGGCCACTTGACTTAATTATAGATTTTTATATTATATTTTCTATAGAGAAAAGTAGTTGATACAAATAAATTCTGGAAAACTGTGGTAACTACACCTCCCCAAAGTGAATACAACAAACATCTGTTGCAAAAACTGCTTGGCTTTCAGACAGTACATAAAGGGTGTTCTTTTTCCCAGTGTTTTGCTATTAAAAAAAAAAAAAAAAGATTATTTATTAAAAAACATGTTTCTACTATCAATTCTCAAGATGTAAAATCTTAAAAGGCTGTTGAGTTAAACACAGGTCATTACCAGGTTTATTACAGAAGGCGAACTATGCAATGTACAAGACTCTACTTGCGTTCTAAAAGGGTAACAAAATAATTGGGCATGTTGCCCTCTGTGGGTTAGAAAGTAATTTTAACCATTGTCTTCCTTTCTTAACTCCATTCTCTACACAAACATTGCAACACTCATAGCAGAGGAAGGGACTAAATATATAGAACCTCCAGAGATTTTCATTCTCTGGTTGGAATCCCCAGGATAATTCCTCTTTCTCCTTTGGATCTCACCAGCTTCTAAATGCAACAACATTCTGTTATCCTCATTAGATGATAAATGAATTTTTAAAGTTTTACTCCAGTGACAGGGTAAATAATTACAGGGGGTTTTTTTTGTTTGTTTTTTTTTTTTTGCATAATGCATTGAGCACAAAATGTAATAATTTCAATGGGAGGAGGGGAAGAATCAATGAGCCTTTATGACTCGTGGTCTTTTCTTAGCTGCATCAAAGAACTGTTCAGTGCTTTTGGTAAACTGAATGCATTTTCCTTGAATTCTGAAAGAATAGAATTTTGCCTCAAACTCACAACTATTTTGCAAAGTAAAAACCCATCCTTTTTAGCATCTGGAGATTACACAAAGAGCACACGAATTAGCAGGTACAAACGAATAAAAATGTTTATAAGCAACAGAGCACAGGGGCATGTAATACCTTCACAATAAGGTAAGGAGGGGTAGTATACAGATGGCCACTTCTGAACATATTTCAAATGACATGTAAGTTTGCTCACTTTTTAATCTTCTATCCCTCTTCTACGCAAACCTACTTCCAACCATTTTGAGATGATTGCTTATTAAAAGTCTAAGATTCAGTTTTTATAATTCCACTTTTATGCTAACTTATTAATAAGATATTGAGCCCTAAAACATTCCTAGGAGTATTTCAACAAGGCATTGTAACACACTATTCTGAGAAACCTCTTTGTCATTTAAGCCACGAGAAAAATAGAAAGCTTCCTTTTCTTTTTCTGCCAAATCCAACGTATGGGCACTTCATTATGTTTCGACAAGCTTCAAAATCTATTAACAGAATTTGTCTATGTCTTTAATTAAAATCTAAAATGTTAACGGCCACCTGTATAGTATATGTTTATATAACCACAGGGACAATACCTTAAACAGTCCTCAAAATGGTATTTGCAAATTCCATTACAAGCAAAAGTTTTGAGGAAAAGTCATTTAAAAGTGATATAAATAGAAAGCAAAGTCAGTCATACATGATCCAGGATATACAAATTTTGAATAATTTTCAAATCATTCTGTTTATTCTACATTTACAGCCTCTGTCTCACTAAAAGATGAATCATAAAAAGATATTTGCCCGTTTCTTAGGAAAGATACTGGTGAAAACACACAAGGCATATTCCGAAGCAATTAATTGTTGAAAGCTTCCTTTCTTCAATGTGACAGTCTTCAATTTCTATGGAGGATTACCCTGAGTTATCTATCTGGTTTCAAGAAAACATTAGTTTCAATTTTATGATGTCTAAGGAAAACAGTTTCTTAAAATTAAAAGAAAAAAATTCAGCTATTGTACATAACTTGAATAAAGTGATTTGATGTTATAATGTCACTTGTATATGTATTTCGTATGTTTTATTATAGATGTATTACATATTATTTATGTACAAAACATTATATTGTCTATTTGTATTCTGTACTGCATACATATATTTCCCACAATGAATCTCAGAACAATGCATCTTCAGCAAGTATCTTATAATTTATAATACTCCTAACTGTCTACGATTAGATACTATTATATCTACTCTACAAGCAGGAAAACTGATGCTGAGAAAGTAAAAGATTTACCCCACCCAAGTCTTAAGAACAGATCAGGAAGGCGCGACAAGTTCAATGCTGAAGATCTGCACATTAATGGCTCTGAATACTGCTTTGTTTCTATCTTTATTACTTACTAGTATTTATATTTCACAAAATCTAAAAAGGAAAAAGGTGCATGCTGACTACTTAATGATAAACGAAGCAACAAAAAAATGGGCACAAGTTCTATTTAGTAAGAAAACCTTGCCTTCTTCACTATTTTCCTAAGACTTAAATGAAAACTGTCTCGATATAGTATCTCTTCTACTGCTTAGTACTTGAAACTTCAAAGTAAATTATCTAAAACCATCCCACTCACTTACTTAAAAAAAAAAAAAAAAAAAAAAAAAAGCCTGCATTATTCCCATTTTACTGATGGGAAGACAAGCAAAGGAACAAAGCTTTTTGCCTGGGTCCCACATTAAGTGTGAAACCAGTCTGGAGTTAGAACGTCTTAGGTGTTTGACGCCTCATCCAGTGTTTCAGACTACAGGGCAGTGTGATTCCTACTAATTATAATATCCTGAAGTCACTAAAGGAAGCACACAATTTTCTGAAGAAGGGGAGAGAAACCTACCTTGAAAGTTACAGGTGTAAAGGAATACATAAAAAGTCTTTATTTCACTGGACTTTGGTTAAAATTCACTACAATTCAAAATTTAAAAATTATTCCCATATCTTATTCCTTCCGTATCCATGAATCAGAAGCTCTTCTGGGTGAGACACTGATTTTTTTTCAGTCCAGAACTAGACTCATGCTTTTATAGGAGAGATACGCACTAAGAAATGAAATTCAATGAAGAAGATAAAGAACGGGTCCATATTAAAGTGTATTTGGTGGCATGGAACTTGCAAGATAAGACATCAATTTTCAGCCTGGCTGGTTACAGAATAGGACTCATTGCTTCTAGTCAACAGTGAGCATTTCAGAGAGACAAGAACATGACATCTGAGGGCAAGTGATGCATGGTGACACGCATGAGGCATTCCTTGAAAAGCTGGAGAAAAGGAGAATGAAGTAAGCTAGTGGGGTAAGAAATGCTAAATCACCAAGCCTGCAGCCTTTTAAAGCAGATGAGAAAAATATTCAGATAAGTCCTTTAACTTTTGCTAAAGTTAAAAAAAAAAAAACAAAAAACAATGATGCTTTCCAAGTGGAGAAAGGTATATAAACAATAATTTCTATAGATTGATATAGTCTTTCTACTTTCTCAGAAAACTAGGGTTTCGTGTTGGAAAACACCACAACCAGCATATTCCTAATTACAGACAAGTTTTCAGATTCCAACGTGGCAGCAAAACCACAGCACACAAGACAAAGGCTTGTCATGTTCATGAGACATACCTCTTGGACTGATCGAGCAGCTGGCTTGTCTTGATGATTGGCCAATATTAAAAAGGGTAAAGTGCATAACTGTGGGTGCTGGAGAGCTGAGTGCAGTTCATTCCTAGCAGTTTCTAAATCATCTTCTGAAGAGGCACTGTCTAATACAAATATTACCCCTTGAGATCCTTGGTAGTAGCGGCTCCAATATTTCCGGATATTATCAGCCCCTGTCAAAAACAAAACAAATTCTTTTTACAAATAGCTTTTGGCAACTGAAAAATACTCAACAGTCCTGTTGGTGTTCCCAACACTAATTCCTACTGGAAACCAATGTAGCTTTTACAAATTAAGGGCAGAGAACATGGTTGATGAGGACCAAGGCATGAGAGCCAACAGGTGGATGTGGCCTTGAAAGAGAACACCCAAGTTTATCAGTCATTCTTTATACCTTTCTTATCAAAATATGTGAGAAAGAACTAGTTGTTTTGATTGAAAGTCAACATTTTTTTCAGATTTTGTTTACTAGTCCTAAATAAAAACTCCACTCTTTATAATCAGAGTTTGAGCCTAACTCAGAGAGTAGTGTAACCCAGCTAGCTGTTCACTGAAGCTTTATCCCAGACAATGAACATGATCCTGAGGACAGTTTCTAAAAGAACTACTTGTTGATCATGACAGCCTTATTTAATTTCATCTAGAAAGTGAAAACTACTAACACAATATTTTTATGTATCAAAGTGCTGAAATCTGTGATGAATTAAATACTTGATACATTTGCATAAACCCACTTGGCAATGGGCATACTCATGGTCTTGATATGATGGGAGTGTTCATAAAAAGACATGGAGATTCTCAGCATCCAAGGCCACGTCTTATTCCTCTTTGTATTTTCAACATCCAGCATTATGTATAACTCAAGGTTCAGTACAGGAAAGAGGAAAATGAGGGAAGGAGGAAATGAAATTATACACTAATTAGGCTTTATGGATTTTCAGACTAGAAAGACCTGTAAAGACTATCCAGTCCAACTGTCTGAGGAACCTGGGGCCAAGAGAGGTGAAGTGACTAATCCCCATTCATGTGTCTAGTAAATCTCAAAACTGAGATTTGCATCTGAGTAGACAACCTGTCCAGGGAGGGCATGGGCATTCCCTACTACAGCAGGATAAGTGTTTCATTTATTTCCATTCTATTCATCAATAGTATGGGCAGTCCATGGTGTCTGCGTGCGTGCGTGTGTGTGTGTGTGTGTGTGTGTGTGTGTGTGTGTTTGGGGCATGGGACTATTGGTTATACAACAAAAATTAGATAAAGGTATTTCATTAATTTAGTGTATATGAGCAAGTCTTAACCAGTTAGTAACTACATGTTAGCCCTCCATTGAATATTTAGCTCCTATATTGGATATACTGCTCTAAGTGTTAGGAATAAAGGACTGGAGTTGGTGTGCACTAACTGACAAGAGCCAAATATGTGCATCTCTTCCCAACTCTGTATTCAATGATGCCATACTGGTAGCTTCAAACTGGATAGGGTGGGAATATTTTCACCATTGAAATCAACGAAAGCTATCATCAGGTCTTTTCTTCCCCTAAGGGCCAACACACCACTGGAGGGCACTAAGAAGCCCATATTTTTCTGTGAGAAATAGAAAAAAGATTAATAAAGTAATAAAGCTCTATAGAGAGGTACTCATTAGGTGTCATGAGCACAAGAGATGAGGCATCTCAACCAGGCTGGGCAATCCTCTTAAAAAATAATAGTTACCAAACAGCTACCATTTATTAAGCACTTCCTACATTCCAGGCATGGTGCTAGGTGTTTTCAAAAGAACAGCTCATAGAATTCTTACAGCCACCCCAAGAGGGAGGTATAACTGATTCAGGATTTAAAACTTAAATTTCAGATTTTAAAATCCAGGGTGTCCATCATAATCCTATACTGAAATACCCAGCTATATAAGAGCATCAAGGATATTTAATGTAGAACAACCTTAAATATGTAAAAACATGGGATAAGAACAGGGTTAATGCAGATCAGGCAACTTTTAACCAAGAAAACAGTACAAAACAAAACAACTTAGGCCACAGATTTAATATAGGTAGTTAGTTACATAAGTGACGGTCTAACTAAGAAAACAACAGAGCCACTGAAATCAGCAACACTTTAAGCCAGGTTCCCCAGGCACAGAGTCTGAGACCACATTTCTTGAACACCTGATTATAGACAGTGCTGTCAGGAAAAACCTGGAGTGAAAGAAGCAAGCTAGAATTGGGGAAGGGGCTTGGCAAAGATCTGGTTTCAAAAATCTACCCTCAGCTTAATCCAATGAGGAGCTCTAGAGCATGGACTCAACCACAGAAGTCGTCCAGTCCAAAGACAAGGAGGCTGGGCTGCTATACCCCGGTACAGTCATTGGCTGTGAGCCACCCCTAGGGAACAGGAGGGGGTAGGGGTGTGATCTCATACTCTCCCAGACATATTTGGTTGAGGCAATTACTGTCAGCCAAGGGCAGGCCTCTGGAGAAGGGTACAGGTGTGAGTCATTAGCAGCCAATACTCGAAGCAGCTGGGAGATGGATGCACTGGCCCAGTAAAGGAGATCTGGGTAGGATACCAACAGCATCTGCTACAAGCTACATCCAGACATTATCCATATGCTAGAGAACCATCCATAAGTTTGAGGAGCAAAAGTAGCAGCAGTGTTACCTGATGGTAAATGTTTAAGACAAAAATAACGTGTGTGTATATATCTGTACATAAATTTATTACAATTTTTACTAAAAGGTGTGTAGCACACAATTTTCATATAATATACACAACATGCTTTACTGTAAATTCTATAGAGCTCATTAACTCTCACAAAATGCTTTCACTGATTTTGCCCAACTTCTGTAATCATAGCCAACCAACAGTTGCAACTGACCAAGTGCAGTTCCAAAATAAATGGTGGTGGTGCTAAGTGTTTTTACATGTATTAACTCATTTACTCTTGACCATCTTAAGAGGTAGGTATTGTTATGGCTCTCATTTTATCAACAGTAAAACTAAGACATGAAACAATCACATAATGTGGCCAAGGTTACACACCTAAAATATTTATCTAGGTCTAATGTGATTGAAATAGAAGGATCATTGACTGGAAAGGTGATAAAACTCAACAAAAAACTCTACTACCACAGAAGCCAAGAGGGGGGAAAAAAGCAACTTATCAAAATAAAAGGTACCTAACATTTCTAGCCAATGAATTAAATGAATATTTTTAAGTACTATTCTATACAAGTCACTAAGCAAGGACCTATAAGAAATATTTAAAAATCCATGATTACCCTAGATCAAACCCACAAATTCTTTAAAGTAATAGTTACTACAACAAGGCCTGTAAATACATCTTAATAAATATGGCCATAGCATTAGAGGGGTGCAGAGAATTAAGTATAAAGAGAAGAATACTGGTTGAATGTTTCAGTGGAAATTTTCTATTGGAAATACACGGGACATATTCGAAATCTAACTCATGAGGGTCTTTTTCAACAAGAAACTATTTCCATCTGCCACATTTGGGAGTACATAAGACATCAGAAAATGGTTAGACAAAATGACCTTAAGTCCAATGACTGTTGACGGATGAAACAAATCCAAAGAGAAATGCTGGAATTTCTTAAAACATCCATTCTATGATATACTGTGTGGATGATAACTTATTATTAATGAAAAGACCCTTTTCTTTAGTCTCCTGCCACACAGCTTTCTGTCCAATCTTAGCATGTCTAATGTTCATCACAAACACTGGGCTTGGAATCTGAAATTCCAGTTCAGCCTTTTGCACAATGGCTTTGGTCATCAGGGCTTCTGGATGAAACCCAGAGTACCCCAGGAAACCAGGAATGGGGTGAATGGTAGTATCAGGTTGGTTGGCCCAGCTGAGAGGACCTTAGATGAGCCACCAGATTAAAATGAGAAATAGACAGGTCATTAACCCAGCTGCCAGATGCTCTGAGAAGTGAGCCTAACTGGGAAAATTAGGAACAGAGTTTGATGTCCACATCCCAACAGTCCTCGCCCACAAACCAAGTCCAAGGGGAGTAACACACGCAGGGCATCACATCACATCATAAATGGTCTGGGGCCACTCATTTTAATGACTGAATAGCGCATGCTCTGTGTCACTTAAATTGGTATATAAAGAGGTTAAACACCAAATCCAAACCTGGCCTGTATTTTATATTCAGATTAAAAAAAAAGGGGGTATATTAACAGTAGAGAGGTTGGGGAGGTGAGGGTGTTACCCAGTGTCTGAATTACCCAATGTCTGATACTGCCTTACTGAAGGTTGTAAGGAGCCCTTGGTATCCTAAGAGTTCACTCACAAAGCCAATCAACCAGGAGAGCCTGGTTCAAGCTACTACAAGAGAAAAGATAGAAGATGGGAGCATAACGTGTCTTCATTATGCAAGATTCTTTTGTATGGCACACTACGGACAACTATGGCAACATTCTCTTATTTATTAATTCCTCTAATGGATGTTTACTGAACACCTGGCACCATCCCAGGCACTGGGGACATATTAGCAAACAAAACAGACAAAAGCTTCAGTCTTCCTAGTGCTTACATTCTTTATCAGCAGGGCCAGCCTACCAGTATAGAGGTTAAAAATGCCAAGTATTTGTTTTTCAAGCTCTCTCTTGCAGCATGGACAGATGACTCAGTTTTGGCAAACTGGGATTCAACACAGGTCTGCTGGGAGCTTTTGGGAAAAACTGTGCCCCTCAAAAAAAGGGAGATGCTCAAAGAGAGTCACTTCTCTCTTCTAGCTTTCAGATTCCATTAGATGATAACCTTCCCAGCAATCTTGAAGAAGACATACCAACACATGAGGAGGTCACAACAGGAAGACAGAAAGCCTGGGTCCTTGAGAACACCGCTGAGCAGCAGTACCAACCACTTATCGTAAGAACTCTATTTTGTGAACATAGTGAATGCCTAATTACTCGTGCCGATTTCAAAGACTATTTTATTATTTGCAGCCAAAAAAGATGCTTAGCTCCCTTAAGTAAAAAGGCTGTAGAGGTAAGTTTCTTAAAAGAATTTTTCTTTGAGGGGCGCCTGGGTGGCTCAGTCGGTTAAGCGGCCGACTTCGGCTCAGGTCATGATCTCGTGGTCCGTGAGTTCGAGCCCCGCGTTGGGCTCTGTGCTGACAGCTCAGAGCCTGGAGCCTGTTTCAGATTCTGTGTCTCCCTCTCTCTGACCCTCCCCCGTTCATGCTCTGTCTCTCTCTGTCTCAAACGTTAAAAAAAAATTAAAAAAAATTTTTTTTCTTTGAAAGATGAAGCCAATGAACTAAATAAACAGGGATACACAGGAATCAACGATAAAAACAGCAGTTTGAAGTTGTCCCTATGGAAAATCTGATCTCTAGATCAGTGATGTCTAACTGAACTTTCTGTGATTTAAAAAAAAAAAAAAAAAAAAAAGCCACTAGCCATTGTGGCTACTGAGCACTTGAAATGTGGCCACTGTAACTCAAGAACTGAATTTTATTAAAATTTACTTAAATTTGAAGTTTAGATGCCACACGTGTGTGGTGGCTACTGTATTGGATAGTGTGTTCTAGATATTCCTCTAACTTACTGCTGCCTTGAGCGACTGCTAGAAACCCCTAAGAAGAAAACAGTTAGAGATCTGATCCCATCTCTGAAAGGAAAAGCCATGCAGCCATGCTGGTATAGGAGCAGGTGTGGTCACTCTGATCCAAAGACAAGTGTGCCAAAGGGTGACACAACAGGCTAACCAGGACGAGGGTGTCCACTAGGGTCACCCTGTTATGGCATATAGACTCAGGATGAGGAGTCGAGATTGTCTTCTCTTTCTATCCTCTTACCACAGTCTTCAGAAAATGGAGAATATTTTCCCTCTGAAAAACTTAATGAGATTGGAGACCCATAAATGAAGCCAATTTTGGAGAATTTTAATTGTAAATTAATTCTTCAAATTTTAGTGAAGGAGGATATATCCTCGGAACACAAGTGGCATCAGCCAGTATTACTTTAAGAAGAGTGATTTCCAGCATAGGGAGAAAATGTTCAAGGGCAGGACAGGAGAAGGGACAGAAAAGTATTAATTTTAAAATCTTTTTTTTACCCCTCCCATATATGGAATCTTGGTTTTTCTGATGGGTGGCTCCTTCATTCTTTTTGTCTTCTATACATCAGACCCACTCAATCTGTTTTTAAAAACCGAAATATCCAAGAGTCCAGGAGGACTAAGACATACATACCTAAACTCAAACTTTTGTTATGGACTCCCCCCAGCCCCTGCAAAAAGCACCGAAGTATCTTAAATTAAGCCCTCCTTAAATGCTCAATACAAACTATAAAAATGTGAAGATTCAAAGTCAAGTTCTCTGAAGGGAGGTGTATTGTCTTATTTTGCTTTCAGAATCAAAAAGAAAACCATTCTAGATAATAAACAGAAATGTGGTCTGCATGATCGAAGAACCACGAACAGGATAAACTGTTGAGCTGGAGGAGACCAAAGTCCTCAGGCTCACAGTGAGATGAGCTGAGAACACCCACATAGAATATAAAAGAGGGTTCACACCTAGTCGTCATCCACCCCCACCTCACTGACATATTACATCACATCTAACCTTGTAAAGGTGTTTATATACATCACCACACATAACTTTTTAGGAGTTATTATCCTTATTTAATGGATGAAGAAATTGGGACACAAAGTTTAAGCACTTTCCTCCATATCCAGCTAATAAATGGCAGATCTAGGATTCAAATTTCGGACTGATTCCAAAGCCCATGTACTTTTCTACTACATGATGCTGCTTCACAGAGAATACAGGAGGCTCCAATGAAAGGGAGAGAAGAGGAGAAAATACATTCCAGTGGGGAGGGCATGGCTGGGAGCATAAGATAAGAGGAAATTAGGAGTGGGTGGGTGGTGGGGCACAGTAAAGAGAATGAACATGAGAGAAGCCTGAGCTGGTGACAAGTAATGGCCAGTGTGAAGACAGAATGTGGATGGCTTTGTAAGCCAGGCAGTGTCTGGGCTTGAGGCAGCAGTAAATGGGGAATTATTACAGAGCCCTGGGGAATACTACCTGGCAGCTGGTCTGGTCTTGCTTAAGGGTCCTGTTGACCATCCATTACCTGTTATGGTAATGTGATTATGGTAACTGTATTTAGAGTAGACAGTACTACCTACTCATATCTGAGCTTCTTCCAGTCCTAAAGCCTCTAGATTTCATAAATCTTATATATTTTATTTAAGAGAAAGTGAGAACACGCATGTAAGCAGGGGTGAGGGACAGAAGAGGCGGGAGAGGGGGAGAGAGGGAATCTCAAGTGTGCTCCACATGGTGCTCAATCTCACGACCCTGGGATTACGACCTGAGCCAAAATCAAGAGTCCGACACTCAATGAGCGACCAAGTGCCCCTAAGATTTCATAAACCTTAAAAATGAATACTCTCCACACTCTTGGACACACAGCTAACTGCATATCTTGAAAAAGATTTGCTTATTAAGGTCTTCCTGTGTTTATTGGAAATCTATGAAAACATGTGGGCAAGAAAGAGTTCTTCCTTCTCCCAAACGGTGTAAGGGAGTCAGCAAAGGAAATATGTAAACAAATAGTCTCTGCCTTATTTTGGATTCCCCCAGAGCAACGGGTTTATTCAAGCCATGAACGCAAGAAATACTAGTGGTAGAGTGAAAAAGTGGGGGAGGGAAAGAGTCAACCCACAAGAAGAGCTACCCAGCCAACGAACCACTGTGGGTAGCCTGAGCTTACTCATACTAAAACTGGGAGCCAGGCACCAGTGGGGAAGCATTTGGGTCCTCATCCACCTACCTCCATTAGTGGTTGCTTGAGGAGGGCTAGGCATTATTTTCCTAGCATCTCTAGCTTTGCCAAGGCACTGAGGTCTCAATAATTCTTGAGAGTGAAGGCCTGAGACCCCATAAGGGTTTTAGAATACTACATACTCGTTATCTTTAATATACAACGGGGACCACTGAGGTCCACTAAATCTCAGGCACATTTGGAGTCGTTTTCCAGCAGAAATAAGCGTGTTACACTGAACCATCTTTACACTCACGCTATCTCGTGTCCAAAGACAGGTCAGCCAGAGTTGGAAGTACAATTGCAAAATTAAGAGGCCTATATGGGAATCGTACTAATCTCCTTGGTCTCATTATGTTGGAATTCCAACAGTGGTCACATGCTTTAGGGACTAGAAATGTTATGATAATGTGTGCAACCTTGGACTTGTGCAATCTGAACTTCAAATAGCACACCCCCAGAAAATTCTGAAGGTAGTTCTTAGCCTACCTTTTAAAAAACAAAATGTGCAACACTATACAAAAACTGATGCACTAGTTGCCCTGTTCTTACCTTATCCTGTTCCTAACAAATATTCTGGATGTCCATGTTACTCAAAGCACAACTGTACATCAGTACCTTCAGTGTTAAGACCTAACAACCATACCTGAGCACTATGCCTGCCATCTGATACCTGCCCTCCTCCATGTTCTCACTCTGGTGCATACCCTCAACCACTTTCCACCTGGATCACCAGAATGACTTATTTAACTGGTCTCCATGCTTCTGTCAAGCCAGTGCTGATTAAATTATTAATGTTTGTCCAGGAAACTAGCTCAAGCTGTATCACCACACTGCTCAAGAACATCAAATGCCTATAATTTGGAATTCCCAAGCTACATGACTTAGCATTTACAGTTCTCTGTGATCTGACCTCAGCTGACCATTCCTCCTACCACTTGTTTCCATTCTGCTCCTTGTACAATCCACAAATGCAACTTGTCTCTCCTGGGCCAGACCAGGCTTTCACCCTCATGCTTTTAGTTGTGTTATCCCCTCTGCCTGGAGTTCCTGCCATGTCAGTTCTTGTACACTGAAACCACCACCTGCTTGTCAAGGGCCAGATCTCCTACTCCACCAAGACTTCCATAGTCTTCCAGCTGGAAATCATTTCTCAGAAGCTTTTAATCTATTTCTCTTGGTGCTGTTCGTAATTGTTTCTACCCTGTAGCATAGTTATCTGAATATATGTTTCATCTTCCTGGTTAGACCGAAAGAGACATCTGGGAGTTTTGTGCATTTATGTGTCTCATTTCTACACTCTGAATGCATCTAACATAGTCTTATACAATCATTTTTTCAATGAATTGGTTAATCTTTTATAAAACGTTTACTCAGATTTCTCGTATGCAGAATATAGAATTCACCAAACAAAACACGTCATAAAGAAACAAGCGAAATGTGTGTGTGTGTGTGCGCGCGCGCGTGTGTATTTTGTGGATGGTAGTAGTTTGTTGGTTTAGCATGTAGTTATGTTTCTGGCACATACTCTGCGAAGAATCATTCGCCTGACATTTTCTATTGAAAAAAATTTTTAATTCCACATACACAAAATTATTTCATGGCTTTGCCTCTCTCAGAGTTCTGTTTTAGTATTTGGAAATGTGAAGCCATAACGTTGCATGTGCTAAGCACTGTACTAAAACACAAATAAGAGCACTGCCCTGTGCTCTCTGTGATCCATCAGCCTGCCTGTCCTGATGTTCGGCAGAGCAAGCAGCCTTGAGAAACTGAAAGTGTGGAAAGAAAAAGCTGTGGGAAGAGTTGTGGGAAAATGTTCCCCTCTGGACTCCGGTAACAGCCAAGGGCCTACTGCCTAGAAGACCCACAAACCCAAGGTGATCACAATTTGCATGACTCCACATGTTTACTAAGCAGCAAATTCCCGAGCTATTGGCCTAACACAAAAAGCAAAAAAGCACATTTTATAGTATTCTGGAAAATCTGGTGGCCAGAGTAGGAAAGCTAGTCTGGGAACAATTTTGTTGAAATTGCCATTGACTAAAGCAACAAATTGGGAAGAGCCACAATGAGAATTTTCTGGCTGAAGTGGAAGGTGTTTGTTCCATAGTCAGGGTGAAATACAATCGTTTAAAACTGCAGAAATGCTATGGCATTCTAGTGTAGCTTCCATTTCCCCCCGCCACAAGTTTTTATTCTCAAGTTTAACTTATACCAACCATGTGACAAAATGGACAGATGACATGAGGTTCTAGATGAACATAAATTCATAGCCCACAGAAAAACTTTAAAACTATAAGCTTTGACCTTCAAAGGTAGAGTATTAGTCTCTTAACTGTAATTTCTATTCTGTGATCAATTTGACCTCAAAAAATTACTAATAACCTACTCATGTAATAAAACCTTAAGGGGAATTCTGCTTGGTCCACAACATTTATTTGAACCCACCCCTATCTACCCTTTTGTCCTTTAGTACTCTGTCATTCTTTTTTTTTTTTCAACGGTTTTTTAATTTATTTTTGGGACAGAGAGAGACAGAGCATGAACGGGGGAGGGGCAGAGAGAGAGGAAGACACAGAATCGGAAACAGGCTCCAGGCTCCGAGCCATCAGCCCAGAGCCTGACGCGGGGCTCGAACTCACGGACCGCGAGATCGTGACCTGGCTGAAGTCGGACGCTTAACCGACTGCGCCACCCAGGCACCCCAAGTACTCTGTCATTCTTGACGGAAGGTTTATCACAACTCCTAAATGGAGATTTCAGTTTTCTCCCATGGATTCTTTGTGTTCTATTTGTTGCAACCCTATGGATTATACAAATTCAGTGAGGATCCATGTTTAGGCCTAAGCATAAAAGAGGAGAAAAAAAAAAAACAACTGCCTAGGCTTCAGAGAAATGACACCAGTGTTTAATAATGTACATAAGCTAGTATACATTATAATCTGAATTATGCAATTGGGCAAGTCAAGGCACTTTACAAATTATAAATAAATATGGGCAGTTGTCAGCGTAGGGATCAGTTTACACTCCAAAACTTTTGGAAAGCTCCAATTTTTTCAGAATTTGGCACACAATTTTCCTTGAAAATAAGCCAATGCACTGGAGTTGGGTTTAGACATGAGAGGCAGGTTAGTTCTGATAGAGGATAGGACAGCAGAGAGATTAGCATGCACTCTTAAGTCAGACTTACTGGGTTCAAAACCTAGTTCTGTCACATGTCACCTTAGTGACCTTGGGTAACTGTCTTGTTGTAAGCCTTGGTTTTCCTTCGAATAAAAGGAAAAAATAATACTTAGGTACCCAATAGGATTGTAGGGATTAGATGAGATAACTCATTTGGCATAGTGCTTGGAATGTTCTATATGTTCAGTAAGCCTATAACTTACTGAACTATAGTGCTCACCTAAATGCCTGAGTCAGGAATTTTTGCATTTATCTGTAACCCACTCTCTCACACTCAGTTTTTTCATGGCTTTTAGGTAAACACGCCACTTTCACCAGGTCTCTTTATCCATCAACTTTGCTAAGTCTATTCAAGATCCTCCTTGCTAGGTGGGTTCAATGCTATGTCTCCAGGTGTTTAAGCAGACTCTGGCACAGAGCAGACTCTCCGTATTTGTTGCTGAAGTAAGTGAAAGAAAGATGAATACGCGCATTATATGCCCATGCATTTGAGTAGAAGTTGTCTCATTTTTATATAGTCTAAAATACTCTTCACTGCTCCCTCGGTTCCTTTCATAATTCTTGTCTGAAATGCTCTTCTCTCTGAGCTGTTTTCTAAAGCAGGGGAATTCCTTTTTGTCCTCCAAAGTAAGCTTTTCCTCTGTCCTTCGAAGTTGCCATTATAAAGGGAAAGTGGCGATAAGATCACTCCACTTCAGACAATTCCAAAAGAATAAACTCTGTAACCACAGCTGGATGAACCACTCATTAAAGTGTCCTTAAAGTAATCAGACTTCTTTTTTGTTTTACACAGTTACTATATATTTAAAAGAGATTAGCTTATTACATCACATATACCATTAAACAGACTCTTTTTCACGTGTAACCGTATCATTAAATCAATAATCCCCAACCTTATTAGAAGCTATGCAATGTCTCCAATTATCTCAAGAGGCAAGTGGAACTCTCAAAATGAAATTAATTTTAATTTTAAAATATAAGTATGTCTGTATCATCCAGCACTTGGGGACAGGAGGTTACAGAAAATAGTGTCACCGCATAAAACGATTAGGCATCAGTACACTAGCCAAAGAGAAGACAAAGGAGTTTGAAACATTGCCTGAGGTCAAGCACTTCACTTCCAAATAGTTTCTCATGAAGAACACACTCAAAAGAAAAGAGACAGTGCAATTTAAATGATGCTAAGCCTACTGTCTTATTTTTATTTAGATTGGGATAGTTAAAGAATATATTTGCCTGGGAATAGAGAAGAGATTATATGAAAGAAATATTTATTAGGTATCCCACAGGGTTCCAGAATGCTGATTTTCTTAAAGCTGTAATATTAGGCTAGGAGTTAATTTCAGAGCTGACTAATGAGGACATATCCCTCCATTCATGTCCTTCTTATTTTAGATAAATGAAACAATTATAGAGTGGACATGTATAAAAGTATGGCTATCAGACATAAATAAGATCAGGATCCTTTAAAAAAAACTATTTTCAACCCATTTATCATATACTGTTGCTATTTTGAAGTTTCTCTTATATACAAATGGCTAAAGCATACAAACAGCAATTAGGAGAGGAAAAACACGTTACCTACCCCATCCCCAATCTTTGGTTTGTATTCTTCAAGATTTATCCCTTCTTTAATTAGAAAAATGATGGTCTTGCTATAAACCTCAAGAATCAGATCATTTCATTCAGTGCACACACTTATGTGCATACACACATGAACAGAGTCTTATTTACAAATCAATCTAAGGCTATGTATCCTTGTAAATAACCAACGTTGAAAATGATTTCTGCACAGAAGTAGGCAACATTAAGAGAATGACCCACACTTTTCCTTTCCATAAAGCCAGCGACCACATCTTCTCTTTATACCTGCCATATCAGAGTCACAGGTACTCAAATACAAGATTTCTGAGTTTACATGAGGAAGATTCTGTCAGGAAAAGCACATGATCATCCCAATGCAAATAATCGAAAGTCTCACAGAGACATTAAACAGCAAAGGCTATGGAGGCAGCCTCCAAAATGGCTACCAATGATCTCCACTTCTTGGTACTGAGGCCTTTGTGTAATCTCCTCCCTTTGAGTGTGGGATGGTCTAGTGCCTTACTTCTAACCAACAGAATGTGGCAAAGGTGATGGGATACTGCTCCCTGAGTAGTTACAAAAGACTGTAACTTCCATTTTAATAACAGATTAGCTCTATTGCCTTCTCAGTCAGGATGCTTTTATGAAGCAAACTGTCATACTGCAAAGGCACATGAGCCAAGGAACTGAAGGCATCCTCTGGCCAACATGTGGCCCTCAGTTATCCAACCCTGAGGAACTGAAATGCACCAAGAAAAATGTGATCTTAAAAAGGGATCCTTTTGGGGTGCCTGGGTGGCTCAGTCGGTTGAGCGTCCGACTTCAGCTCAGGTCATGATCTCACGGTCCGTGAGTTCGAGCCCCGCGTCGGGCTCTGGGCTGATGGCTCAGAGCATGGAGCCTGCTTCTGATTCTGTGTCTCCCTCTCTCTCTGCCCCTCCCCAGTTCATGCTCTCTCTCTGTCCCAAAAATAAATAAACGTTAAAAAAAATTAAAAAAAAAAAAAAAAGGGATCCTTTTATGGCCAGATTTCATTGTATAGATAGGTCACATTATGCCTGTACATTCATCTGCTGACAGACATGTTGGTTGTTTCCACATTTTGGCTTCTGTGAACAGAGCTGCTATGAATACTGGAGTATAAGGTTTTTGGGGTTTTTGTTTGTTTGTTTTTTTGGTTTTTTTTTTTTGAACACCTGTTTTCAATTCTTTTGAGTATATAACTAGGAGTAGAGTTGATGGGTCACATGGTAATTCTATATTTAACTTCAAAAAAACACACATTTTTTTTCTTGATAAAGTCTCTAAGTTTGTGGTCAATTGTTACATAGTGATAGATAACTAACAAAGTTAAAAAACAATTTTCAGTTAGACAGCAACTTCTACAATGTGAATTCATGAACCAAATGGGGAAAAAACTTACCCTAAGTCTTACTGGCAACTCATTGTTGCTCTACATAAATACCATCTACCGATTTCTCAACATGCTTCTTTCAGAGGCGACATTAAAAAAACGTCGTGAGGGCTTACTGAGTGCCATGGACTGTGCTCTACAGTGCAGGTCAGAAAATGAAAGAGACATGGTCTCTGCCTGCACAGTGCACAGATCTCCAATTAAGAATTCTCGGATTTTCCCCAGAATTCTGTCTTCTCACTTTACACGTCCTCCTTAGAAATGTCTTTCCTCCTCCTGTTTCACTTACTTCTACTATCCTGAAGACGGCCGTTCAATCCCTCTTATCTGATTTTCTCTAAAGCACCAACATTCTGATTTCTTACAGTGTATCATATATTCCCTTCTAAAGTTTCCCAGGTATTTTAAACTCAACTTGTCCCCTTATGACCTCATTCTTGCCACACATTCTTTTCTAAACCAGTCTCCTGGATTCCCTGGCTGGGGATTGACAGCCACCCAAAGTAGAAGAGTCAAACTTGAGGCAGCTGGGTGGCTCGGTCGGTTAAGTGTCTGACTCTTGGTTTTGGCTCAGGTCATGATCTCACAGTTTCATGAATTCAAGCCCTGCATTGGGCTCTGCACTAGCAGCAAGGAGCCTGCTTGGGAATCTCTGTCTGCCTCTCTCTCTCTCTGCCTCTCCACTCATGCAGTCTCTCCCTCAAAATAAAATACACTTTAAAAAGAGTCATGCTTAACCCCTTATCTCTTTTTCCTAGTAGTCAATCATCAATCACCCAACTTTACCCTCTGTGTAAATGCCAAGCTCTTGGACACTTTGAAACTTCACCATGCATTTTTCCTCTGTTTTTCCCCTGCTCCACTCAATGTCTTACCTAAAAATAAAACAAAACAAAACCCTATGCACATTGTAACTCTACATCTAAACATCTCCTCTACTGAAGCCTTCCTTCATTTTCACAAAATTGCTGTCTCCATCCTTTGTTATTCTAGAGCAAACCGTGTATCCCCTGAATGTTAGGATACTTGTAACATTGAAAGCGTTTCTATATGTCCAGTTCCTTGTGATTATCCTGGACTGACAATCTATACCAATTCTTTTGTATATTTCAAGGACCTAGTATAGGAATAAGCATATAGTCTTCAATTAATTTACGTGTGAATTAAAAACAGTCATCTGATTTATATTACTCATTCACTTGATCAACTAACAAGTATTTATTGAGTGGCATCTATGTCCCAGACACAGCTCTGGGCACCAGGCATACAGTGGCCAACCAGGTAGATGTGGCCCTTGCCTAACTCATGAGCTCATAGTCTAGCAGGTCACTGAACTGATAATACCTTTATGACATGATGTCATTTAGGCTTCAATTTACATGTGCTGCAAAGTATTTCCCATAACAGCATATATATTCTTCTGATCCTTAAGTAACAATTGGAAAGTTAAGTTTCTTTTAGAGGAGCTGTAAATAATTTTACTTCCAATGTCATCATCACTGCATTAAGAAGAAAAATTTAAAAAAAAAACCCAACCTCTCCCCACCCTTGCAATCTCAAGACATATGACTGTACAATGTATCTAAACATATATGGGATCCCCCAACTATCCAGAACACAGCTAAAAACCAGGAGCAATGGGGTAGCCAACAGAAAGGCTCCAAATCAACATTCTAAAGCTCACATGCTTAACCACTCTAAAAAGTCCCTCAGGCCCACACGAAAATCTTGCCTAGAAAAAAAAAAAAATGTGATCACACTTAGTTTCTTGGCTCCCTGCTCAGAGCATATTAGAAGTAGTAAATCATTATGTGGGAGACGAGAAATAGAAACCACCAGAGTCAGGCACGTGGACAGTAGCAAGAAGAGACAGCTATGAAAGAAAGCAAATCAGAAAATCAGAATATTTTAAGGAAGGCAAGATCAACATCTATGAAATAAAAATTAAAAAAAAAAAAGACAAAGACTAGAAATAAAAGGTATAGCGGTTCTCAGATTTAATGCAGCATGAAAGAGTTATCTACTTTCTCCTGGACAGTATTGTAAAGTTTTTGGTGTTCATCAAATAAATGATGTATTTATACCGATATTTTCATTATTATGGAGAATTTAGAACATATATAAGTAACCAAAAAAGTATGACAAACACCATCACTCAGCTTTGACAACCATCAGTTCTGGCCAATCCAGCCTTACCCTAATTCCTCCTTCATATTATTTTGAAGCAAATTTCAAGTATCATATGATCTCATGGGTAAATATTTTGGTCTATGTTTCTAAAAGACAAGGATTTTAAAGATATAACCAAGATATAAATTACATCAAAAAGAAATTAACAACAAATCCTTAAAATCAAATATCCAGTTGTTCAAATAACAGCTCAGTACTAAAACTATAACCTCAGCTGTTTCCAAAATGTCCAACTGAGATACTACTATGAAAAGTATAACATGTAAGAATTTCAAAGTCTTAAAATCAAATTATAAGGTTTTCAACCTATTCTCAGTATTACAATCTTAATATTTCATCAAAATCTATTTTTATACTCTTAATTAGTTTAATTGGTTAAATGCCAAGACAGATACAGTAAGTGTTCTAAGAAACACCTTTTTTTGCTAATGCAACAGCTAATGGAAATTTAGTGTTGTCAAATTATGGTACTATAGTATTTTAAACTTGTTTCTTTAAGGGAAGACCTTTAACAGAAAAATCATCCATTAAGATAATTTTGTCTATAGTCTACAATAGTTCTTTCAGATTTGAAGTGTAACAATTTGATTATTATTTCAAAGCCATATGCTAATTCCCTAAAATTATCAGAGGTGGTGGTCTGTTTACTTACTGGGGGACCACAGGAAACCTTGAGAGAATTCCATATCATCACCCCGCTGCACTAGTACTGAGCTGTAATTATTCTCAAAAGCAAGGAGGTTGAAACAAGTGTAATGATACACACCTGAGAAATCTAAAATTCATCACTGATAACCACAATCTAGATAGGAAGTTAAAGAACTTGGAACACAGAAGACTGGGATCTCTTCTTACAATTAAAAGCTAAGGTTCTGAAGGAAAGATCAATAGTAGATTAGTGGTACTTGAAATGGGAACTGAAAACATGTGGGACATGTGAGGAGGAAGGGGGGGGGAGAGAGAGAGAGAGAGAAGAGGTAGTTTGCTCAGTAGAAAGTTCAAAACAGCTTTAAACTGAAATCAGAAAGAAACTATCCCTTGATAAAATCTCACCTTCCTAACATGTACATACGTTGGAAGGATTACAGATGTGTTGAAATTTGGCAGCCATTAGGGTGTCCAGTGGGACCTGGGGCATAATCCCCCCATTTCTTGTCATCACCTCTTGCAGGAAGTGGTTTCTGTTTATCTCAAGGTCATAAAAATATTATTTCCCATGCATCTGATGTGAAAAATCTTGGGAAGCATTGGTCAGGTCAAAATAGCTTAGCTGCCATTCGAAGCTCCCAATGGTCTAACCCAAGTGGTCACTTCTATCCTCAAATCCTTCTACACCACTTAGGAAATCTTTGCAGTGGCCAAAATGACTGCTCACATTTTATCTTATACCCGTCATGTTCCCCAAGTGCCACCGCCTCTGCATATGTCTTTTCCCTTGGCTGGGAACCTCCTCTCTATCTTTGAGCACAATCTATTCTCAACTCCTGCATTTAAAATGCCACCTGCACCACAACCATTCCTTTTACTGCACTTGTATATCATCTTTTTTCCTCCACTAAAGAGTAGTTATCCATAGTTTTTAATGTCATGTGTAACTTTCTATCTTGTACTATTTTTATTTATGCGCAGTTTCTAGTTTGCCAGCTAGAATCAAAGCTCTGACAGCTAAATTCAAGTCAACTCGCTCCAGTTTCAGAGTACCTTTTATATGCTGAAAACCTTTTATACGAGGTGCAGAGGAATAAAAATTGTGGTTCTACCATCAGAATTATTTAGCATTGTTCTTAATGTTCTAGCCAATACAACAAGGCAAGAGACTGATGTAAGAGGAATAACCAATGGAAAGGAGATTAAAATGATCATTATTTGCAGATAATGGCCGTATAGCTACAAAGCCAAGAGAATTAACTAGAAGACTTCAATAATATGGTTCCATAAGGTGATTAGAAACAAAATTTAAATGCTTTAAAATCTTTTTACTACTACTAAAAATTTAAAAACTCATGCAATAACAGTAAAATATGCTACTACGGAAAAATCCCAACATTTGAACAAACAGTGCTCGCACAAACAAAGCACCAGGTCATCTCTTTATACAGGAAGACTAAAAATAGTAAGTATTTCAATTCTTTCCAGATTTACTAGTGAGTTTCATGCATTACCAATCAAAATCTCAAGGGAATCTTTCAACCCAAAAATTCACCTGGAGTAACTGGTGTATAAAAATAGCCTTATTTTCAACATCAAAATGATAAATAGACACAAAGAGACAGGAAAAAAGGTGATATACCTCATCTCAGTTATCCAAAACATGCAAACTGAAATTATAGGGCACCATTTTTCAGGTATCAAATTGCCTAAAAATATCTAAATGATGTCCTGCAACAATAGAAAAGATGCATGCAACAAGATAATAGAATAGAACCCTATACAGGGACGTATATCTGTGAAAGCTTTCTATAATGCCACTTTGTACTATTTATTATTAAGGGCCTTAAAATGTTTTCCATTCTGCTTTTATTTTTTTTTTCAATTCTGCTTTTAATATCTAATCTAAAAACCATTCAGTAACTCAAAAATATATGCTTTTATAAAATAATCGGGATATTTGTCAGATCTATACCAAAATACACAGGACAACAGATATATAAAAGATTTGGGAAGTTCTACACAGAAACAGAGTTAAGTTACTTTATAATTAATAATTATCAATTCTCAATAATTTATCATTAATAATCAGAAATTGTCAGGGCACCTGGGTGGCTCAGTTGGTTGAACATCCAACTTTAACTCAGTTCATGATCTTATTGGTTCATGAGCTCAAGGCCCACATTGGGATCACTGCTGTCAGCACAGAGCCCACTTCAGATCCTCTGTCCCTCTCTGTGTCCCTTTCCTGGCTTGTGCTCTCTCAAAAACAAACAAACAAACATTAAAAGAAATAATTAGAAATTGTCAAGCCGGTGTGCCTGGGTGGCTCAGTCAGTTGAGCATCCAAATCTTGATTTTGGCTTGGGTCATGATCCCAGAGTCATGGGATCAAGCACTGCTTTGGGCTCCACGCTGTGTGTGGAGCCTGATTAAGATTCTCATTCATTCATTCATTCATTCACACACACTCTCTCCCCCCTCCTCTGCCCCCTCCCCAACTGGTGCTCTAAAAAATTTTTTTAAATAAAAAAATATAAACAAGAAATTGTCAAGCCACATTAAAGAGTCAAAATTACACACAAATGAGACTGAATTATGAGTACTGATAGATGTACTGAGGAAAACGAGAAAGAGGGGTAAGTTAGTGACAGAACCCCAAGGAGACAGAATGGGAAATGCTGGCAGTACCGTAAGAGCACTGTTCATGGCCAAATACTTGCCTTGTCCAGTTTTGCTAACAGTTCTGCCATCAGAGCCAGATGTCATTAAACATGGCTCCTAAAAAGCCCTCAGTTCTGATAGATGTCTACATTATTCAGTTGACAATCTCATGGCAAAGAAGATGAGAAAACAACAAAGAGGTCACATCTCTGAATTTAATTGGGACTATCAAAGAAGAAATGGTGGATAGGTTATTCTAGATACCATAATATCAATGATGGTCATTTATATTAGACTTCAGGGTTTCAACATAATCGGAAGAGGAGAAGGAGAGGAAAAACCAGCCCATGACCTTAATGGAGGATGAAACTATAAGAAGGGAAAAGAAGAGTAAGGGCTAAAACGAATTTATACTTGTAAAAATGTTATGAAGAACAGATAGATAAACAACAGGGTAGGCTCAAAAGAACAATTTCAATCTGTAAAGAGTTAAAAGAAGGTAAATTTGGAGTGAGAAGGGAGTGCACCAAGCTTCTTTAAGTTAATGCAAGTCTCCAGATCCAGACAGATTACATACCAAGATAGCAGAAAAACTCAGACATCATCACAAAACTCCTCTAAGCACAGTGATACAACCATGAAGAATGGGAAAGTTACCAGGAGACTGAGAATAGGCAAATATCAACCCAGGTTAAAAAAAAAAAATGATAATCATGAGCTACCATGGAGTCACTAAGAAGTCTTTCAAAAATAATTCTCAGTTCCTTCTGGACTGGCTCACCAGGTTGGTACATTTTGGGAATAGCATTGTATGAGATCATTTCAGCAAAATATTTAACAAGTCTCTTGCCGTATCCTTGGGCAAGAAAGAAAAAGTAAATCAGATGACAGTAGTTAGGCAGCATTAGAAGTGATTTAACAGCCATATCCAAAAATTCATGGAGCTGTGCCATGGAAGGGGTTGGGTCTTCTACGATTTACAACCAACCTTGGTTCCCCTAGCACTTTACACATAACTCTATTACAGCAATTAACACAGGGCATTATAGTTCTATAATTACATGTCTATTATTCCCCACAGCTTGTGAGCTCCCTAAAGGAATGATTACATGCTAGTCATCTTGTTATCCCTACGAGAGAGCATGAGACTGGCTCAAAGTAGACAATTTGATACATGTTTATACATTTTAATTGAATAAAAACTTTAAAGGTATCATTTCAAGATTTACAGATGGCACAAGGCTGTAAGAAATTGCTAATATGTTGGAGGACAGAATAAAAAAAGTCAAAAAGTTCTTGACAAGCTGGAACAATGAGCCAGTGCTTACATAATGAAATTTAATAGAGATATAAGTAATGTCTGGAGTTTGGAACTTAAAAAAAATCAACTGTGCAAGAACAGAAGAGCCCTGACTTAAAACAGCTGGATATTCTGATAGCATATCCAACATGAACCAATGAGGTGCTATGGCTTGGACTGTTGACTATAAGAGAAATCTAAGTGTCTGAAAGAAAAGACGTGGTCAGACCCCATCTAGAACAGCATGCTTTCAGATACAGGTTTTATAAGGGATTACCACAAAGGTGACCACCAGGATGGTGATGAACCTGGATACTATTATGTAACATGGAAAATAGTTGAAGAAATGAAAGGTATTTAGCTTGGAAGAGGATCTTCCAGAATATATGATAACAAGTTTCATGTTTCTGAATGACTGTGTAGGGAAGATATGTTATTTGTTGAGCGTGCTCCACAAAGCGGAAGAGGATCGTTTCAGCAAAGAGGCAGAAAGGTAGATTTTGGCAAATTATCACGAATTGCAATAATTACAACCTTCAAATATGGCACGTAAACATATACTTTCTGAAACGCTGACTTCCTCACCATGGAAGTATTTGAGACTGTGAAGCCACACCTCAGAGATCTGAAAAGAGCCAATTCCTACCTGATATAATCAGACTGACTAAGTAGCATCTGATTTAACATGTATAGTTTCAGGTTATCTTATATGATGCAAGAGTTGAAGGACAGAATGCCATAACAGGTTTCACATGACTTGTGAGACTCACTTCTGAAGGAAAAAGCATCCCCAACTTTCCTGACATTGCTTTGGAGAAGGATGGCTTGGGCCACTGCAGGAAATACACCCATTAACCCAGAGTGACAGTGGAGGAGCCATAAGTCACCGCCATGTCTTGTGTGTCCGGAACTCTCCACGTGCCAGCAGGTATGGGAGACCAGGAGCTTCATTCTGTTATGTAGGTACACTATCGAAGTATATAAAAATGCACAGGCAGTCAAGAACAAATTTTTAAACTCTATACCATGTTCTCCACCTTTTACATAGACTCTCAGACTGATTTAAAACAATTTTTGCAGCAAAAAAAAAAAAGCTTTGGCTAATTAACGGACTATGTACTTAATAGGCAATTATTCAAGCCACCTTTCAAATACCTTCAATAGCCAGTTATATTACCAGATACACATCTATTTGTTTCAGAATAATTCGAATTATAAGAATTCAAAAGTGAATCAAAACGTGACTTACGTCCAGTGAAATATAAGCAATTTTTCAACACATCTTGACTCCGTGTAAAATATCTGTTTTTGCGACAAACAAGTCTGTGGCATTAATCTTATGCTTCCAGCTGCAACAACTCACATTCAAATTAAAACCATGAAATAGCATCACAGTGTCAAGATTCACACAAACTGATCTTTTAACAGATTGTGAGGGGGGAAAAAATGAACCATACATTAAAAGAAGAATCTGGAGACGATGTTACACAATAAAAACATCTGAAAGAGCTTAAGCACACAAGCAGACAGAATTCTGGTTTTTGAACTGCATAGGCATAAATGTTACACAAAACTCACTGGCTGCTCTTAAACAATGAATATATCATAAAAAATATTTCTTTTTATAGCCACAGGGCTGAGGGTTTTGCTGTTTATATCTATCCCAGCATACAAATCCATAGTACTGCCAGGACTGTCCCCTCTGACTTTACTGGGAAGCCAGACAGGAGACTGTCCTGCCTGGGTTCTTTTCCATTTATTCAGTTTTGTGTCCAAAACTGGCCCCGGAATCATCCCTTCTTCAGTCGCTATACTCCTGCCTGCCAGTTACAAAGCTCCAAACGTTTCCCTTCCAGCTACAGATATTAAAATGTTTTGTTTTAAAACTTGGTGTAGAACTGCAGGAGCTAACTTTTTGTTTGTTTCAGCTCCCCCAGGTCAGTAAGCTTGCTGCATTGTACAAACAGTGCAACAGCATCCACTGCACATTAAAAACAAGGACGGTGCCAGGAACCAGCAAAGTGATATATTCTAGGTTAGCCATGTCAGGCATTTTCCGGTCCCAAAGACAGTTTCATATGGTCAGCACATGGGCCAAATGATGCACACGTGGCTGTCCTGTATGTGCCCCTCGTGTCCTCCTCTGGTGACCTGCCCCCAGTGAACTCCCTGCACACGTTTCCCAGAAAGGGACGGTATGCAAGAAGGACATGTTCCTCTGAGACTCCTTTTCTGCCTCAGGGCTCACACTGTATTGCTATGGGGCTTTACACTTTGGGATACAATCTGGTCAGCCTCAAATTTTTCTCAGTTCTCAGCCAACTTCCCTTTAAAATGGTACCAGGCCCTAGCCTATCTAAGAGCCATATGAAAAATAACTGACAAACTTTGAAAACCAATAGTCCAAATAAAAATTTTCGTAGCCATACTGCCGATCAAGGTTAACAATTCAGCTTCTCCAACTGAAAAACCAAGATGAGACCCGGGTAGTTATTAAGACAGGAGGTATAAAAATATGTGAGTAAAGAGCAAGGGCTTCATTTCCAAAGTTTCTATGCTCTTACTAGATTTCCTTATCTTGTACTCATTATTTCTTTCTTCTTTTCTTCTTTCACAGAGACGTTTTGTCCCAGTTGATGATTGAAGGAGTATGTAAGACTTGAATATCATAACAGCTGATGGAGAATTTTCCCAAAGCAACTTAACCTGAAGGTACATTTGTATTTGGTAATTGCACATGGTAGGTGGCAGTAATTTTGAAACTCCATAAGATGGACCAGAAAGAAAATTTCAGAATTTATGCTTTAGAAATGGTCTTGATAATACTTAATCAAATAACTTAACATGTATTGTGACTTCAATACTTTAAAGAAAATTTGGAGCAAAACCTTTTATGACACCAATAATTTTTGAAGACTACATATTATTTAATAAAAGCTACTAATGTGTTTCTCTACATAGGGTTTTCTTAAAGCACAGTACAATTCTATGTGTCTGAAAACAGAAGAATCTCAGTAATACTGTAAATAACAGAGGACTAGCATTCTACCGATTTTGGGAAAATCTCAGTGTCTGGGGATAATGGTGGTGAGGTGTCCTGTCAGTGTCAAAAATCACATTAACCTAAAATCCCAGCACCATATTAAACGAGAATTCTTTTAATCAAAGTGAAGTCAACTATTTCGACCCTTTAAATCTGGGCAGCACTCAATGCTTTTTGTGCAAGGCAATGCATAAGGGTTTTCCTTTTACCTGAGGAGAGAAAAACTATAATATAGGACTCTGTTTTCATATGGTCTCGTTTTGTTAAATTCTGTCTTAAAATAGTAGGGAAGATCATGAGTCTCAGACCAAAGACTTGGCAGATAAAACCTTGCAAGACTTGTAAAGTTCACATCCTCATTCCCTAGTGCAAATAAAGTAAATAAGTAAATACCTTTACACTCAAAGTATTATCATTTTAGAGAAAGGAAGAAGGAGATAGAACAGAAAACTCCAAAACCGTGGTATTATATAGCCTCTTTCAAATTACAACGGAAGAAAAAAATCAAGGAAAATTAATGTACATTGTTCCTTGATTTTTTTTTTTCCTTTTCCTTTTCTTTTCTTTCTCCATTGATTAGAAGAGAAACACAATTTGGAAACCTGAAGGAAGGGAAGACATGGGATGGAAAGGTTCATCCAAGAAAAAAGCAGTATGTTGTCGTCTTAGGTCCAGGCAGTAACAGGACAAAGGAACACTTAGGGCCCTATGTAGGAGACAAGAAGATGTTTAATGCCTGCAACAAAAGGACTACTATAAAGAAGCTCCAAAACTCAAAACACCAAAACATCAAGCCCACCTAGGACACGGATAGGAGAAGGCACTTGACCTTAAATAGAGGAGAGACAGGGTTGTTTGAAAAAAACAAAAACACATGAGCCATGGCAAAGGCTAATAATAAATATTTAGAAAGAAAGGATCTTCCACCAAGGTATCTGGACTTCATCTGTATTTGTTCTTCTCATTTTTTTTTTTTGGGGGGGGGGGCCCTGAATTGTTACTCCTTCACTGTAGGTAGAGGCATGGGACTGGATTTGGGGTCTTTCCTCTCAGCTCTCCTGCATATGCGGACTCTTTCAAGGATTTGAAGAAATAAAGTAACCTCCAAGAAATTTTAAAAAGCAACCACTAATAAAGACATTCTTGGGTTTGGTGTTGTTCTTTTATTCACGGTACAATTCCTGATATACCTCTGTCAAAAATCCCCCAGCATAATTGATTTTTGAGTCCTCACCGAAATCTGTAGCAAAGGTTTAAAATTCATGACAGTAACACACATAACAAACTCAGAGAAAACAAACCTGATGGAACCTTAAGAAAATGGTTTTATGTTTACCAGTTTTGGAGAATGGAGAGCACTCCACATTTCCATTCTAAAATTTCAGCCACTGGGGCGCCTGGGTGGCTTAGTCAGTTGGGCGTCCGACTTCAGCTCAGGTCACGATCTCGCGGTCCGCGAGTTCGAGCCCCGCGTCGGGCTCTGGGCTGATGGCTCAGAGCCTGGAGCCTGCTTCCGATTCTGTGCCTCCCTCTCTCTCTGCCCCTCCCCCCGTTCATGCTGTGTCTCTCTCTGCCTCAAAAATAAATAAAAACGTTAAAAAAATTTTAAAAAAAAATAAAAAAAAAAAAAAAAAAATAAAATTTCAGCCACTGCTGCCTGCCCTCATTCTCACCCAGAATTAAGAAGACTACAGAATTAAATGCTTTCAGCTTGAATCTCAGGAATTTTTACGGACACACGTAGAATCTAGAATAACTAGAAAACTTTAAGTCTGTTCAGGGATACATCTAAAACCTTTGGCTATTTTCCAGATTCTAACTTCAAGGCATGATCATTTTGGATCTTTCCACATTACCATTTAAACAGGTTTTCATCTGCTCAAGGAGACCTAATGCTCTACAACTTGATAAATATTTGTTAAAAAAAAAAACAGACAACCATATATAAAAGGGTAACAGCATCAAAGACAGCCCACATTGAAAAAATACCAACATGCTTATGTACTAATCTATTATGTACTATAAATCCCCACACTCAACAACCAAGCCTCTGCATTTTCAATTTAGCAGCTTATATTAATCCATCCCTACTTACTGAGATTTAATCTAATGAGTAAGAGGGAAAATTCATTGACATCTAAATCTATTTAAAGGACTTTGGAAGAAAAAAACTAAAAAGGTGAAAGAGGTTTTCTACTTATACACCCCAAATTTAAAATGCACCATCACCTTAGAGAACACAGCAGACCCCAAAAGAACTTGTTGGGATCACTAATGGCAAAGGACAGAGAGCAAACAGGTTATGTTCTACCCTCTTAGTGTGTTATGTATAGAATGTAACCAACAAACATACCCATTACCACTCTCAACCAGCCATCTTGCGGACACTCACAAAAATGAAGGAAAAATGCAAATGAAAAATATCTTACTTTTTATGCCAAAGTAAGGTCTGCTTGGAAAACTTTAACCTGAGATACAATCTGGATAGCACAGGATCAGCTCAAGCAGAGAATTTAAAGCTGTAGATTCCTGAATGAAAGAGGATATTTTACCCACACGTACAAATCGTGTTCTTAAACACAAATTATTCCAATGTGGTCTGGAATCAGATGCTTTTTAATACATTGGTTCATTTGAGTGTTACTTTTTTTTCTCCCCTTCAACCTCCAACTTTGTGTGAGACCTGCATCCTGCCCATTGTGTAATCACCAACAGGAAAATTTTTCATAAATATAACTGCTAAGGTTGGAAAAAGAATACTGTAGCACTAAGGTTTTGAGTATCCCTGTGGAATGAACCACAACTGGTTTACTCTGAGAAATCTCTCACTCTTTGTATAATGAATCTGTCATATGAATTTCTTTGATTAATTGATGCCGCTGTGCAGATCAATCTGTCTTATTTTATTAGCACTGAGATTTTTAAAATCTACACATTAAATTGATAGATTTGATAACATCTTAATCTTAGTTTTAACTGCTTACGTATTTAACCTTAACAATTCTGCTACATATGATCGTCCAGAAATTGATATTTTTGTGAAGTCTTTCCCCAGTCACAGTTCTCTTTTTTTAAACCATGGATATTAACTTAGCCTGTTTAAAATAACTCTTCACTGGAAAGCAACCCAAGAAAAGGGCCATAAATTCTCCACAATACATACTTTCAATGCTTTTAACCAGAGATGATAGAAAAGAATCTCTCTTAATTTCTGTATGTGTAGAATATTATCAACAGTTTTATGGTGGTATAATTGACATATAATAAACTACACATTTTAAAATATACAATGTGGTTTTGATACATGTGCATCCGCGAAACCATCACCCTAATCAAGATAATAATTGTATCCATCACCTCCAAAGTTTTCTCATGACCCTTTTTTTTTTTTTTAAGTTTATTTTGAGAGAGAGAGAGAACGCACACCTGTGCAAGTGCGGGTGGGAGGGGCAGAGATAGAAGGAGAGAGAAAGAGAATCCCAAGCGGGCTCCACTCTCGGTTCCAAGCCCCATGGGGGATTGATCTCATAACCGTGAGCTCATGACCTGAGCCAAAACCAAGAGTCAGACGCTTAACCGACTGAACCACCCAGGCACCCCTCTCACAACCCTTATATCCCTCCACTCACCCCTCACCCTCCGCAGCCCCCTGTCCCTCTCCCTTAGGGAATCCCTGAAATAGTTACTTTGTTAAAGTATCAGTTTGCATTTTCTAGTACTTTCTATAAATGGAATAAAAATTTATCCCAGTATGGGAATACCACCTTACACATTCTGTTTTGTCTAGCTTCTTCTGCTCAGCAGAATTAGAGATTCATTCATGTTATGGCATGTACCCATTGGTCATTCTTTTTTTCCTGCCAGATACTATTTCCTTATATGGATACGCCACATCTGTTTATCCATTCACCAACTGATGACATGTGGGTTGTGACAGTTTTTAATATAAAGTTGCTATGAGCACTTACACACAGGATTTTGTGTAAACATAGTTTTCATTTCTCCTAGAGTGGAATGGCTTGATTCTAAGACTGGCAGTCTCTTAACATAAATGCAAACCAAACTGTTTTTCAAAGTGGTTGTACCACTGTACATTTCTCCCAGCATTAGATGAAAATTCTAGTTCTCCACTCTTTCCAGAACACTTGATATATTCAGGCCTTTAAATTTTAGACGTTTTAATATATGTGTGGTGGTTTTAATTTGTATTTCCCTAATGGCTAATAAAGTAAATGGCTAATAAAGTGGGGACCCTTTTACATGACCTTATTTACCTTCTTTGTATCTTCTTGGATAAAGGATATGTTCAAAGTTTTTGCCCATTTTTGAAATGTTTCTTTTCTTGTTGCTGTTTATCAGATCTCCAGATAAGGTTTAGCTAGTAAATAGATGGCCTTTTCATTCTCTAGCAATGTCTTTCAAAAAGCAGAGGTACTATGAAATCCAACTTACCAATTTTCTTTCTATGGAGATTTTTGGTGTCTTACCTAAGAAATCTTTGTCTAACCTAAGGTCACAAAAATTGTCTCAAGTTTTCTTCTAGAAGTTTAATAGTTTCAGGTTTTATATTTAGGTCTAGGATCCATTTTGATTTTTATAGATGGTATAAGGTTAGGGTACCTTTTCCTTTTAAGAATTTACTTATTTACATTCAAATTAGGTTAACCTATAGTTTTGGTTTCAGGAGAACTCAGTGATTCACCAGTTACATATAACACCCGGTGCACATGCCAGGAAGTGCCCTCCTTAATGCCCATCACCCATTTAACCCCTCCCCCACTCTCCTCCTCTCTAGCAAACCTCAGTTCATGCTCTGTATTTAAGAGTCTCTTATGGTTGCCTCCCTGGTTTTATTTTTCCTTCCCTTCTCCTACATTCATCTGCTGTGTTTCTTAAATTCCACCTGAGTGAAATCTTAAGATACTGGTCTTAATATCTTAGTGACTTAATCAGTGACTTAATTTCACTGAGCATAATACACTCTAGTTCCATCCACATTGTTGCAAATGGTAAGATTTCATTCTTTCTGATCACTGAGTGGTAGTCTGTTGTATATACACACACCAAATCTTCTTTATCCATTCATCAGGCGATGGACATTTGGGCTCTTTAGGTTAGGGCACTTTTAAATCCTGTTTCATGTGTTCTTATTTTTGTCTATTTGCTACTAATTTCTAATTTTACTGGATTTTAGTCAGAGAACATACATAGTTGTGTGTAAATTTTATGCATGTTTTAAAAGAACGTGTGTTGGGGCGCCTGGGTGGCTCAGTCGGTTAAGCGTCCGACTTCGGCTCAGGTCACGATCTCGCGGTCCGTGAGTTCGAGCCCCGCGTCGGGCTCTGGGCAGATGGCTCAGAGCCTGGAGCCTGCTTCCGATTCTGTGTCTCCCTCTCTCTCTGCCCCTCCCCCGTTCATGCTCTGTCTCTCTCTGTCTCAAAAATAAAAACGTTAAAAAAAAAAAAATTTAAAATAAAAGAACGTGTGTTGTTTTTTTTTAATATTTATTTTTAATTTTTTTTTAACGTTTATTTATTTTTGAGACAGAGACAGAGCATGAAGGGGGGAGGGGCAGAGAGAGAGGGAGACGCAGAATCGGAAGCAGGCTCCACGCTCTGAGCCATCAGCCCAGAGCCCGACGCAGGGCTCGAACTCACGGACCACGAGATCATGACCTGAGCGAAGTCGGCCGCTTAACAGACTGAGCCACCCAGGCACCCCTTAATATTTTAAAAGAATGCTTGAGCAGGGGGAGGGGCAAAGAAAGCGGAGAAAGAATCCCCAGCAGGCTCCACACTTACTGACACAGGACTCGATCCCAGAAACCATGAGATCACGACCTGAGCCTTAATCAAGAATGGGACCCTTAACTAACAGAGCCACCCAAGCACCCCAAGAACATGTGTTTTCTACTTAAATGTGACATTCAGTAATTATCAAGTAGATTAAGTTCAGATTGTGGATCTGTTGGCTTTTTCTTACATTTTTCTTAGTTTTCGTTTCATAAGATTCAGAATTACGTAAAGATTCAGGAGTACTCAGTAGATCAACATGAAAATCTCAACATAAATCAACTTAATGTTCTTTGCTTTGAATTGCACTTCACCTGATTAAAAAAAATGTTTTAATATTTATTTTTGAGAGGAGCGGGGAGAGCAAGAGAGAGGGAGGAAGGGAGGGAGAGAAAGTGGTGTGGGGGAGCAGAGAGAGACGGGGGCACAGAATCTGTGGCAGGCTCCAGGCTTTGAGTTGTCAGCACAGATCATGACTTGAGCCAAAGTTGGACACTTAACTGACTGAGCCACCCAGGCGCACCTTGTTTCATTTGATGTTAATAATGCTCCCAGTACTTTCTTTTCAATGGTCTTTTTTAAGGCTATCTCTTCTATCCCTTTATTTTTACCTTGCTGCATTTGTCATTGTTGCAGAAATGTCTCATAACCACATATAGCTGAATATGTTACATTCATTGTTTTTTATGCCACCTATATAAAAGGGGAACTTAATTTATTCATTTTTGTAGTTATCAACGTATACATGTTTTCTGTTTATCATGACTGTTCTGTTCTTTTTCCATTTTTGCATGTTGCTGAATTTATCAAATATCCTTAGCTTTCTGTCTTTATGGTGTATTTTCTTAAATTGTATTTCTTAAATTCTCATGAACAAAGTTCACACAAGAAAAAACCAAAATTCTACTCGATCCCAGTGAACTTACTCCATTCTAGAATTGTTTACATTAGCTGAATAAGTAACTTTTCAGATTTTTAAAAAATTGTATTTATGTAGACATCATCCTACTTTTACTGTTTTCATGTTTACCCTTAATTTTTTTTTCTACTTGAGATATATATATATATATATAATATATATATATATATTATATATATATATTTTTTTTTTTCATTGTATTTATTTTAAATTTACATCCAAATTAGTTACCATATAATGCAACGATTTCAGGAGTAGATTCGTTAGTGCCCCTTACCCATTTAGCCCATCCCCCCTCCCACAACCCCTCCAGCAGCCCTCAGTTTGTTCTCTATATTTAAGAGTCTCTTAGGTTTTGTCTCCCTCCCTGTTTTTGTACTCTTTTTGCTTCCCTTCCCTTATGTTCATCTGTGTTGTCTCGTAAAGTCCTCATATGAGTGAAGTCATCTGATATTTGTCTCTCTCTGACAGACTAATTTCACTTAGCATAATACCCTCCAGTTCCATCCACGTAGTTGCAAATGGCAAGATTTCATTCTTTTTGATTGCCAAGTAATACTCCATTGTATATGTATACCACATCTTCTTTATCCATTCATCCATCCAATGGACATTTGGGCTCTGTCCATACTTTGGCTATTGTTGATAGTGCTGCTATAAACATGGGGGTGCCTGTGTCCCTTCAAAACAGCACACCTGTATCCCTTGGATAAATACCTAGTAGTGCAATTGCTGGGTCATAGGGTAGTTCTATTTTTAGTTTTTTGAGGAACTTCCATACTGTTTTCCAGAGTGGCTATACCAGCTTACATTCCCAACCCTTAATTTTTAAAGAAATATATTTAAATTTCAAAATTTCTTTTAATGAGGCACCTGGGTGGCTCAGTCGGTTGAGCGCCCAACTTGGGCTCAGGTCATGATCACACAGTTCATGGGTTTGAGCCCCGCCAGCGGGCTCTGTGCTGACAGCCTGGAGCCTGCTTCACATTCTGTTTCCCTCTCTCTGCCTCGCCTCCGCTTGTGTTCTTTCTCTCCCAAGAATAAATAAACATGAACATTTTTTTCTTTTAATTACAACGTGTAATCTGAAGAAAATATACTTTATGATTCTCTCTACCTGACATCTCCCATGTTAAAATCAGAATTCACTTCCTTGTGCGTTCCTGTGATTACAATTAATGATTTTTTCTTTATAATATGTCTAGATAGAAGTCTTTTCTTGGCCTCAGAAGACTCATTAAATTTGAGTAAGTCTTTTTTCACATTTGAGGTTTTTCTACTTTGATTATTTTATTCTCTGTAATTTCTCTTTACTCTCTTTTTAGAACTCTTAGAGGGATGTTAGAACTCTATAACTGTTCCTTCAGTCTTCTCAATTTTCTCTCATATTTCCAAAGTCATCCTTTTGCAGGGCATTCTGAGGAAATTCCCTAACTCAATCCTTAGTTTTTTTAAATTTACATCTGAGTTGTGTCAACTGACATTTTCACTTAAAATTTTAAAGTCAAATTCATTTCCCAAGTTCTGTGTTAGATTTTTTTTTTTTTTTAAATAGACTCCACACCCAATGTGGGGCTTGAACTCATGACCCTGAGATCGAGAATGAGTCGGATGCTCTACCGACTGAGCCACCCAGGCGTCCCTGTGTTAGATTCCTTTTCATAATACAAAACCTTATCTCTCTGAATGTCTTCTTCTGATCACTCTATTACCTCTAGGTCCCTCGATACTTTTTCTTCTGACTTTTGATGGGGTAAGTTTTCTTTGATGGTGCTGATTTTCCTCATATTGTTGTGTGCCGTGATTATATGCTTATCTTTTAAGAATCTACATTTGCCAGCTGTTTTGTTTACCATTGCCTACTTTCAGTGATTAATAGGGACAGACAAGTGGCTTCTCTCCTGTGTGTGTGGGCTTTGCAACCCACCTGGCAGTTAGTACATTATTAGGGCACTGTCTTGCCTGAGTCTAGCACCCACTTCCAAGATTTAGTTTCTGGGTAAACACAGCTGCTATCCACGACTTAACACAGGAGAGAAGAAAAATAAGGGCATAGATCCAAATGTAAAGCCCCAATTAATAACTCCAATAAGCTCTCTGATTATTAATCCTGATGAATTCCCCTTCTATGTCATGTTTTCCTTGCCCATGCCTCAGTCTTTGGCATGCTTTCCTTTCTTCACTGTAGATTAAATCTTTGTTACAGATTTAACTTATAATCATTTTCTGATTTTTTGAAATTTTATAAAATTATGGCAAAGGAGGGAGTATATAAAAAAAAAATCAACCTTCAATGTTCAATCATAAGTACTCCACATACCTGTATGTGTAAGTTAAAGTTAACTTTAAGCAAGTTAACTTTAAGTAAGTTAAAGTTAACTTTATGCAATAAATTCTTTACATTGCTTCTCACAATGATGCCATAAAATATCAGTGAATTTCAAGATTAAAATGATCAAGCATCTTCAATAGAGCTTCTTGACAATGCTTTGGACCTTAAGGAATTAAAAAGCAACACATTTACAATGCCTCAAAACAAATCTAACCAGTTCAATTTTGTTTAGTTCTAAGGGATAGGTCAGAGAACCAACTTAGTCTGCTAAGTAATGAATAGCTACAAACATATTACCTCTTGAACAAGTATCAACTTGATAATTGTAGAAATCTAGTAAAGTTGTTTAATCTTTTCTAAGAAATTACATAAACATTATGGCCAATATTACTCTCCCATCAAAATATCTGAGGAGGGCTGCCTGGGTAGCTCAGCTGGTTAAGTGTCTGACTCTTGATTTCAGCTCAGGTCATGATCTCCCAGTGGTGAGATGGGGCCCCACGTCTGGCTCTGTGCTGGCAGCGTGGAGCCTGCTTGGGACTCTCTCTCTCTCTCTCTCTCTCTCTCCCTTGTGTTCTCTCTCTCTCAAAATAAGTAAGAGAAAACTTAAACTATCTGAAGAAACGGGCTCAGGGGCTCCTGTGTGTGCAGGTGCAGGGATGAGATCTCTAAGTGACTGCATGTAATTAGTATTTATTTATTAAGTATTCACTGAAATGAATTCAACAACAAAGCAACATTTTGCTTCTTAAGGGTCTAGCCTTCCTCTAGTATCTTGGGGCATAACCAGCAATTTTCTCTCCATCTTGGAACTGCAGATATGTTTTATATCACAATATAATAAACTCTTAAGATTATGGTGTGTTTTTCAATTCTTCGTAACGTTATAGTCTGGTATGCTAAAGAATGTAACAGGATTTAGTACAAGATGCAATTCTGATCATGCAGAAAGGACAAGGACATCACAGAGTAGAAGTCTAGGAAGAAAACAGATGAGATGTAAGTCAAGGAGTTGACAGTGGACCTGGTTTATGGTTGAAAGATTAGACCAAACCCACTGTCACTTCTATGACTTGTCTTTCCCTCTGTGACGTCTCCTTTGTCCTTTCTATAAGATCCTAACTGCATCTTGCACTCAATCTTGTTATAGTATTTCCCACACTAGACTGTAATGCTTCTTGAAGTAAACAGCACAGTGACTTTAAGTCACAGGAACTTGAAGTTAGTATGAGTTGTTATCTCATGAACATATATACCTGTCTCACATAACACACACAGATTTTTTGAAATGTCTACAATACCAAAAAAAGCAAAAAAAAACAAAAAAACAAAAAAAAAAAACAAAGAAAAAATAGAGGAAGTTAGGGTTAAATGAACTTAGAAAAAAATAAAGTACGATAATCATGCATAGTTGTTAAAGGTGAGCTCTATGGTCCCTAGGGGCCAAAGTGAAGTAGATAACTATAGGTTTCAGGATAAAAAATAAACTAGTTATATCCAAAGGAGAATGGTTATCAGCATCCTCAGCTGCTAGAAAAGAAAGCAGCCTTGGAAAAGTCAAGAGCCTTGCCCAGTGTCCCATGGCTTGTTTGGATAGAGAAAAATACTAGTCTCTTGACTTCCAGTACAATCGCTGCAATATCACACTGAAACCAAATACACAATGAAAATTAGTTGCTATTATGGCAACCCCTGGGAGAAACAGAAATATCTTTTCCCTCGTGAGGGTTAAGAAGCTAAGAACCCAACACAAATGTTCTGTGAGGAAGTTTGGTAGAGTTGGAAGATATAAAATGACCTGACTGCCCCTGAATAGGAATCAATGGTGAGGCAGGCAACCTTAGCAGCATGTGAGATCCCTATTCTCAGGGGGGGTCAAAAGGCCAGGAAACTAGTTTCTTGAACACTGTATGTATGTTTATCTATCTGTGTATCTATCTAGTCTTAGAAGAGTAGATTGTTAAGTACTATCCTAAACTATGACCAGCAAGACAAATTTAAAAAAAAAAAAAAAAAAAATTTCCTAGGGCACTTCTCCAGAAGAAAACAAAAATTAAGGTCAGGTCTACATCAGCCAGTAACGGACTTCTAGGCCCCCAGATTCATTTATTTGGCTCTGCTGACTGTTTGGCTCAGTTTTCCCTTAGCAAGTGTAAAAAACGCTTGAACACCACCACCCTGGGATCCTGTTCAACCAATTCAGATAGCTGTGGCCTTTCAACTTGCATCCAAGTCACTTGGCTTTATACCAATATCATTTCCCCTAGTAGAGCCTAAGCCTCAGTGAGAAAGTACACAGCTCAGAGAGCCAGGAGTTAACCGGTTGTCCCCATTCCAGAAAGGCCTGGTTCTTTTCCTAGATAAGGAAACAATACTATATCAAGAAGTTTCGATCATTCACTATTACATATGACACTGGAACCGCCACTATAAAAACAGAATTAGTGGAAATACCACTGTCTATCTTAAAGCATCCCTCCAGGGGCTTTAGGCAACTGAACTTTTCTCTTCCAGCCCAATCCCTTGGGAAATAAGTAGTGATGATTTATTAAAACTTACATTTTGCAGATAAGAAAACAACAACAAGAAGCTAAAATGCATAGAGGGACAGAGTGTCTCGAGGCTGAATCACATTTCTTCCTTGTAATTCTACAACAGATATGGAAGATGCAGACTTACTTGAGTGCAGCTGACTATAATTGAGCTTATAGCACGATCACAAGGTATGCTGTGGACCTGGCCTTCCACGGGCCCCCACTTTGTGCTATCACGTTCCTTTGCCAGGGTCATGGTTTCTTGCCACCTCTTCCAGAGAAATCCTTGTTTGGAGAGGTCTAAAAGAGTTTTTGAATGGCAAGTTTTTCTCTTTTACAGCAGCAAGAAATCTTTCAACCCCACTGGTTCCTTAAAGCAATGTGGCCATAATAAGGTCTTCGGGTCTACCTAAACTGTTCATATGGTCTTGATTCCTCCTCTACTGGATAGTAGAGGCAATGACATTAAATTCATAGATATTTAGCTATGATTTGTTTTAAAAAGGAGGTGGTAGTGAAGATACGGAGGTAATAATCATAATCCACAAAGGGCTGTGAGAACACATCAAATAAAAGAGAGCTGTTGTTCCTTCTGAAAGAAGTTTTAATCAGAGACTCTGAAGGAAGAAGGCTTTATTTTGGTGAAAGGCATCAAATGGCCTGGGCACAGAAAGCAGAAATTAAAAGAAGCAGGCAGCAGTGCCCCCTGGGTTGCCTGTCAAGAAATCCGTACCGTTTGTCTGGTGAAATTAAGAAATGCAAATAACCTGGACAGATTAACAGCACCAGGATAACTAGCAGGATACAAAGAAACAGCACCTTTCACTATGAGGAGGCGGTGTATTCCTCCAGGCAAACAAAGAAACAGGACAGAGTCAACATCTGTTTCATATAACAGCTTGGCTGCTGAAAGAAGCAACCTTTTAAAAAATGGCTTAGCTGACAATCCTCAAAAATCATTCAATCACTATTGCATGGGCTGAAGTAAATGGGTAAACGAACACAACTTGCACTGTTCCACACTCCCCTCACCACCTTCTGCAAAAGCAAAGTCGTCTCGTCTTTAAAGGGAGAAAAATAAAGTGCAAACAAAAATCTTCATGAACTTTCCTTCCGATTGACAAGTAGCAGCCAATACTGAAGCATATAAGACAGCTCACTGCTTTTCAGCTTTCGCCTTTTCCAGTGTCAACTGGGAAGACAAGACTGCCAAACGGTTTACTGGGTGGGGAAGCAAGTCAGACAGAACTCATTAGAATATCAGAGGAAGAAAACAAGTCATTTGACAAGACCAATCTTGGTTCCAGAATTCAGTTAGGGAAAGCAAAAGGAATAGTAGGATGTCTGGATCCTCATCAATAAATGGTAACAAGCCAAACGTGTTAAGAAATGAATTTTTCCTCTCTGGGTCCTATCAATTTGCAAATGCAATTTCAAAATCAAGTGAAAAACATCTCTGAATGCACAAAAACCTGCAGATTTCAGGACTGGAAATTTCTAAAATGAAAACTCACCAGAGCTGTAATGTCACCGCAATGGGACCGGTGCTTCCAATTCAGCTAAATGCCGGATGCTTCATTTACCTTAGTAATGTGGTTTAAATACACAAGCCAAACAGAATGGAAGCAACTCAGAGGCACTGAGATAGAAGAGATTTTTCAGGTGGAAACTGAAAACAGAGAGAAAGGGGATAAGGTAGATGGGACAAAAACATCTAATATTAACACACATGCACTGCCAAAAAAATACGCTAGGCAGTTAACCAAAAGATTCCAAGGAGGTCCCTTCCCTGTGACTTTTCAGTTTAAACAGGTGTGACAAAATGAAGAAAAAGATCATCTTGTCCACAAGGGAGAGAGGCATGAATGCAAGGAGAAAAAACAATCAATATGTAATTTGGGCGATTTCTCGAGACCTTGGGGAAAGGGCTTATGAATGGTGTTTTTTAGGGGGGTTGGGAGGGCAAAGGTATAATTATAATGTAAATCTTCCAAAAATGTCAGCTATGGCCAGGCGATCTCTAAGTACTTGACCTATGTTAATTTAGTCCTCACAACGATTATGTAATGCAGGAACTATTATTACAACATTTTACAGATACAGAAGTAGAGATACAGGAAAACAGACTTGCCTAGAATCATATAGAATGGCTGGGCTTCCTCTACTAGGAACAAGGGATATTTGTTCAAAGATGAAGTTTTCTGTCTGTTGAGGATCCTGTTAGGTATCTTGCACAACATCCAGAATAATATCTATCGCAAGACAAGCAGGGTAATTAATTAAAACTAAAAAAGAAAGGATTTGGATTAGTTTCAACGAAAACCTCCCAAATGAAAGAATTTGCAAGAAGAACAAATCCACTAAGCAATACTACAGAATGTCCTTTGTAGAGATCAGAAGAGCTCTCCTGGATGGTATTTAAAATCCTTTCAAGTACTGAAGGGATTAACCTAGAAAGTTCCAGGTCTGTAAGTAGGAATATTGGATTTTAATCAAGGAGACAAGTACACAAGAGTCTCCCCTTGTGTCCATCAGCTGGTCTATGCAAGGACTGTGCTTTGTCTTGATGCTATAACCACCAGTCTCTAGAACCCAGCCTGGTTCTATGTGTACTTAATAAATAGTTGTTGAATAAATGAACTAAAAAGAATAAAAGAATATGAAGACGGTGCGTTTCTGGAAGACTCTACATAGATTGGAAAGTTGAGGTGAAGACTGATTCAGAAGCCAATCCTGAAGAGATCTGAAGGGAAGCAGGACTACAGCACTGGAGTCAGAACGCTGAGTGAGCAAGAGTTTGACTGAAGAGAGTCAGAGACAGAAAATGAACGATAAAAGCAGCTGCGATGTCAAATTTGTTCTCACGAATGTCTCCATAAGCCCAAATCAGGAATTTCTTGAAGATGGGGGATGTATTTTAAGTATCTATTATTCTCAGCTCCTAGAATCAGGCTTGATATACAATTGTGCTAGAATGATTGCATGAGTGGTAGGAAAAGACCACATGAGAAAAATATATGTGAATGAGAATTTTAAGAATTTTTTTGAGGACATAGATTTTTTAAATTTAAATGTTAGTTAATATACAGTGCAATATTGGTTTCAGAAGGAGAATTCAGTTAGGTGAAAGATTTAGGAAACACCCTCAGAAAAGAGAAAATTGATGAGAACATAGGACTGTATATATAGTTCTAATATATGTTTTACATATAAATTATATGTACGAACATACACAGACATCTATCAGTTGTGTGTATGTAGACAAAGTTTCTTCTTAAGATCTCCCAAGAGTGAGTTTCATTTAACTCCCCTGGTCATTGTTATTTCATTTCACACCATTTCTTCTCAATAGATAAGGAGCCCAAGTTCATGCCTCTTCTTATTTTGAAGAAATAAAAAATTTAACTGAAGGTTGAGAATGGGGGTGATGGAACACCCTGGAACCTTCAGAAAGGGGTTTAAAAAAAAAGAAAAAAAAAGTTGGCAGGGAGGAGCCGGGCCATGCCAACCTCTTGAAATAACCCTACAGTGAGCACAACTATTTGAGCATTCCACACACCAGGGATGTTGTGGCACTCAGTATGGCTATCTTTCCATCTATCTTCTTGGATTTATTCCTTGATTTCAAGATTTTTCCCTGATTAACAACCTGATCCAACTTCTAAGAAACCCTCTATAAAGGTCTCGTATCTTCACAAATTGATCCTAAAACACTCCACTCTTTCCTCCTAAACTCAGAAATTTTCAAGCAAGCAAACTGATTTGTTGGTCACAAATCTCCGTAAATGCCACAATATATACCTTATACCGGGATGATCTTACTACAGAAGAGATACCGTAAATCCTAGGAAAACTACACTCTTCTCAGGGGTTAGCCTGCTTCTCCTGCGTTCTTGGGTGAGACACAGCCTAGGGCCCAGTCTTCTTCCAGACAGAAAGGGCCCTCAAAAAATATCTGTTAAATAAAGGACTTACTGAACGCGCCAAATTCCCTCCATAGTTTGCCTCTGAGCATACAACGCAGGATACACAATTAGATTCTACTCGGAAAAAAATCACCTTCTTGAGACAGCCCCTCAACTGAAAATAGGACTATTAAAATTAAGGGGGTAGAATACCACGTGCCAAACACCACATTATCATGAGCCTGGAACTCACGTACCTGTCCCAATCTTTTACCTAGGTCTCACGTCATCACACAAGAGGCATGAGCTAAAATGTTATCACCAAACTCTGTGGTACCCTCTCCATTGCCACATCCATTACTGCAACTGTTGACGTTTTTTTCAGTAAAAGTAAACCATGCTTGGGAACAGACAGATTCCCATCTTACAAACCCCGGTCCTCGAATTCTTCTTTTATCATATTGAATTTCAATGTTACAGTGGCACAGAATCAAGGCTACAAAAATTCCCTCAAGTGTTCACTTCAGTTGTCTAGGCACATTCTCTATTTGTACCATCCAACTAACATCTATAAGAAACACCTTACCAATTAATCAGCAGTTTCTTACACCTGGAGGGGGTTTAATAAAAGTTCTGTGTCTAGCCTAGTAATAAAATCCTTACTACGTATCAACCACATTTAAAACCAAAAGAATTCTCAAACCATACATTTTGATTCCATGAGACTTTTCCAATATGTTCTCTAATACTATGGTCACTGAGAAGCAGGGTTACTAGAAACCACAAAGTAATATCGGGGTGACAGGGAGGGGTGGGTTGGTGATGGGTATTGAGGAGGGCACCTGCTGGGATGAGCACTGGGTGTTGTATGGAAACCAATTTGACAATAAATTTCATGTTAAAAAAAACAAAAACAAAAAAAGAAACCACGAAGTAGTATCAAAATATTCAACCTAAAAGAGCAGTCTTTTAAAAATTTTTACATAGGGGCGCCTGGGTGGCGCAGTCGGTTAAGCGTCCGACTTCAGCCAGGTCACGATCTCGCGGTCCGTGAGTTCGAGCCCCGCGTCAGGCTCTGGGCTGATGGCTCAGAGCCTGGAGCCTGTTTCCGCTTCTGTGCCTCCCTCTCTCTCTGCCCCTCCCCCGTTCATGCTCTGTCTCTCTCTGTCCCAAAAATAAAAAAAAATAAAAAAAATAAAAACGTTGAAAAAAAAAAAATTTTTACATAGAAAAATGTCTCCATTACAAGAACACTCGTGTTTTATAATTTTTGTAGTCAAAACAACAAAACCAAATGCCTTAAAGGAAAACCGGAATTTATCAACCGTGGTTGATTTAAATATTAATGCTATAAAAATCAAAGGTAGCTATAAAACAGACTGACAGCAGTAAACTTGCCCTAGATACAGCTCTCTAAAACACCTGAGAAGATCAACTAATACATTAGGAGATAAAAATAAGAAGGCACTAACACTATTAAAATGGCATAAAGTTTGTGTTTCAATTGCATCAAGTTAAAAGTAGGTCAGTTAGAATGAACTCAGAAAAAGTGACGGGGGTGGGGGGAAGGAAGGTCAATATCACAAAGTGATTAAAGAGATGGAAGAGAACTTTCTTCTAAGTCATTAAACTCACCAATATGATACTGAACTTCAGAGCACTCGCCATTTTCCTGTGCCATTAGAGAATTTAGTAGGTTCACTGAATTGACTGATTTCTTTGTTAACCTATTTACATGGGTTAAGACCCTGACTGACATGAAACACAACCAAAAAATCTGAGACAGAGAGTGTAATGAAAGACTGAGTGATGTATAGTTTGGGGTACAGCCTATCCAATAAATGTGCCTGACCAGCAAAGAACCCATTGGCAAAGATTTATTATCAGAACAAATACATTCTAAAAAGATCTAATACAATAAAACCTGCAGTATGAATACAAACTACTCTAAAATACAGTTCTTCGCCCTGCATAATGTATGGCTTATCTATTACATTAAAACTTCTTCATACTTTTCAATCAGGAAGAAATTTTTTGAACAAGTGAAACTGAAAAGTATGGAGCAAATGAAATAGAATGGTATGGTTCTCAAATTACAAAAAAAGTTTATTACTTGGAACTATTTGACAACCTTTAAAACATATATAAAGAGAAAGAAATATCTCTATTACCAAGGGAAAAGGTACAAATAAATCACTTACTAGAATAATAATGTTTTAATTCTACATCATGTCAATACCAAATTAGTACAAGCTTAAGCCAGACACAGAAAGGATTTTAAATGTTATTACCTCCAAGTTCCTTTACATTCAAGATGGCATTCTGGAAGGGCACTGCTTTTATACTGAAACCTAAAATTAGAAAACAAAAACAAAAAAAGGAATTAGCAACTTAACTTTAAAAAATGCCTAAAATGCTCAAATTCTTTTTTAGGCAGATTAAGAGCTAATTTTCAGAGCTCATATTTATGCCAGAAACACAATTCAAGATAAACTGATGACACATTATCCTGTTCAAATTTTCAAAATATAGCTGTGTATTATAGTGAAATAAAACTCTTTTCTTCACAATACTACCCTATTCTTTAATATGTTACGTCACTTGTAAATGTTGTCAATTATAATAAAGACATTTGGAAGTGCAGAGAAACTCCAAAGAAAATATTAGATCTACTAGGACCTTTGCATCTGATTCTTAGTTTTCTCTCATACAGAACTCAGCGACTCTACAGATGAAGGTCCCTAAATTACAACCATCTTATATTAGAATTACATAGTATTTATGTCAGAGTTTTAAGACATGGTTAATATTATGTAAACATTTTTCTTACAAGTGCAATTGTAATTGTCTATACATAGGTAACTATTTTATAATGCATGCAGTAAATGATTTCTATTAAAATATATTCAGAGGATAAATTTTTGATTACGTATTGAGCACTGAACTATTATCATTCAAGTCATGATGGATTCAACATATCTGGTTCACAGGTTTTAGTACAGAGGCTTATCAGGTGCAACATACATGCGAACATATATGTATGCACACATGCCAACAAATATACTTACGATTTCTAAAAGGATCCATAAGAAAATAACTAGTGAGGATTCTTGGGACAACTGGAGATCAGGAGGTCTTACACAGAAGATTTTTTTCTTTCATTTGAATGTTTTGCTATTTACAAGTACTTTTTCAATTAAAAGCCCTACTAATAAGAGTTAATCTCTTCAGTAATTTCTAACCACCCAATTAATCTAAGGTTTGAAACATTAGTATGGGCAACTGTAAGATAAATCATCATTCCTTTTCAAGAAATTAGAGCAAAAGATTTAGAAATACTTTTCATTTGAAGTTATAAAGTTATGACAGGTGCCTGGAGAGGTAAAAAGATATACAGTATGGGGGCGCCTGGGTGGCTCAGTCGGTTAAGCGTCCGACTTCGGCTCAGGTCATGATCTCTTGGTCCGTGAGTTCGAGCCCTGCGTCGGGCTCTGTGCTGACAGCTCAGAGCCTGGAGGAGCCTGTTTCAGATTCTGTGTCTCCTTCTCTCTCTGCCCCTCCCCCATTCATGCTCTGTATCTCCCTGTCTCAAAAGTAAATAAACATTAAAAAAAAAAAAAGATATACAGTATGATGTAGATAAGAACAATTCTTTTACATGGTTTTGTTTTACTCTATAAAAATGAAAGTCAGTATGTACCTTTTTATATTCACCCTATTAACACCACTGTTTTGTTATACGTTGTCCTAGCACTTCCAAATTCTATATGCTGTCTTCCACCTTAAACAGTGAATATCACGTAATGGCTAAGAAGTAACTTTGGAGTCTGATGGAACTAGGTTTAAGTAAGCAGACTGTGGGCAACCTACTACTTTCAACATCTATAAAATGGGAATAATAGCATCTACCTCATGTAGTTGTTACAAAATAATACAATGTATTATGTTTATCACAGTACCTGATACAAATAAGCATACAACATATAACTTCTAGTGCTCTGTATCAATCGATTCTGTATTGATGGTTTAGTCACTAGCTGTACATACCTTCTGAATACATTATAGACTTTAAGAGAAATCCTGGGGGCTTATTTATTAATCTAAATAGTTACTTGGAGCTACAGATATCACCACTGAATGACAAGAACCCTTGTGAGAGTGACAGAAGTAAACACTAGTTGAAGTTTGTTGTATAGGATGTAAATGTTCATTGGGCCCTCTAACAATCTTCTGAAACATACCCCTCCTGTATGAGTTTTATGCAGACACAGTCACCACAGCTTATGGTTAATAGTGCATGTAGTCACAGAATCTCAGTAAAATAGCAGAAGGAATGAGGAGGCTGCGGCACTGGAATGTACCTGGGCCTGCAGAAAAGCCTCTCCAGGTGTCTGGCCTCTGGGAAATTAAGGAAAGTCAGTGCCAATCACAATATTCCTGCTGGCACTGAAAATGTGCCTGCAGGAGACTTGGATGTTTGAATGTATCTACCTACCCCTCACGGGGGTGTCATATGGATTAAAAGGCAATGATTGTGAAATCCTGAAAATGAAAAGCTCTCTGCAAATGCTCAACAGTCTATTAGTGGTTATATTCAGGACAACTCAAGTGAAGATTTTCCAGAGAAATGAGATAGGCCCCAACTTTGAAAAAGACACAGTTATGGAACACACCAGCCATGTTTAATCTGCTTTGATTCTTTAAAGCTGACAACAAGCAGGTACCCGAGGAAAGGAATATCCTTCCAGAAATTGCTGCACTCATATGCAAAACACTCATATTCAAAAGTTTTGAAATTTAGAATCCAACAGGCAGATTATATCATTGTTACCATCTTTAATCCTCACACAGACATAATAAATCGACTGCAAAAATGTCCTCAAATGTTCACGCTAAGTAACCTAGCAATGTTATTTATAGGCATATAAATGTTTCTGCAGAATACTCATAAATGTTTTCTCTCCAAATAGAACATATGTGGCTAGATTTATCCTGCAAAGGTATATGCGCTCTTCCATTTTGCTGCCTTCTTATTTTTACAGTATGACTGTAGTAATGAATGTTCAGAGGACAAAGCCTATGTAATCAGTCCAGAAAATAAGAAAAATGTACTATGCATTGAAAAGAAACAAGTTTTAAAAATTTTAGTCATTCTACACATTTGCAAGGATTCAAAAGAATTTAAATTTAAAGCCACGCCTTCAGTTCAACTAGAAGAGCAATCAAGAAGGGTGACTATTTGGGGCACCTGGGTGGCTCAGTTGGTTGAGTGTCCGACTTCGGCTCAGGTCATGATCTCACAGCTGGTGAGTTCAAGCCCCGCATCGGGCTCTGTGCTGACAGCTAGAAGCCTGGAGCCTACTTCGGATTCTGTGTCTCCCTCTCTCTCTCTGCCCCTAACCCACTAGCATCCTGTCTCTGTCTCTCTCAAAAATAAGTAAAACATTGGGGAAAAAAAAAAAAAAAAGAAGGGTGACTGTTTGATCAACTCTATTTTATTCCTTTACACTGGGTTAGATGAGGTTGGGGTTGGGGGAATGTTAACATTCAGTAGGGATATAAAGGTCAAACCATCAGAATAGTGTTTTCAAAGGTTGTTTTGAGGAATAAAAATGGCCAGATAGCATGGGCCCCAAAGACAGAATGTCTAGGTTCCAATTCTGGCTCTACTATTATTAACTGAACAAGTTACTTAATGCCTCCGTGCCTCAATTTCTTAGTCTGTAAATGAGAACAGATAGCACCCAGGGCTATAAAGTGTTTAGTAAATAAAAATTGAGACTATTAATGGTCACCAACTGACTACTGAGGCTTTAAATTCCTCCCAGTCAAAATCACGTGCAGCCTTAAGGTCTGATATATTATGAAAGCATTGGTAAAATAAAAGTTGTAGTAGCAATTGAAAACATTTGAGGACTTCTACAGACTAAGTATCTGGAGTCTTCCATAGCTCTTCCTTTTCCTCTCTCCTAATCCTAACCCCCAAAGCCTGTGACTTCCATCCACAAAATAGTTCTAAAATATGTCCACTTCCTTTCCATAACTGGCCAAGTTGCCACCTCCACTGCCACCACCTGGACAACTTCAAGGGCCTAACTCAACTGTCTGCATCCATTACTGGCCTGCTCAGTCATCTCCACACATTAGCAGAAGCGATCATCCTGAAATTCACATCTGTTCACATCACTCCCCTGGTTAAACCCTTTGGGTAGCTTCTCACTACTCAGGATACAGTTATACAGTTCAAAACACCTAACAAGGCTCTATCTAATATCTGGCTTCTCTTCCCTTTTCCAGGCTTAGTTTGTACCATTTTCCCCCTCATGTTAGTCTTCGGTTCCTAAAACAAGCTATGTCCCTTCCAACTCAGGACCACTGCACATATCGCTCCATTAGTGTTCGTCCCCTGGCCAACTCTTCATCCTTCAGGTACAGTTTTTACTTCATCAGGCAAGCTTTCTATGGCATTCTTGAAATAGATTGATTCTGGGGGATTCATGTTTTTCCAGCATGCAGTTTTTCTATGTAATTTTCAGTTATAGTTACTTATCAGTTTGTTTTAGGTCTATTCCCCAGTTAGACGGCTAGAATCCATGATAAATAAATAGTGCATAGTATACCCTGTATGCCAGTGATAGGCACATAAGAGGATCTCAATATTTCTTTAAAGATCTATACGAAGGGTTTATATTTATTTCCCACTTTAACTGTCACAACAATCCTAGTATCAGTACTACTATCCCAAGAGGAAAGTGAGCCAAGGGTTAGGTGGCCAAGAGTACTAAGTGCCATATTCAAAACTTCAACATAGGCCTTGTCACCAAAGCTCTATACCTCCTCTGTATACCAACATCTTGATCAAGTCACAGTATTCTGTCCAATTTTGAACTAAATACAGGTGAAGCCGATTGTAAAAATATACACATGCCCAATAAACCCACTATTTTGCCTATTTATAAATAATGCAATATATAAGTAAGTGTTCTCAGTTCCATACTACATTGCTTTATTTGCGGAATAAAAATAGCCATGAGTTCAAAAGTAGTTTTTGGAACTGTTCATGGAACCTGGTTAGTAAAACCAGGACCTTATGAGGGGAGAGAAAAGGTCCAACTGACTCAGCCAGGACTCAGGGCTGGATCGCCGTTATTTCTCCTCAAAGTAGGCATCCTGATGCTCTCCACAGGTAGCCAGTGTGCTGATGGGGTAAGAGCACTGTCCTAGAGGTACTAGCCACAGCTCTTAGACTCACCAGCCACTTTTTTCTTGACCTTGAATCGCTCATCTGCAAAATGAGGGTGGATTAGCTTAGCTCCTTAAAGTTTCTTCTAGATTTAGGATTTTATTATTTATATTAAACAAGAAAGAGGAAATAACAGTAACAACGGAGTCCATCATCAATGGCCTCTCGTATTTGGCTGAAGGCCTCATGGGTAGGTGTCCCCAGACCCCACTCAAACAAGATGATGGCTGAAGCCTAAGTTACACGATCATTTTTTCCTGGCTGATCTAAGCTCCATTAGTAAGACTGAAACCTCCCCTAAGATTTAACCCCACAAATTTTAATAAATATATGACTTAGTCACTCTTTGGGGAAATAATTGTTTGCATAGGCTTTCAGTTTTTGTCTTTTAGCCCTTAAATTAAGCAAAACCCGTGATACAAGGGAGATGGATGTGAAATTTTTTTTTACGCAGGGAAAGCATTCCTGGAATTGTAACAAAATTAGTTTTGGGAGTGAGGCTGGTCTATTTTTATTCGTGGTGTGGAACACTTGAGTATCTTACTTGGACCTACAGACCAACCTCTCCCCAACCCCCCTAACACTCAAGTCCGTACACATGCACACAGATACTCTGTGCGTACTTCTGAATTCCCTGGGTCACTTTAACAACTGCTGAAGGAAAATCTGGTGGCCTTGACCTAGACCCAGGGCATGATTTATGCCATCGTAATTTTGTGATGTTTGGACAATTCTGGTTTACTCTAGTGAAATTCTCCTAAATATGATTTCAATATCCTAAAAGCAAATTTAATCCACGGGCATTTACAAAACAATCCTTTGGCAGATACCAAAATTGGACTTTTTAACTTCTCTTGTTGACTTAACACATATGCAAGTGAATACTAAAGTTTCTAAAATAACTCATTCAAATTTTCATGAACGTTTTCTGTATTTCTTTCAAATTAGCATGATCGTTTTCTATTTTAACTGAATGGCATACCATTTGACTACTTTCCAAGTGAAGTAATAAATATCCTTAAAAGAGATCTTCCCCCTTTTTCAATTCCAAGTGTTGAATTTTCTCCAGGTTACATCAATATATTAACCTAAGCCTTTAGACTCCATTCTTCTAGTTTAAGAAGGGAAAAAAAAAAAAAAAAAAAAAAAAAGTGAGCATTTGTATAATCCATAGGTTAACAATCCTTTTATCAACAAATTCCTTGTGCCTCTCCAGTCAAGGAATTCACTTGGGACATATTTCACTTTTGTTTCTCTAGCAAGGTGCAAGCCTTCCAATTTTTCTTTCTTTATCCACAGGACCCACTCTCTGGAGGACTTCTTGGCCCGTTAAGTTTTGACAATTTAAATTTCTTCTAAAAATTATGTCAAAGGTAAAAGATTGCTGAAGTTAACAATCCAATAAAGTTTGGACTCCCTTTCCTTCTGAAAAGGCAGACATTCTTGTCTTGCTAAAACTGGATACACATACCTTTCTTGTGATGCTTTAAAGAAACAAATTCTCAAGGTAGATTCTCTTTTCAGTTGTTCCCCACTCTTCCAATAACTGTTTTACTGTTAATTGGCTTGATTATCAAAACATTATAAAGAAACAATTTCAAGAACAAAATTTCACATATAATTCAGCCATATCAAAGCACGCTTATTTTTACATGTTATTTTCCCATTTTTCATTCAAAGGCACAGTTTATTTTTTATTCTTATTTACTTTTAAATATTTAGTTTGCGAGACAGCGTGAGTGGAGGAGGGGCAGAGAGAGACATACACAGAATCCGAAGCAGGTTCCAGGCTGTGGGCTGTCAGCACAGAGCACCACGTGGGGCTCAAACCCATGAACCAAGAGATCACGACCCGAGCTGAAGTCAGATACTTAACTGACCGAGCTACCCAGGCGCCCCTAGAGTTGTTGTTCTTTTAATAAATATTAATTTTCTTCAACAGAAGACTATTTTCCCAATTTATCATCTTTTCAATTGAGCAACTGTAATTTAATACACTCAATGGCTACAGGACGTTTATTTTAAAAGTTTTAAGTTATACAAGTGTTACAAGGATGTTACGCACATAGTTTCTTTGAAATTATGTGCTTAAAATAAATCCTCGGTGGTACAGTCTAGGTCAAAATATGTGAATATCTTGGTAACCTTTGACCTATGTGAATAACTGCTTTCCAAGAAAAGGAACAATGTCATTCATGCCACCAGTAATGCATGCTACCACAATCTTATCAAACATTGGGTCTTAGCATAAACAATTTTGGTAAATTTAAGGATAATGTTAACATTTTTCTGATTCTCTAGTAAAGTTTAACTTCTGGCAAAGTTGAACCTTTCCCATTTATTTGTCATTCTTTTCATGAATCATCTCTTTATGGGCTATGTTCAATGTATCGATTGGATTCTAGGTAGTATTTGTAAATGTGACTGAATTCTCTAAATGGGACAGCCATAAACTCTGTAATACCTGTTACAAATATTTCTCAACACTATTGTTTTCTTCTTACACTTGTCTTGTTTAGTTTCCCAGTGATTCCAAAGGTTTCCAGCAGTTATTCTTTTATCTTCCACAAGTATGTGTGGCTTTCTGACTTGCTTATTTTTTCTCCTAGTTATCTTTTCTTGGTGTTAGGCTTTGTCATTTATTTTAGGACCTTCCTTCCATCTCCTTTGTTCTTCTTCAATTACATACATACACACACCCCTGCTCTAAACAACAAAAAGAACCAGGAAGTACAATTGTACACACCAGTCTTGCCTATCTGGAACTCCAGAAGGGGCTAGGTTTTGTGGGTCCATGGATAACTTCAAATCAGCCCGCTTGGCTCTCCTCAGCTGCCTTTCTTCTCCCCTTCCTCTGTCATCACCAATTTCTTTCTCTAACCTCTTACCCACCTTCATTAGCTATAGTGAACACACAGAGTCAACCATAAGCATTGACCCCTTCCCTCCAGTATCCCTTACTTCATGCCTCTCATTCCCAACACAGCCCCTCCTTCATCATCATGGAGTCCTTTCACTGAGTTATATGGAACCTCAGCTTTGTTAAGAAAAGTCTTCTCTAAGCTCCAACATTTTCTTGCACACTTTCTCATCCTCCTTATACTAGCCAACAAAACCTTTCCTTTCCATAACAGTGCTACTCAGGACAAGTGTGCATTCTTTACAACGCTTTTGGACCATTTCACCATAGTCACCTCTTAATAATTTTCCACCTGAAGTTGTGGCATCTGCTTATACATGGGACCTCTACATTTCCATTTATCAATTTTCAGGGAGTGTGGTCATCTATCTGAATGAATTCAACACTTGCCTAACATTTATCCACCATACTCTTCCCGCTTCTATTGTTATGGACAACATTCTCCAAATGTTCCAAATGGAATTCTCCATTCTCTCCAAGAGTATCCTCCAAGTTTTTAGATCTCCCAAATTACCAGCTCTAATTCGCATCAGCCATCTAATATATTGATATCAAGTTATACATTCTATCGAATTTTCTACACAGATGATTATGTCATTTGCAAATAAAGATAGTTTTACTTATTTCTTTCCAATCTGGAAGCCTTTTCTTTTTCTTGCCTAATGCCCTGGTTAGAATCTCTACTACAATGTTGAATAGAAGTGTTGAGAACAGAAACCCATGTGTTCTTATTCTTGATCTGAGGAGGAAAGAATTCTTCCACCATTAAAAATGACAACTGCTGGGACGCCTGGGTGGCTCAGTCAGTTAAGCGACCAATTCTGAATTTCAAGTCAGGTCATGATCTAGCAGTTCATGAGTTTGAACACCTCCTCAGGTTCCGTGCTGGGGCTCCGAGCTGGCAGTTTACAGCCTGCTTGGGATTCTCTCTCCTCTCTCTGACTATCCCCCACTCATGCTGGGATCTTAAATAAGCTTTAAAAAAAAAAAAAAAAAAAAAAAAAAGTATTAACATCTGACATGTGGGTTTGGCTATTTCCCTTTTAGGGCTCCATCAGTTTTTGTATATTTTAAAACTGTTTAAAAGTTCTATAAATGTTTAGTACTCTTAAATTCTGTTGATTAAAAGATCCCATTATAAAATAAACTTCTTTATCCCCAGCATTATTCTTTGCTATAAAATCTACCTCTTCTGATAACACAGCCACTCCAACTTTGACTCCTGTTAGTATGATACCTTTTTTCCCAACCTATTTGTGTCTCTATATTTAAGATTTGTTTCAAGTCTTATATAGTTGGGTCCTGTTTTTTGTTATTTTATCTAATATCGATTTCATTCCCTTGAGTCTCAACTATTTAATTTGCTTACTGACGGTTAGGTTTGAGTATATCACCTACTACTTGTTTTCTATTTATTCCATCTATCTTGTTCCTTTCTTTCTGTTTTTGTTTGTTAATTTTTGTTAATTCCATCTTATACCATGTGCTGCTTTGTTGGCTATCACTCTGTTATTTCAGTGGTTGTGTTAGGGTTTATACTACATGTTTTATCATAGTCTATCTTCAAGTGCTATTATAATCACTTCACATAAAAGAACCTTACGAAAGTCTACTTCCCCTTTTCCGCTATGAATTTTATGCCATTATTCTCCTGCATTTTACTTTTCACATTATAAACTCGATATACTGTTTATTTTTTTAGAGAGCGAGCTCCTGCAAGCAGTGGAGGGAGAGCGAGAAGGAGAGAGAGAGAGAGAGAGAGAGAGAAGAGGAGAGAGAGAGAGGAGAGAGAGAGAGGAGAGAGAGAGAGAGGAGAGAGAGAGAGAAAGAGAGAATTAACCTTACTTAAGCAGTTTCCATGCTCAGCATAGAGCCCCACACAGGGCTTGATCTCATGACCCTGGGATCATGACCTGAGCTGAAATCAAGAGTTGGACGATCAACCAAATGAACCACCCACGTGCCATGTTATAGAGATTTAAATAAGAACTAAATTTTATATGACTACCCACGTGGTCACCATTTTCTGTACTTTCCCTTTCTTTGTATAAATCCAGATTTCCATCTGGATTCATTTTTCTTCTGTCTAAAGGACTTCCTTTAATACTTCTTTTAACGCTGGAAAAAGTGTAACAAAAGTAATAACAAAAAAGTACAATGAAGACGTTTTTATGTTTTATCTTTTTCAAAGATATTTTTGCTGGGTATAGGTTGATAATTTTTTTCCTTTAGTATTTTAATGATGTTGCTCTGTCTTCTTGCTTGCCTTGTTTCCAGTAGAAATCTGATGTCACTCTTACCATTGTTCCTCTATAACACCCATTATCTACTTTTAAGGTATTCTGTTTTAGAGGCGCCTGGGTGGCTCAGTGGGTTAAGCATCTGGCTCTTGGCTTTGGCTCAGATCATGATCTCACGTTTTAGGAGTTCAAGCCCTGTGTTAGGCTCCACCACACATGGTGAGGAGGCTGCTTGGGCTTCTCTCTCCCCCCCATCTCTGCTCCTCTCCCACTTGCTGTGTGTGTGTGTGTGTCTCTCTCTCTCTCTCTCTCTCTCTCTCTCTCTCTCTCTCTCTCTCTCTCTCTCTCTCACACACACACACACACACACACACACACACACAAAGCAAAACCCACAAATTTTAAAATGATATTCTGTTTAATTCAAAGTTCTCTAGAGAAACAGACCAATAGTAGGTTTATGTATATACAGAAGGATATATTCTAAGGAATTGACTCAATTATGGAGGGTGGCAAGTCAGTATCTGCAGGGTAACCTGGAGAACCAGATAACAGCTGATGCTTCAGGTCAAGTCCAAAGGCTACTTGATACAGACTTCCTCATTGCTGGGGGGTGGGGCAGTGGTCATCTTTTGTTCAATTCAGGCCTTCAACCGGTTGGATGAGACCCACCCACATTATAGAGGACTGTCTGCTTAACTTAAAGTCCACTGACTTAAATATTCATCTCATCCCAAAACACAAACATCCAGGATTGTATATGACCACATACACGGGCACCATGGCCCAGGCAGGTTGACAATATAAAATTAACCATCATACTTTATCTCTGGTTTCGAGCAACTTTATCACATATCTTTGTGTAGTTTGCTCATATCTTGTTCTTGAGGTTTAATAAGCTTCCTGGATTTGTTGTTAAATTTCTTCAAGTTTAAATATGTTTTAGACGTTATCACTTCACATATTTTTTTCCGTCCCTTTTTCCACCCTTTATGTTCACAGACTTCAGTGACCCATGCTTGGGGACTTGGACCTGTCCCACAGTTCGTGTTGCTCTTTGCATTTCCCATTTTCTCCTCCCTCTCTCAACACTTTGGATGGTATCTAATACTAATGGCCTTCAAAATTATTACTCTCCTCTTCTGCAATGTCTAATCTGCCATGAATCCTATCTGGTGCATATTCATCTCAGATACTGTTGTATTCACCACTTTATATGGGTTTTTTATAATGGTTTATATGGGTCTTTTAAAAATTTTCCATGTCTCTACTTAACTCTATGAACAGATGGAATTCAGCTATAGTAACAGTTTTAAGTTTTCTTTGCTAATTCCTTTATCTGTGTCAGTTCTGAGTCAGATTCAATTGATTTTTCTTCTCATTATAAATCATGTTTTCCTGCCTCTTTACATGCCTGGTAATATTTGATTGAGTGTCCAACGTTGTAAATCTGATCTTAGGTGCTGGGTAATTCTGTTTCTGTAAATCCCATACAGCTTTGTTCTAGGATGCATTAAAGTTAGTAGCAAACAGTTTGTTGAGCCTTTGGTCTTAATTTGATTTCTTAGGTGGGTCTAGAGCAGCACTCAGTTTTGGGCTGATTCCTGAGGCAAGAGCCTCCTGGTACTCTACCCAGTACCTTTTGAATTATGACGCTTTCAGTCTGGCTAGTGAGAACAGCCATAACTTTTAGCCCTGTGTGAACACCAAGCCATCTTTCTCTACTCTTTTCAAGCGTCCCTTTCCCTGGCCTTGGGTAGTTTCTTCATGTGTCTGCATTGAATACATTCCTGGTTACTCAAGGCAGACCCTCTGTAGATCTCTACGGTTCTCTCTCTTCCTCTCCATTACCATGTCCCATGAACCCTAGTTGCCTTGGTCTCTCCAACTCTTAGGTCTATGTCAACATAGGGAGTCCACTGAGCTCTACCTCAGTTCCTCATGGCCTAGGAACTCTCTCAAGGCAGTAAGCTGGGGCAAATGCGGGGCTATTCTCATTGGTTTCTCATCTCTCAGGGAGGACCATCTTTTGTTGCTTGATGTTCACTCTCCTGAAATCTGTTGCACATTTTGTCTGTCCTCCAACCCTCTCCCCCCATGTACTTCAAGTAGGAGGGTGAACCCATTCCAATTATTCTGTTTTGACAGAATTGGAAGTCCTCACTCATTCTTACTGTCACTGCCTTCTGTTGAACATCTTCTTCTTTCCTTCCCTGTTCTACCATTACACCTCTGTCCACAGCACCTCTCCTTGTAAAAACAAATTCCCCAGACACTGCTTTCTCTGTTGCTGTTTACTTTCTTGAAAGCGTGGTCAATGTGCAGTCTTAACAAGGGGCCAAGGAGTGAAAAGCAAGGTCTATACATTGTTATTTCCTCTGCTCACCGCTCCCTCATAGCTCAGGCTGGTTTCCACTCTGACTCTGCTTAAAGTGTTCACTAATGACCATAATATCACCACACCCAACAGTCCTTTCTCGGACTTGAGGCTGATGATTATTTAACTCCAGTTCTTTTGGCCTCTTGTTCCTATTTGCCTATATGATACCATATAGAACTGCCTGGCTTAGAGTCCCTGTCTTGTGCAGATGTTAGAATATAAGTTCAAAGTGTAGAAATGTTGATCTGTTCTGTTGACTAATGCATACTCAGTGCCTCAATCAGTAGCAGTCGTGTAATGGGTATTCAACAAATGTGGAAAGAATGAATGATAAATAGTTGGTGCTTAGCACCCTCCTGCCTTGTACCACCCATCATCCCTCGACAATCTCTTTCAAACCCACAGATCAGTTGCCTCTCAAATCCAGATCCAAACTCTAGTCAGCTTATCTTCTGGCATTTGGATCATTGTTGAAAGTACTGCCAATGCCTCAAAATTAGCATGTCCAAAGCCAAACTCATCATTTATCTTAAAATTGCCTGTCATGTTTTCTCCACTTTTTACAATTCACTCAATCACTAGGCTAGAGACTTAAGGCACACATGATTCTTTTCTCTTCCTTCCCTTCCCTCTCTATTACCGGAAGTGATAGTTGCTCTTACAGAAATCAATCACATCTGCCTCTGACTCTCCATCCCCACAATCGAGGTCCCTACTGGATCAGCTCTCCATGGTACAGGTCTTTCTCAGAAGCTCCTCCAGCATCAGGTCACAACGCACCCTACACCTGTGTCCTTGGCCTCAACCCAGGAAGATCACTGTTCTCTGAATACATCCTTTGCTTCCTATCCTTCTTCTCCTCACCCCATTTCTCTCTGCTCAAATACCATTCATCATGAGGCCGTCCTCAAATGTAACATCCCCTATGCCTTCTTTGACTCCTCAGATTAGAAATGACCCTTTAGCTTTCTCATTTTTACCATCAAGCATAGCACATATCACATGGTCTTAAATACGCAGTAAATATCAACTGTTTGTCATTAGAAATCTTATCTTCCTAACCTGGGTGTAAGCTTCTTGACATCAGAGACCTTCAAAAAGGTCTCCGAAAAGTCACTGTGCCTGGTTCAAGATAATGACAACTCATAGAAGCTTGATATCCAAAATGTTAGCCAACTCAACATCTCCTACATCAGAAAACTCAACTAGCACACAAGCTTCCCATAAAAGGAAAATGTTAAAAATCTAGTAGAAATAGAAAAATTATTGCAATTTACAATTGTAATATTTACAGGTATTTTCTTTTACATTATAATTCAAAACTGCTTTTCTAGCAATAGTATTTCTGATTTATACCTCCGATAGGTGTACACTTTGTGTTTCTTTTTTCACATTTTAGGGGAAATTATTTTGCTTGAAAAGAATTACTGAATTAATAAGGTTTGCATAATTTCATAACCCATTTCTCCAAAGATATCCACAATTTTACCAACAATCAGCCAATACTACTCTCATCACAAATCCTAAGTCTTAGGGATGACTCAATTTCATTTGAAGCCTTGAACTGGGACTCTACCTCTATCACTAGCTGTGTGACCATAGCCATCTCACCATACCTTTGAGCCTCAGATGATTTAAAGACAGCGTCTGGAAAAAAGAGTCTTACTTGCCATGTAAGGCCATTATGAGGCCCACAGAGATATGATACTTTCTGCAAAAACAGATTCAAATTACTATGGTCTCTTATTCACTCAATAAACACTTGGAGCTATGCCCAAACCTTATACCACATTCGGCATGTATAAAGCCAAATATGATGCTCTAACTGTCCTTAGGGGCTCCCATCTCAGGCTGGGGAGACACAAGTGTAGATGGCAGTGTTGCAGGCACTAAGTGACAGAAACACGGACGATGCACAGTGGGGGGCAAGGGGGTGCTCAGTTCTCTCTTGGGGAAAAGGAAAATAGGAACAGCTTCACACATAATGCCGTGCTTGAGCTCTAAATCACCCTCTGTCGTCTCACCAATTATCACGAGCCCCTTCCTCTTTTCTTCATCCTTTAACCAAGCTAGGTCTCTATTGCTTTACAGGCCCACAGTTTCTCATCTATAATTCTAAAATCTGAAAAGCTCCAAAAACCTAACTTATTTGGTGGCATACGTGACCCAAACTGACGTAAGGCTCTTCGTGGTCTCAGTATTTTTCCTACTTGTCAGGACATCCTAGTTCATGATTCCATCACTCGCCCAGCACCTCAACCAGGACCTGAGTCGTCTTTGGCTTTTTTCTCTCACCTTCCAAACCCAACCAGCCACTAAGTGTACTCTCGCTGCCTCTTCCTCATGGTGGGGGCGTGTCTCACACACTGTGGGATATTTGGCGGCATCCCTGGCATCTACCCGACAGAGGACAGTGGCCCCCTCCCCTAAGTGTGACAACCCAAAGTCCCACCTGATTGAGAACCACTACCCAGACAGACTTCTCGGCCACGTCTGGAAACAACATAACCTGATCAACGGTTCCTGCGCTGACTACCCTCCAGATGGGAACTATGAGGAAAGAAGACTCAGACTCCATCAGCTGCGCTGTTCGGGGAGTGTATGACCGACACAAGTAGGCCAGAGTGACTCTTCAAGGGGGACTAGTACTCTGTGAGGCCGAGATGAAGCCATTTTGTTACAGTTCTAGAATCCCAGGTTTCTGCATTAGTTTGTATTAATGTCCTCCGGAGCTTGACTTGTTCAGTGGCGTTGAAATATCTAACGAGAGAGATACAGGGTGTAGCCATTTAATGCCACTCACCACCCCCAACTCTATTTTGAAAAACGGAACATCCAAAAATAAATAAACTGACTGACGCATTTAACTACAAATAAAGGGTCCCACAAACAGCCTAAGACACAAGACCATTTGGGGGATGAGAAAGGGACAGAACTCGGGCACAGTACCCACCTGTGGTCGACACGACGTTCTCGGGACTTTCACTGCAGAGCTTTGACAACAGACTGGTCTTGCCAGAACCTGTGAGGCCTATGCAAACCAGGTCATACTCAGGTCGTGCAGGTGGTGGTCCCTTGCAGCAAAGTGCTCTAAAACACTGCCAAGAGAGGGGGAGAAATGTGGCTCTTTTAAGTAAGACCGGACACAAAGCTTAGTAACATTCGCAACGACTAAGAAGTAATTAAATAACCTATTCGTTTTAAGAAGCAGAGGTAACTTCAGGGTGGAGAAACCATCTTTTTAACCAAGTGTTCAAAGCTAACGTTCCCAGGAATGAGACCTACAGGGACTTCACGGCTCCCCTCCTACTGTCACTGGCACCCTGCGAGGGGTAGGACATCATCGCTCAGCTCTCCTACCAAAAATGCACAGCCTGAATCTAAGCATGAGACAACTTCAGACAAAACCACGCTGAGGAGCACTCCACAAGACGGCTGACCCGTTCTCTAAAATCTCAACGTCTTACAAGTTGAAGAAATGCTGAGGAACTGTTCTAGGTTAGAGCAGACTAGAGACAGGGTAACCAAATGGAATGTCTTCCGGACTGGACCCTGGACCCTTGGGACAGGCGGAGGAAAAATGACATTGGGACAAGAGGTGAGGGCTGACTAGAGGCTGCACAATTGTTCACAGGGTTGCAGAGGGTCTAGGTTCCTGAATTTCATCGTTGTACTGTGCTGATAAAAGGAAAATCCTTGTTCTGAGAACACACATTCTGAAGTATTTTAGAGATGAAGGGTCTTGATGTCTAATTAATTGGTTAGAAGAATTTCTAAATCTATGTCCGTCGTCAGCTCTATACAGTGAGGAGTGTGATAGAGCAAACACGGTTAAGATGTTAATGACCAGAGAAGCGGAGAGTCCTAAGAAAATTCCTTGTATTCATCTTTTAATTTTTTTTTTAATATTTCTTTATTTTTGAGCAAGAGACAAACAGGGTGTGAGCAGGGGAGGGGCAGAGAGAGAGGGAGACACAGAATCTGAAGCAGACTCCAGGCTCTGAGCTGTCAGCACAGAGCCTGACGCGGAGCTTGAACTCACCAACTGTGAGACCGTGACCTGAGCTGAAATTGGACGCTTAACCGACTGAGCCACCCAGGTGCCCCTGTATTTGTCTTACAACTCTGGTATTATTTCAAAAGTAAAAAGCTTTCACAAATCATTAAATTGAGCCCCTGTATCTACCTCTGCCATCTTGACCCGTGCCAAATTCTGTTTCAGGTCAACTGACCTCAGGGTACTGTGAACAGTTGTACAGTTTGTGCATGGCCAGAACCTGTCTGCTCTCCAAGAGTTACAGGCAGGGGGATATGGGAGACTGGAAATTAGGCAGTTTATGATCTTTCTACTTACTTGACATTCAATTATTAGGGGCCAATTATGTGCCAACTTGTAGAACCCTCAGTAATTCAGGAGAGAAAATGAGGGACAGGTGGGGGAGGCAGACCTATTGATTGCCAGATCATCTGGAGATCCCAAGAGAAAAGACCTATGAAAAGTCTGTGCTAATTCTCATTCAGATAAAATCTGAGGCCTAATTGGCTCTCATAAGATCAATTTGACTATTTCTCTCTCATACTTCTCATATCCAGTTAGTCAACAAATCCTGTCCATGACTCCTCTGAAAGAGCTCTAGAACATGCCCACTGCTCTCCAGTCCAAGCCACCATCACCTAGACAATATCAACATTCTCCCACCAGTCCCGGGATATTCATTCTTGCCCTCTCCATTCTCCATGAGGCAGCCACGATGATTTTTTTATAAAACCAAAATCTGATCTCATCTGCTTAAGCCCCTTCCGTGACTTCCAACTATTCTAGGATCCAAACACTTAGGACCTACAAAGTCTTCCAGAATCCGCTCCACCAACGTGCACCGCCACCCCCCCCCCCCCCCCCCCGCCTCTTTTCGGGTCACTCTCCAGCCACTCCTCCCTCACTTTGCCCCCAATCATGACAACCCTCTGGCAACTCCAAGCACTCCCAGATGCTGTTCCCTCTTTCCCCAGATCTTAGCTCAGTGGACTTGTCAGCTTTTAGGTCTCAGCTTCAGCACCCCTTCTCCAGGGGCACCTGATCTGTTTCTGTGAGAACGTGAGCCATTTCTGTCAAGCTCTCACACACGTTTGTCAATTCATCACACAATTACAGTTTCCTATTCATCACCAAACTGTGGGAACCACACCTCTCCATCTTCATCCCAGTGTCCCCAGGGCTTTGCGGAAGACATGGCACATAATCTACCCTCAACGAATAAGTGTTGAAGGAAAAACCCATGACACTGAAAGTTCACCTAAGAAAAAAAGAAAATGCAAAGGCTAATGGGAAGCTTGATCTATGTTCTCTTGGGGCCCCTCACATGTCAAGAAAAAAAGTATCAAACTAAGAGTAACCCTTGACCCTTTCACTTTACTTCAATGCCATAAGTTAGTCCAAGTTAAGAGTGATTGCACTGTGCAGGGTCTACTTTCCCAGTACGAGAGAGCTGCTTCTTGTCCCCAATACACTCTTCCTTGGCTCTTAAGACGTTCTCCCTACTTCTGGTAAACAATTCTAAGATCATCTAATCCATATTCTTCACAAATTAAACTCTAATCATATTTCCTGTCTTTTCAAGCCTGAGGAGCCCTAATTGTTTCAGTCTGCCGGCATACAGCAATCCCTCCTCTCCATCACATTAGTTCTGTTCTTGGCATTACTTGAGTTCCATTATGTCTTCCTCTTACAAGATTAATGACCACAACTATAAACAGCACCCTAGATGCCAGCACATCACATCCTGGATTCGTACAAAGGCTGGCTGATACCGTCTGACATTTGGCAAATTTTATCTGTGAGTGCCCTGGACTCACGGGGAACTTTCCCAAGGGGCAGATACGTATTTGCATGTATCTACGTATTCCCTCAAAGAGGACCACTGGCTAGCCGCTATTTACTGTGTCAGGCAACACCACCAGTCACACTGTGGTTTCTCTTATTGGGCTGCTTTGATCTTCACTGGGAAAAGAGAGGAGACCCGATTCCTGCTCCAGACTGTCGCTTTCTTGCTCAGCTTCTCTCCTAGAATTCTCTCGGGCCATCTTCTAGAGGGGGACTGGACCAACTTTCCAGGTCCAAACAATCAAATCTTAAATACAGAATAAAATTATAGGTGACGGCTCGCTATCTTGCTCTGTTTAAGTTATTCAAATGCTAGTATTACTCAGCGTACTTTGGCCAGAAGTTCCAAAATTTCACCTTTATGTTTTTGTTTTTAATGTTTCTTTACTCTTGGGACAGAGACAGAGAGACAGAGACAGAGTGTGAGCAGGGGAGGGGCAGAGAGAGAGGGAGATGGGAGAATCTGAAGCAGGCTCCAGACTCTGAGCTGTCAGCACAGAGCCCGACGCAGGGCTTGAACCCATGAACTGTGAGATCATGACCTGAGCCGGAGTCAGACACTTAACGGACTAAGCCCCCCAGGCACCCTCACCTTCATGCTCTTTTTAAAATCCAAAATGTAAAAATGTTTGCAGCCAAACTCAGTATCTGTATCACCTGTTAATTTTTCTCTAGGTCACTAAGGCACTTTTGGCATGAAAAGCAATTTAGCAGTGACACTGTACTCACACAGATCTTTCCATCTCCTCTAGATTCTCCACAGTGATGGTTAAGACACTTAACATGACATGTCTTCTCTCCCCCAAATCTGTTTCCTGAATTCCTGTATTTTCAACTGTTCTGGAATAACTCAAACTAAATGGGGGGGGGGGGGGGAGCCTCCCCCCACCACACACACAAAACCACAGTCTATGGAAATCAGGTATTTTGAAACATAAAAGGCACAAAGGTTAGACTGACAATCATTACAAGATAGAATCTTTGAAATAAATCACAGAACCTTTGAATATTTATTTGAAATAAATAAATCCTATGCTTGGCAGGAGTAGTGTCAGATTTTGAGCCAACAAAATAAGGCTCTTAAAAATATGCTATTTCAAACGGGAAAAGAATGTTCATGTTTTTTTGAGTCCGTTCCTAAAAACTCTACAGTTTTCACTTGTTTTTCATTTTAAAACTTAATGAAGCTTCAGATCTCATAGTCCATTTACTTAAAATTACTCATTTTGGCCTCTAGACTATACTGTACCCAAGTTCATTGTGTCTGTCTCCTAAAGCAGCTCTTGCATTGTTAAGAGTAAGCCCCTTTCACTGCCGTACAATGCTAAACACAATGCCGTCGGCAGTCCTGACAGCAAGCGGCAAACTCAGGCCCCATTCCCAGGCCAGACAGTGAGGCATTGTGTGGCTCTGTTCAGCCTCCATAAACCTATCCATGCTTCAGTTTCCTCGTGATTAACCAGTAATGTTTTAACACTATCTGCCACTTCCTTTCTTCAGGAGGACGTTAGGAGGCATCAGTTCAATGCATTTTGCTACAAGAAAGGCACCAGAGCGATACATCACTGTTCATCAGGAGGCTCGTTTCCCTAAGGCATCCTAGGTGACAGTCGTTTCCTCGGGCAAGGGCCTGGCAGCCCACCATGCAGTCCAGACACTGGCACTTCCCTTGCCCAGGCCGCAGCAGCTTCCAGAGGGCTCCATCCCCTTCCAGTCCAACCCAAGACACTAAAGACACGCAACCCTTGGCCCTTGCTTGCAGCAGGGAGAAGTCTGCGTTGTAACCATGGGGGGGGGGGGGGGGCGTGTGCAAGCAAGGTCACGGTCTCTTGTCTAGACTGCTTCAGTTCACAGGTCTTCTCACACAGGGTCTGTTATGACACGTTCCTTTTCAAAAGGACCCAGTGTATCTCTGATTGTGCCAGGACGCAGGATGTTTCCCCTTAGCATAAATCCACAAGCTTCCACCAACGTCGCACGTGAGGAAACGGTGTGCCAAGGTCTTGAGAGAGGGCAAAGTCCGGAATCACCAGTAATATCTACGTCGTAGACTTTGGACAAATCATATAATCATATAATCTTTAGCAGAAAGGCAGATTAACTAAAAGGCATAAGCAAAAAACCTTAGCAATATTTGCTTAAAGGAGACTGATGACGGGGCGCCTGGGTGGCGCAGTCGGTTAAGCGTCCGACTTCAGCCAGGTCACGATCTTGCGGTCCGTGAGTTCGAGCCCCGCGTCAGGCTCTGGGCTGATGGCTCGGAGCCTGGAGCCTGTTTCCGATTCTGTGTCTCTCTCTCTCTCTGCCCCTCCCCCGTTCATGCTCTGTCTCTCTCTGTCCCAAAAATAAATAAAAAATGTTGAAAAAAAAAAATTTAAAAAAAAAAAAAAAGGAGACTGATGACTTGTACTGCGGGGGAGCCAAAGATTAAATTGCAAAGATTAAACGAGGGCTTGTATTTCAGATAGGTGGCCTAGCACTAAGGCAGCAAGATGATCTTAAGATGTCTCCGTTTCTGTTGGGGACAGCGTCAGACGTTTTGGTAGGTCTGGCAGAGCCCCGTACATAATAGGTACTTAGCGGATAACTACTCCACAGATTGGCACCATAAAGCACTAATGAAGCACTTAACTGTGTATCTCCTTTCCCTCCCCATCTCCCCCCTTCATGACTCCAGCTACCCTCCAACTCATTCACTAGGTTCCTCCAGCTGTCTGAGCCCCCTCATGCTCCGGTTCTGTGCCCCCGGAAGAAAGGCTCTTTCCACTCCTCTCCTTGGCAAATTCCTAGTCAAGGTACTGCTCTGATGGTACTCCTCTGAAAAGTCTTCTCTAGTGACCCCAGAGAGCTAATTCCTTCTTTCCCTCCTTGGTTCACGACACACACTTCTAGCATGGAAGTATCAGGCCAGGTGTTTTTTTGTTGTTGTTGTTGTTGCTTTGTTTTGTTTTCCTAACAGTAAGAATTAAGCAGATGATAGAATTCGACACATCGACTCCAAGACCTGTTCATCGTTGATTCACAAAGTTGCATTTTTCAGCTACCAAGGGTGGCCAGGCCTGAAAGCAGAGAAGCAGAGTTGTCCTACAACATGTCAATTCTGGACAGAGTCTTACTCAAGATCCTCCCCCTCTGGCACCGGCCCTTGCATTGCCAGTATTTCCTACCATCCCGTGTCCTTAAGTCCCTAGCCTTTGGGAACATGGCATTTGTTTCAATTGATGCTCTGTTTTTCATCATGAATACAAGATTTTATTCTGAGCATGATTTCAATTTGATTGAAGCTCTGTACAGTTGCTGGAAAATTTTCTTCAGTCAGCTTGGGGACTTCCCCCCAGGGCCATGCAGTCACTGCCTGAACCCCACACTATCTCCTCCTTATTTAAATACGGGTCTCACCAAACAAAAACCAGAGTTCCTATAGCAAATAACCAAGTCTTTCGGTGGAGTCCTAGGGTGGGGCCTGGCACTGCGCTCCATAAATGCTTCTTATATGAACACAACACTCATTAGTTGGTACCTAAAAGCAAGAGATAAGTCACTCGTAACCTGAAGTGGATTTATTTCTTAGTTTGGTTTTAAAACCAAAAGGAAACACCTGTACATTCTGACCTTCGCTCTCTTGCAATGAAAGAAGTTTTTAAAAGGAAGTCCATTTCTAGAAGTGTTTTCTAATACTAAACATGTCCAAATAACAAAATATTTAGTGTTTAAATATCTACAATTATATAAGAGTTAAAATATTTTCCAAGTGCATAATAGTCAAATGTGGGTCTGTCTGTGGAAAATACAACCAAAATCTGTCATAACACGTATAGCAGCTATCTAAAGCTTCTGGAAAAGACACAAGGATGGCTGCCTATAAACTTAAAAACAAATCCAAATGCTACTAACAGCACCAGATAGAAGTGATATGTGTGTGTTAACTCACTCCTTGAATGACCCGTTGAGAAAAGCGCTTCCCCCTTTAAGATGGGGGAAACCGAGGCCCAAAGATATTAAGTAACTTGCCTCAGAGCGGCCAGGATTGGAAGCCTCTGACATCTGAGTGTGCGCCACGTACGGGGAAAAGACATTACACGCATCCTGTGTAGAGGGCAACACAGAGATGTGAACTTGCGACAGCTAGCAAGCGACTGAGCTGGAGCTCCCACCAGGGCTGCAGGCTCCAGAGCGCCTACTCACGTCCTCTCAGCCTCGGTGCCATGTCCGGAGTCAGTGATCAGAGCCCCAGAAACGGGGTGTCTCGGTGGTTTCAAGGAGATGAGAACTTTGAAGAAGTTTGCCTCTGTGAGAGAACAGATCCCTGGCAGAGGAAGGGGACGATGCAAGCCTTGACACTGCTTTCCTTGCACTGTCAAGTTTATTGCTCAAGGGCCTGCATCTTCCTCCCAGTGGAGCCGGGGGACCTGCTTCCTGCACGGCTGACTTAGGGAGGAGGGCAGGCGGAGAGGGGACCGGCTGGGAGGGAGGCGAGGGGACCCTGAAGAGTTGCTGGCTTCTCTCTCCTGCTGTCGGCCTCTTTCACTTAACCATTTTTTGTCCTCTGGCAAGGACAAAGCTTGTCTATTAAGAGAAGCCCACGCTGCCGCAGAGATTTCTGATTCTAAGCACGGTAGCAAAGGGGGGGGGGGGGGGAGAAAATCTCTAAATAACAGTCCCCAATTTTCCCCCTTAAAATATATGTGTATGTCAACTATACCTCAATAAAGCAAATACATAAGCAAATACTAGAAATAAATCAACTGTACCGGGGGAGAGTATGGAGAAAAATACACGAATAACCTGGAATGCGTAGAAATACACGTGAAGGAGATAAACCATAACACGCAATCTCTTGGCTAATCCTTTCCTTCTACTTGCAAGAAAAATGAGTTTCAAATATGCTGCAATGTCTTGGAGTAACTAGTGGTCCTTGCAAACAAGTGAAAAAAATGTAAATTCAAACGGCACCTATAGCAATAGAAGAAGCCAGGGGGGGTGGGGGGGGGTGGGTGGAGCTGGCTGTGAAGAGGCCCTTGATCACCAGGCAGATCCCAGGAGAAGACTCTTCGCCACGTCACAAGAGCAATCCGCTTTTCGAGGTGAAAAATCCTGTGGCCCTTTAAGACCCTAGTGGGAAAAACAATAAATTGTTTTTACAGAAGATGGGTCAAACCTTTCGGCCATGTGGGCTGCTCCGGGCTCACTGATGAAGGCTTTGGCCCAGAACTGTCCCAGGGCTGAGGCTTCTGGCCAATACATCACACTGCCTCGGGACACGAAGTCTGTCTTTGCCTTCCCCTTTGTATTTCTCAATCCACATTCCTTTTTGGGGTGAAATACTCCATTATTTCTGCTTTGTTCTGGTCTGTCTCCTGTCTCTGTCCCTATTAACTCGTGGCAACAAAAGAAACAAACAGAAGCAGGGGATTTCATGCTTAGCAGCTACAGACACTGGCTTCGCGGCTTTGCAGAGGAGCAGACATCGGAGACCCTGAATGGAAGAGAGTTGCTGCTGTGCTCAGCCAGACCAGGGGCCCACGTGGCTCCCCGCCTGTGCATCAGTCCTCCTAGATCAGCGGGACTCACAAGTCCTGCTAAGAGCATCTCAAGACGAACCAGAAGTAGGGTTTTCCAAGTTAGGGCATGTATCTGATAATTAGATTGAAAGACTATAATTCAAGATTCTCCTATATTCCTAGCTCTCTAAAATTTCAGGACTTCTCATATTGAAAATAGATCAAGATTTTTTTTTTTCCCTTAAACTCAAAAAGGTAGCTAAGTAGAAGATAAGGCTCTTATTTTTACTATGTAATTCTTCTCTTATAATGGCTACATGAAATATCTCATTTTTAAGTATCAATTTTTTAAAGTAACATAATTATACAATAAAACCAGAAGTAAATTTCCCAGGCATGACTTTGGGTAAGGAGACCCAAGCTTTCTATGCAATATTCACAAACATACCCTAATTAGGGCTTAACCTGGGTCAGTTTCAGACCATGTATTTTTTTATTCCTAAAGAGCAAAGAAAGGGGCACCTGGGTGGCTGAGTCAGTTAAGTGTCCGACTTGGGTTCAGGTCACCATCTCATGGTTCATGAGTTCGAGCCCTGCAACAGGCTGTTGTCAGTGTGGAGCCTGCTTCACATCCTCTGTCCCCGTTTCTCTCTCTGCCCCTCCCCTGCTCATTCTCTCTCTCAAAAATACAGAAACTTGTTTTGTTTTTTCTTTAAGAGTGAAGAAACACAAAATTCAGCAGAAAATTAAACAGATTAACACATTTTGTATCAAACCTCATTTTTGGTCACTATCTGAAAAGAACATTTCTAGATGCAAAGTTATAATATTCCTTACCATGGGTATTTTTCTATCCTCTGCACACTTAGGAAGAGTCAGGGAATGAAGACATTTAGAAAGAGCTAGGCTCCCTAGGTAGACCTTCAAGTGGGTTTAACCATCCTCTGAAAATCCCCGGGAAAGATCCCAACAAAGCCAATTCTCTCTGCTCTTGGTGCTTTTAGAACTGGAGCCCGGGAGCCTTATAACAGATGAGAAGAAAAACAAACCAAAAGCAAGTGGGTTTTCTAGTAGCCCCTGACAGTGGACATCTTATTCCCGTATTTTGGGCAACAACAGAGCATTCCTTTACTTAGTAATCTTTAGGTTCCATGAAGATGGACCTCAGGCCTACATATGCCATCAGTCACCAATCTCTGCTCATCCGTCCCACTCCCCACTCGGTCTCTGCCCTCTCCCTGTAGCTCCCTGGCCCTCAAGCCTTTGTTCAAAACATCACCACTATCTCCTAGACAACACAGTCTCTTCTCCTAACCTCAGGTTTACCAGACTCCAATTAAATCTCCAAAATGTTAACAAAGATCTTTCCTAAACACATCGAGCCGTTCCCGTGATTTCAAATCTTTCCAAGACCACCTAGAGCTGTCAGGATAAAGTCCAAGTTCCTTATTGAAGCAGATAGGGTCTTTATGATGTGGACTTTGCCTTCATTTGCGATCTCTAATGGCTGTTATAACGATTACAAGAGATAACGGTTGTAATGTTTGTAGGGCACCTAAACCAGGGTTCGACGCACAAAACTTAAAATTGTAAGTTTATAATACAGAGGGGCTATTTTTCAACCATGTACGTGACCTCCATGCCAGTCCTACAGATCTGTGTGCACAGGTCCCGTTCCAGTCTGTTTCGTGCTCCAAGGCCAAGGAGTTGACCCTCTGCCTACACATCATTCTCCACTATCTCCCTCTAGCTGGCTCCTAGTCAACCTTCAAAATTCAGCTTGATAATAATTTCTTCCAAAAGACGTCTGTGCCCTCAGTCTGATTCAGATGACCTTCTTTAACTACCTCAGTGCCTTTTCTATTCTACCATCCGAACACTTACCGTTCTTTGAAGTTGATTTCTAGTCCAGCTTCCCCCACGAGGACATCGAGCACCTGAATATAGGTACCACTTCTAATTCCACTTTGGAACTTGAACGGCTGAGACCGCATCCACCATGTGGTAAGATGAGATCCCCACTTAATTAAGTCCTCATGGCTTTATTAAGTGCAAGGTCAGACAAGCCTAAAACTGAGCTCCACTGGGATTTGGAGAAGTTACTTCACTGATCTCTGGTTCCTAATCTAGACAGTGAGGATCATCTCACAGATTCTTGGGAGTGGTCAATGAGGTACCATACCCCACATGCTCAGAACAGTGCTCAGTCAACAGGTATTGCCATCATGACTTACTAGATTTTTCACTTTGAGCAAGGTTTTCCTAAAAAGAACTGATTTTTCTGACCAATCCGGATCCTTCACGGAGTAAAGATATTTCAGGGTTTGGATTTATTTTAGTACCCATTTGGTCAAAGTTCTGATGTGATGTACCAAATACCAATGGTGACTAAGGACCAGTAGACAGTCCTTTGGTTTGCTATAGTAACAGCTATTAAAAGGGACTGTGATATAACGCAGAGTGAGACCATCACTGTTTTTTTTTGTTTTGTTTTTTGTTTTTGTTACCCGAGAGGAGGAAACTCCTATAAAACAGCTTTTAAACGTTACTGGTATACCTTAAGAGCTACACCAATTCTCTGAATGTCAATCTCCTATGTCTATGCAGATCTAAACAAAAGCATAATAGGCAGAAGAGGGTCTGTAAACCCTGCGTGTCCTCAAATCACGTTGCTGTTAACCGCTGACAGAGACGAACGTTTACTATGGTCTAGCGCCGAGGAGCCAATACAGTGAACGAGATGCGATCTCGCCTCGCACATCAACACACGTGTCAGACAGATTCTGACTGCAGAGTCTGAGCAGGTGGGGAGAGGGGAGGGCACAGCTGGGGAGCTCAGATCTACAGCTGAGCTGGCAGCAGCGGTAGTTCAAGCCATCTTCTCACCTCAGGAGCTGGAATTAATCTGAGAGTTATTTAAAGGTGTGTTTTATTAAAGAGGCACTTTGCGACTACTGTCAAACTTCACAAACGCTCAACACAAATTAAGGCAGCTCTACTTGAGGTCATTGAAGATATCACCAGATTTCCTTCAGCACCCGCAAATCACTGATCAAAAATGAAGTACCGACAAAAGTAATCTTCCGTTCCCTCAGAATATTAGAAGCAGCACATGGACTTAATTTGTGCTAGAAACATTTTGATTTATTATTTGCTCTGTTTTAGTCCCTGGAATATAGGTGTGAATGCCTTAAATTATGTCCCCATATATATTATATAGACAATACAGGTCCCATTTAAACAGAATGCTGAAGATCTCAGAGGGATTCACGGGCCTGACAGATTTATCTGGAGTCTTACCAAATGAAGTCTGGTCAATCACTTTCTTTGGCCACGGAAGGCACCAACTCCCATCAAAGGAGGTCTCAAGCTACCCGGAAAATAGGATAATTGAACATCCTAAGTGTTTTTTGAAAGGAGTGTCCTTTTTCTTTTGTACCAGACAGGATTCTGGTGGTAAACAGAAGGATAATGATAATTCACAGAATGGACAAGAAGCTGAAGAACAGGAAGAACCCAGGCAGCCCATGGCAGTGACATGGCAGCAGCTGCTACTTTAGGAGTCGCCCCTGTACCAGCTGCCTGGCACCCTGCATCCACTGCTGTTGGGAATGACCTCTGACTGCCCCAGCCGGGTGTCCCTGAGCATCAGGCTGGAGCATCCCACCAAACGAACCTTGGCATCATGCTGGGGTCCTGGCTGCCAGGGAGTGGAGAACAAAAATGGCTGTCCCCTACCTTCAGCAACGAAAGGAGGGAGCCCTGACACCAAGCTCCTGTGGGATTACAAATAAAGCATTCATTTGTAGGGCAGCCAAAAACAATACCAACCACAATTTTGTCCTTTGGCCCAACAGACAGCAGACTTTTTCTATTATTACAATTTAAAGACAGAAAATACAACAGCATTTGTTGATCTTCCAATTCCACGGATTTACTCTGAAAGAATATGCCAGAACTTTGGGAATGGCCAAGAAGAGCGAGTCCAGCTGACTCAAGGAAGTGGGCAGGATGGGGGCTAGTGGAAAATCTGGCTTGGATTTTCCTGAGCAAAAATGTTTGTCTTCTCAATGTCCCACTTATGTACTCAGCTGTCCTCTACATGCATTCTCTGTCTTCCTTCCATACTTGCACTGATTAATGATTACATATAGGAAGATGAGGGCTGGCTGTGTATGTGTAGGAGGCTAATGCCTGACACCTCTTATGTCCATACTTGCGTATTCTTGCTTTCCTTTCAGCTTTGATATCTTGGTGGAAAATGGGATAGGGCAGACTTGGAGATGTACAGGTACCTAGCTTTCGTTAATTAAAAACAACAACGAAAAATCAGGTAGTCATCTGTGCCATAGCTGGTCACTAGGAACACAGACACAAACTCCTTAAGGATGTGTGACTGGGCATTTTTGTTTTTTGTTTTTTTTTTTTAAAAAACAGACCATTCTGGTTTTCAACATATTTGTCTAATATATAATCCTTCCAGTCTCCCTTTTCTGATTTGCAAATCACAGCATAATTGTGAAGCAACTGTTACAACAAAAAAAATACTCATCTGGAACATGCACAGAAAAAAAAAAAAAAAGAACAATCATATTTATGGTTTGCAAAAAATTAAAAAATCTTAAAACCCATGGTCTTTGGCTCACAAATTCAGCTTTCCCAAAAAAGAAGAAAATCTGAATGCTTGCAGTAAACTAGCATGTTAAAAAAACAGTATGGGGAAGGAGGTTGGAAAGAAAACAGATAAAGGCCTGTTGGTGGTGGTGTTTTTTGTTTTTTTTTTTTTTTTGTTTTTTTTTTTTTGGTAAGGACATTTTGTCTCATTTGGTGAATCTGTGGAAATAATTTATTGCATTCTGTACAAGGAATTATGACTCCACCTGAATGGACTCTACTTCCCCATGGCTCTCCATAAGCAAGAAAGGGTATACTCATGACTGAATCTAGTGTTGGAATCGATTTTATAATTACAATAATAGTGGATACAAAGGTCCTCCAGGGAATTGTGCTCGGACAAATTAGAGACAGTGTTGGGAGAGATAAAATATTCATCACCAAAAGAGTACATAAAATGTATCTGAGAGGATCAGGACTCATCTGGGAATCACAAGGGGAATAAGACATCACCAGAAAAATCCAAGTATTCTCGGCTACATAAAATTCTGAAACAAAGAATTTCAGTCTTAACTAATTCTGGATTTAGTGAAGTAAGACCTCACTGTTACTTTATCTGATGGCACTGGGGTATGGTCGAGAATAAAAAAAGTCCTGAGATTTTCTTAATTAGCAAGACTTTCAAATCATCTATAAAATAAAAACCACAGCTCTCTTCAATCCTATTAATTTTCCATAATTTCCATAACCATTCCAAGTTGGACATTTCTATTCACCCTCAAAAAGTAAAGATACAATATCTTAAACCGGGAGATTTTGAAATGCTACATTACACAATGTCAAATCACGTATTTTGTTTTTTAATGTTTATTTTTGACAGAGAGAGAGAGAGAGAGAGCGCGAGCAGGGGAGGGGCAGAGAGAGAGAGAGAGGAAGACACAGCATCCGAAGCAGGCTCCAGGCTCCGAGCTGTCAGCACAGAGCCCGATGCGGGGCTCGAACTCACGAACTGCAAGATCATGACCTAAGCCGAAGTCGGATGCTTAACTGACTGAACCATCCAGGCGCCCCTCAAATCACGTATTTGTTATATGCTTTCTTGGGTTTTTATTATAAGACATACCTAGTCCTTCTCTGAAAGAAATGAGAAGCGAATGGATGAAGTAATAAAAAGAGATCCAATAAAATCTGATCAAATAGGAGCAAAGGATATACTCTAAATTCAATTCAGGTTAAGGTGGGATTTCAAACTTTCACAGAACAAGGTGGGAAAGGCAAGAGGAGTTAAAAGGGGAGATCATGTAGCACTAAATAATCAGTACATCTTTGACTTGATACAGGACATGGCTTCAGGTGCAACTGCTACCTCTAGTACTGAAACTCTCCCGAATGTCAGCTTGAGAATTTTCTATACTTACATTAAAAGGGCCAACATTTATTTCACTTAAACAATGAGATTTCACAAAGATTGAAGATTTAGAAAACCAACCACCCAATACTAAAAATGTCAACTGCTAATAATTACACCTTAAATCTCTTCAGTTTTAGCACAATTTCTAACAACTTAACAGTCAAATTATCTGGTCATAAAAAGGTTAGTAGTTCACAAGACTTCTGGGCTAACCTTCCAAGACCTCTGCCTGACTAGTAGAGTGTTTCAGGAGGCCGTGGTACCCTAAGGTGTGATGGGGGCATCATTGCTCAAGGGGGGGGGGGAAGGTTAGAGACACAGAAAAAGGGTCATAAACCATGAAGAAAAGTGGAATTCAAAGATCTCTCTAATAGGAAATGGACACCAAATGTAGAAAATATGTGAGGGGAAAAATAACTAAGGTCTGTCCCAGAAATAATGGACTGCAGGCTTTACTAGCCTTTGTGCTGGTGTCTTCTGTGCTGGCCTGCCTCCGCTCTTCTCCAACCTGCTCCGTGGGCCTGGAGGCTCACCTCTATGGACTGCACAGATGGGTACCCGAGCCTTGGCTTCTAGTCAGATTGCACAGGGTGGAGGCACCAGAAAGAGATGGGAAAAAGAATCAAATTGGGTGTTGTTTTTTTTTTCCCCTCAGCTCCTTCCTTGCAGGGCCAGTGAGAGCCTGCTGCATCCTGAGAGTGACATCCACAGCTCCAATCAGGCTGTCCCCTCCACTCACCCCTGTCTCTGGGTTCCCAAAAGGGTTCCCTCACTTTGCCCTTTTGGGACTAAGGGTGGTTTCCTCATACAGTATCCACATCTTTGTACAGTCCCATTAGTTAACTCTCTTCAAGTTACCCACTTTGAATAGACTTTTTTTTTTTTTTTTTTTTTTTTTTTGGCCAGGATTCTGATGGAGTCTTCTTATAACTAAAATGAGGAGGAATCTAGAATGACACCTAGAGTTTTGGCTTTAACAGCTAAGGAATTAAGGTTTGGGGGGTATTGAGTGTTAAAGAAATTAAAGAATTGGGGAGGTTTAGTCTTTTATTGTACTTATTTTTAAATTTATTTTGAGAAGCATGCACACAGGGGAGGGGCAGAGAGAAGGAGAAAGACTCCCAAGCAGATCTGAGCTGTCAGCACAGAGCCCGACATGGGGCTTGATCCCACGAACCATGAGATCATGACCTGAGCCAAAATCAAGAGTCAGACATTTAACCGACTGACCCACCCAGATGCCCTACGAGTTTGGTTTTAGTTACTTTTGAATGCCTATTAGTCTGGGGTTCTGAAGAGATCAACATTGATATAATAAATACTAGTATCATTGGATAGTTTTTTAAGCCAGGGATGATGTCACCTGGGGAGGCTATATACACTGAGGAGAACAGGAGTTTTCCTGGTATTCTTGTAAGAAATGACCCCTTTTGCAAACTAACGTTCAAATTATTAAAGCCAAAATGTAAAAACTTCACTGTTCCTTATGCTTCTTACAAATCCCATCATTGTACTTCTAAACTTAGCCTATTACAGCAATCACTTTTATTGGGGACTTTAACATTTGGTCCCATTAACAAACTTAATTCATTAAATTCCCTTTAAATTTTAAACTTGTATTTATAAATTTAATATAGTCAATTTTCTTTTTAAAGCACTTTGATTGCTTAACGCAAATGTTTCCAAGCACTAAATTTTTATAACGCCAATAAATTAAACATAAAACTTGGTAAATCTTAAGTTCTCAAACATTTCAATTCTGATTACAAAAACATTTATACTAAAATCACAAGTTTAAATCAATTATTCAATTTGATCATTTTAATTGGAATCACAATTAAACTGTCATGACAGGAAAAATATTTTAATTGCAAAAACTAAAGGGGCGCCTGGGTGGCTCAGTTGGTTAAATGACTGACTCTTGATCTCGGCTTGGGTCACGATCTCATAGTTCATGAGTTCAAGCCAGTCATCAGGCTCCATGCTGATGGTGTGGTGCCTGCTTGGGATTCTCTCTCCTCCTCCTCTCTCTGCCCCTCTCCTGCTCACACTGTCTCAAAAAAATAAACTTACAAAAAATTAAAATGTTATTTCAAATTTACCATGAAATTACCAATAATTAGAGTTTGATTTACTTCATGTCTATACATAATTCTAAATTTCAACCAAAGACTTCTGACAGCAAATCATGATTTGGATTCTTCACTGAAATATTTATCAGTCATGTATAGAATTCCTTTTCAAGTCCCTCTAATAGAAATGCCAGGCCTTAAAAATGGTTTTGTTAAGGGGCATCTACCCCAGAGTCAAGCTGATATTACTTAATTGTTCCCTGAGATTTGGATCAGCAATACCCCTTCTAGGTTGTACCTAAATTATTTCATTAATTCATTAGATTTGCATTTCTTTGCATTTTAATGGATTCCTATCTAGCTCTAAGGATGAACTGTATTGCTCTTCTCAAAAACCAGTCTTCCCACCAGATTCTATTCCCTTCAGCCTACTCAGAGTAATGCTCCAGCTATCCCCTCCCCTCTCCTCTTGATCAAAATTCCCCTTACTCCTGGGTAATTCCCACCCATACACAGCATGCTGCTATTTCTCAAACCAGGAAAGGAGGATTAGAGGAAAAGAGGGGGGAAGAAGGTGGAGGAAAGCAAGAAAGACTCTCTCTAGGACACACTTCCTCTGTTTTTCTGCTTTCTGTTAGAGCTCGACAACTTACAAGAATCCTATTTCCTCTCTTTCCTTCCTCTCCTGAACCCACTCTTATCAGGGTTTTACCAGGTGCTCTCTTCTTCTCAAGGTCACCAGTGATGTCCACATTACTAGATCCCATGGTCAAATCTCAGCCATGCTTTTACAGGTCCTTTTCAATTAACACAATTCTCACTGCTTCCTCCTCACAGCTTTCTCGCTTAACTCCTCCTCTTCTGGATTTTCTCTGAGGAAGGAGCTCCTTTCTAGTTGCTTAATCTCACCAATCTCTTACCACTGGAATATCTGAGGCTGACCTAAATCTTCTTTTCTATCTACATTCACGTCTTTGTTGATCTCATCTAGTCACATTCTTTCCATGTCTCTAGAAGCTTTTAAAGTTGTTTTTTTTTCTTGTGGGGGGGGGGGGTGTTGGGGCAGGGAGAGAGCTCACGCATGCACGTGCAAGCTGGGGAGAAGGAGAGAGGGAGGGAGAGAGAGAATTCCAAGCAGGCTCTGAGCTGTCAGCATGGAGCCCGAGGTAGGGCTGGATCTCAAACTGTGACATCATGACCTGAGCTGATATCAAGAGTCCGACGCTTGACCAAATGTGGCACCCAAGTACCCTGAGAAGCTTTTAACTTTAAATTTGTACCTGCAGCACAGACTCGAAGTTCATATGCAAATGTCCAGTCCACCTGTCTCCAACTTGGATATCTAACTGGCATCTCAAACTGAACACACCCAGAGTAGCACTTCTAACTTGTTCCCAACCGTTTCCTCCTCCCTTTGCAATAACTCCCATTTATGCTCAGGTCAAAAACCCTGGGATAATCCTTGGTATTTCTCTTTCTCTCAAACCACACTCTAATCCATCAGGAAATTCTGCCAGCAATAGCTTCAAAATATATCCAGAATCTAACTACTGCTTATGTTTTACCCTTATTACTCTGGCCTAAGACACAATCATTGTTTGCCTGGATTATTCTCCCCTCCCCTATGGCTTCACCTTGCACTGTTACGCCCTATGGACTGTACTCCAGGAGCAGATGATCCTCCTTCTAGAGTATCCCAAGCAGGTCAGTAGCAGCCCTCATTTACCCGGCTTCGTCTCATTACACAGGCATCTTAGCTCACAGCACAAGAAGGTGAGTGCAGTCTAATAAGATTTTGAGAGACTACATCCACATAACTTTTATTACAGTATATTGTTATAATTGTCCTATTAATCTCTTACTACACTTGATTTACACATTAACCTTTATCATAGGTATCTGTGTACCAGAAAAAATCTATATATAGGGTTCAATACTATCTGAGGTATCCAGCATTCACTGGGGGCCTTGGATTGTATCCCCAACAGCTAAGGGGGACTATGCAGTCTTGCAACTGGCTTCCTGCTTTCACTCTACCCTCTCCAGAATCTATTTACAACACAGCAGCCGGAGAGATCTTGTTAAAATGTAGCATAGCTCTTTTCTACTCAAAGTCCTCTAAGGCCACAGATCCAACTCAAGATAAAAATCATAGCCCTTCTGATAGACTGTAAGGTCCTATAAAATTGGCCATCACCTCCATCCCTCCCATCCCCGCCCCCTCCTACAATTTCATCCCTCAGCTGCTCAGGCAAACTGGTCTCTTGGCAGTTCCTGGACCACACAAGATACAATCCTACCTAAGGGCCCTTGCACTTGCCACTGCCTCTCCCTGGAAAGTTCTTCCCCAAGATACACACATGATTCACAGTCACTTCTTTGTCTGGTTTGGGTTTCTGCTCACACATCACTTTTCAGTGAGACCTGTTCTAATTACTCTTTGTTAAAAAGTATATTCTTCCCTCCTCACAACATTCCTTATCCCCTCCTTCCTGTTATGTTTTTCCACACTGATCTTCTTACATACTCACTAACTTGCTTATTCATTGGTGTGTCGGTCTCCCCTCACTAGAATGGTAGTCCTGTGAGGGCAGGAGCTTTTGCAGGTTTTTAACTGATGTATCCCTAGCAACTAGAACATGGTCTGGTTCATTTTTAAACTGATTTGTTGAATAGTTTCCATAGATCCTCTACAAGCATATTTGGATTTTTTCCTAGCCTATTAGTTTGAGGTCAATGGAGTTTATATTCTATCCATATTTTTTGTGAAGAAGAAACACATCCTCTTAAATCCTATCCTATTGGTTTTGGTGTATCTTAAACCTTTATCTGACTTGTCAAGTTTTGTCTTCCTCTAGAATTACAGCACTAATGTCATGCCAATGACAAAGAAGGGGGAGGCTTACGCAGACTTCTGGAGCTGTCAAACCTTTACAGTTGGGCACAAGAGGAGAAACCAAGGGGACTGATGGGGTGGGGAGGGACCAACTAGAAAACAGTGATATAAAAGAACAATGAAGTGCTTCAAGAGGGAGGAGACAGTGACCAACTAAGATAAATGCTTCTAAGTAGTAACTTAAGATCAGAACACACGGATAACCATTATATTTGGGAATAGCTGGGATGCTGGTGATCTTGATAATCTCAATGGAATAGTAGAGATGGAAATGCAGGGCCTATCTTCATGTCCAAATACTCTTTCTCCCTTGAGGTGTTTTACCTGGGCCATTCCTTCTATTCTCATTCCTTCAACTATATTGATGACTTCCAGATTCTACGTTCAGGCTTCAATCTTTCTGGAGAACCAAACTAGTGTTTTTAAGCTTCCTGTGAGACATCTTTATCTAGATATCCCTTAGGTATTCAAACACCCAAACTGATCATTAATTCCTTCATCTGTTTGTCACTCCTCTCTGTCCTACTTTAGTAAATGGCACCATCGAACCCATCATCCAAAGCTCGAAACCTCTTAAACATCCTCACTCCTTTCTCATTCACGCTGCCCACAATTCATGAAGGCTCCCCATTCCCACTGGTTCTACCTCTTACATATTTCTTCAGTATACATCCTCTATCCCTATTGTTTTACAATAGAGCCTTCACTATGTTTTTAAAGTTTATTTATTTTGAGAGAGAGAGCGTGTGCGAGTGCGTACACACGAGCAGGGAAGGGGCAGGGAGAGAGAATCCCAAGCAGGCTCTATGCTGTCAGGGTGGGGCCTGGCACAGGGCTTGTACTCACGAATCACGAGATCATGACCTGAGCTGAAACCAAGAGTCAGATGCTTAAGTGACTGAGCCACCCAGGCACCCCAAGCTTTATTTCTTTTTTTAATTTCTAACATAATTTATTGTCAAATTGGCTTACATACAATACCCAGTGCTCATCCAACACTTTCATTATTTCTTGATAGAACTATAACTGCTTCAACTTAAGTACTACGTCTAGCACAACACAGGTTTTGAATCAACTATTTGATTCACTGAAATAGCTCATATGGCTCTATATAAGTTGTTCAGATTTATGGTTATACAGTTTTTTATCCTTAACCAAGATTGAATAAAAAATTAATAACCTGCAGCTGAGATAGCATTGATGACAACACCACAAATAATTCCCCGAACAGACAATACCACCTGGATTCGAGTGTTCACTGGGAGATTATGGTCGTGAACACTGTAGAATCCTGACAGTGACGGTCACTCACTGGAATTATTCCCACTATTACTTTCCATAGCTCCTCCTTATCCACTCAACCCTCAAGAATGTATTCCCCTTAACTTACTCTCCATAGTCTACAAACTGCAACTCTAATGTAAGGACCTGAGCTTTGCTAAAGCAGACAAAATATATAACACATTATTGGTTTCTCTTTGTCAGAGACATGGACCCAATGAGATGTTCACCTTGAACAAGAAGTGACAATCATGACTGGGAGAACATAGGCAAGGACAGGAGATGAAGCAAGCATAAGACACATGGCTTCCTCATCTCTCCTGGAAGGTGCCGAAACCCAGCAACATAGTCTTGACCTTGATAACCTCCAGAGGGCCTCACCAGGAGAGGACGAAAAGACCTCAGAACTATTTTGGCCCCAAAGCATTTTTGAAGCAAGTTAGAAAAGTTATGAAACTCACAGTTGTCATACTTGACTTGCATCCAGAAACACAACTCAAATGAAGCATGTAGTCTAAATGGTTGATGGTTTTCAGCTGGATGTACTTTCCAGCCACCTAAAATGAAAAATCTTTCTCTAGTTTTACTCTAATAAAAATCTTTGACCTGTGTGTTGGGGGGGGGGGGCGGGTAGGGGGAAGCACTATCTACCTTTAGGCTAAAGTGAGGAGAGGGGTTGGATAATAGAAGACAGCATGACTTTACATAGTTTTGTACTTTTAAACACTGTTATTTATAGGTTAAACACTGTCTAGAAGGCTAAAGCCTGGAAAGAATCTACTTCAGCATACCTGATACATCATATACAAAAATTGAATCATCCGTTATCTAACTTCTACCGCAGAAGAGTTCTACTTTCAGCTGCACGAACTTCCCAAGGAGACCTTCAGTCATGCGATTTGATTCCCAAAGGGCTGGCCCAGAGTGGGGTGTCCCACACAGGAGGGTGTCCCCACCTCTACTAGTGGTCGGAAACGATATGCAGACCTCCTGAGACACTCAGGATGATTATTTACTCAGAGAGTAAATCCATATTCCTCTTATCCAAGAGGCAATATTGTTCTCACTTCTCATGGCCCAGGTTTCCCTAACTCCACCTCCCCATTCCGGGCTCATGCTACACTCTGCACTCTCATTATTTCATGCTGCTAATGATCTACTTACTACACTGCAGTCAAACCAACACATGTCCAAATGACTGAATGTCTTTCTCCCCTACTACATATAAGGTTTAATTCTAAATCATTTATTCAACTTTGCATCATCACGTCTGACAGCACGGTCGTGAAATGTGTCAATCAATGAACAAAATTAATCATGGCTGATCTCAAGCAGATTGAATAGATCCATTGCAATAGCCCAGAATCAAGATTAGATTGGATTAATGGAAAATATGAAGGTTTCACACTCATTTTTTGAAGCAGTTCTCTATTCACTACCCATATTTTAATTGGTAATTTACTTGCATGTTTCAGAAAGATCTAAAGAAGGTATTCCTGCTCTCAGACTTTGAAAACTGTCTTGTAAGAATAACAGATATAGGACAGCTCACTTTAATTTTTGTTTTTAAATATATTTTAAGGTATATATCTTAAAGTATATTTTAAAAACCGACTGGGTGGCTCAGTCGGTTAAGAGTCCGACTCCTAATTTTGACTCAGGTCACGATCTCTCCATTGTGAGATCGAGCCCCACACTGGCACACTGTGAGGAGTGCAGAGCCTGCCTGGGACTCTTTCTCCCCCTTTCTCTCTGCCCCTTCCCCACTCGCTCTCAAAGTTTAAAAACAAAAAAACTTTAAAAATTTAAATGAGATACGAACACTTACATACTAACTGCTCTTTGTAAGAATGAAAACCTTTGTCTGAGTATTTTGATTTATAGAAGGAAAAAAGATAAAGCTACTTGAAAGCTTCTAGAATCAGAAGTTTTGAGTCACAGCTATACATTCCTCATAACATCCCCCCATCCCCATAATTGGGCTGTTCCTCTCAAAATCGAGCAACCTGTAGTCAACATTTACCTGGGCAGCAAGACTCAAGAGGATTATTTTCAACAGAAAGAGACATTAAAATTTTGTGTTCAGATAATCCATGAAAACGTGGGAAATAAAATGAATCCAACCCTTACCCTGTTTTTACTCATAAGGAATCCTGCAAAGAGAATTTTAACAGGAATACAAAATAGGAATTTGTTTTTGTTTTTTTTTTTTTTTTTTTACAAAATAGGATTTAAACAGCTACAATTTTATGGCTACAATGGAGGCCATAAAAATCTTCACAGGCTAGAGAAGGAAATAATTGTCTCCATTAATCTAAAAACTCGCCCAACCCTTCATGTTTTAGGAAAACTTCTGTTCTCTCTAGTCCATTTGATTTTTTTCTATTTTTTTTTCTGATGCTCAAAGTAATACTTGTAAAGAATAATTTGATCAATCAAATGTAATAAGGAAGAAAAGTAAAAGTTCCTCCACACTCTAACCTCCTAAAGATTATGGGTGTTTGGTCCTTCAACTTTTTTTTATGTATATGCTAGTATATATATATACCTTTTTCTCTTTTTACACAAAAATGTGATCCCTGTATGCATATATACACCTAGTTAATTGTTTCTCCAATTTATCACAGACAATCCTCTGTGTAGTAACAGTTGATTCTTTTTAATGTCAGCACAGATTTTTACTGTATGACCATCCCAAAATTGATGTAACCAGTCTCCAGCTGGCTGTTACATGGTTAATTTTAAACCATACAGAATTTAGACTTTAGAGCTAGATGAAAATACTTAACCCTCAAAATACCAAAACATTAATCAAAAAGATTGCAGCCTTGCTTGGTGGGAGATGGGGGTTGTGGGCTGCACTTTTTCTACCATTTAGGTGTTGAGAACTCAAACTCTAGCACCAAACTTCTGGGTTTGATTCTTGCCCAGCTCCATCACTTACTAGCTGAGCCACCTTGGCTAATCATTTCGCTTCTCTGGGACAGTTGATGATATTTGGGACTATGATCTGGGGCTATGATGATAATTATTTGGTTACTGGTAAGATTAAGTTGATTATAATACGAAGCACTCAGAATATTACCTTGGCAATAAAGCAGTAAGTGCTAATTACTAATGTTATGGGCTAAATGTTCAGGTCTCCCCTTTGGATTCATAATTTGAAATGATAACTAACCTCTGATAGGACAGTATTAGAAAGTAGGGCTTTGGGGAGGTGATCAGGTCTTAAGGATGGAGCTCTCATGAGTGGGATTAGTGCCCTTATATAAAAGATGTCACAGAACAATTTTGTCCCTCCCACCACGTGAGAACATGGCATAAAGACTGGGCTATGAACCAGGAAACAGGCCCTCATCAGACACTGAATCTGCTAGCACTTTCCTCTTGGACTTCCAGTCTCTAGAACTGTGAAAAAGAAACATTTGTTGTTTAAGCCCCTCATTCGGCACTGCTTTGTTAGAGGAGCCCAAAATAAGACAATCATCGTTGCTATCGTTATACCATGCTACTTCAAGCTTATTTTATACAATTATTAAAATTTCTGTTCTTGGTATGGGTAGAATAGAAAACACAAGATTCTGGTTGTTATTCAACATTTTGGTATTTGTATGTTCATGCCAGCTCTCATTCTTTATTAAAACATGAAATTATGTAACAGCCATAGTGAGATATGCTGAATTTTAAGTTAGGAGAGATTTAAGTACATCCATTGAAATAGAAGTCTTACAAATGTGAACAAACATCTATTTATATTCGAGTTACTGCTTACTTATATAAGCCTCCTTGGAACGAAGAGTGAAGGAAGAAAACGAAACCAAATCATCAGCCCTACTGTATTTTCATTCATATGAATTTTACAATAAAGGGTGAAAATTTTAAACTCCAAAGAAAACACCAGTAAATATATTATATTGATTCTTGAGCAGTAAAGACACCTGTTCCGGGTGGTAGGGTAATATTTGCAGGAAACAGATGTATTGCTTTTAGCTCTTTGTGACTGGTAAGATTAGCACTTCCTTTAATATTGGTGGTGTTATTGGTTTTCTGTTTTATTCTTCATTTTTTAACTTAAAACACATTAAACTGAACTTTATTAGCACAGTCCAAATCGTTTGAACACTCTTCAACAGCAAGAACAAAACATTCTATACCTCTGAGGCAAAGCCTAGTCAGTTTCAGGTCTCATTCAGATGTTCTCTTCCACTTCTCCACCAGTTATGTGTTCTATCTTTATTGTTCAAAATCATGAAATTTTAGGTCATAGAACACTTTTCACTTTTATATGATCTAATAGTTTTCCAAAAAAAAAAAAAAACAAAAAACAAAAACAGTTCATTTCAAAACTTAGCAGATTTTGAGTCTGCAGCTCACCAGAATGGCCCAAGGGAATCACCATGTGGTACACAAATTACTTGTTGAAGTTAAAATTTATAGAGCATTTTGGCTGATCCAAGACTAAAATTTAGGAGGTCAACTATGTATTTAAAAGAAACTTATTTTAGACTGAACTCATCACTATTCTCTATTTAAAGTCACTTTTACCGTTTCAAATTTAAATTTGAATATTTAAGAATACAGGGATATTTTCATAACTCTTTTTCAAAAGGCATCTTCAGCAATAAAAAAGCAATCAGGACTCAGATCAAAGGTTAAAGTTTCTCTCAGACCATATTCCTCTCTCAGGTCTGTACACCCTAATCAGGTAAACAAGCCTCAACTGTTAAAATTATATAGCTTGGACCCTAACGAAAAAGCAGTTAAACATTCTTGTGACGTCATGGGAAATTTCGCTTGGAATACAGATCAACAGCAAAAAGAAATAGTTGACTGCCACACATACTGGTCCAACTTTGCAATATATAATCTCTTTAAAATGTTTAAATTATAGTCTTTTTACTTATAGAAAATATAAGGCAAACAAGCACAAAAGTGAGAAAGATCAGGTCTCGGTCTTACCCCATCCCACTTTCAAATAACTCAGCTTGGCCTGCGCCCCCCCCCCCCCTCACCCCCACTCCCCAACGAGTAACCAACAGAAACAGTAATGAGGGCAGGTCATTCCCAGGTCCCGAGTGGATTCCCTCTTTAGGTGACCAAGTCCTCCTGGTCTCTCTAGATGTTAACGCATGTGGAGTAATTCAATTAGATCCCATCTTTGTCTCACGTGAGGAGACCACTCTGAACCTGTGCTGGCAGAAGAACTAGGAATTGCACGTGTCAGGCAGAAGGAAAAGGGGAGGAAATACTAATCTGGACTTTCATCGTGAAACGGCAGCGCGAACTTGCCTGAGTACTCTCCAGGTAACGAGAAACAGCTCACAAATGCAAGGAAAGAACTTTAAGTGACTGCTCTTTTAACTCGCCTTTCAGGTAATGTCTTAAGGCCGGTGTCACAGAAAAAGCACCTCAACAGGAGGGGTTGCCCCTGCTTCATGATCACACTAGCTCTGAGCGTAATTAAAACTAATCCTTTTACCTGCCTACATTTCTTACAAGCAATCTGTCTAGGGCAGTCCATAAAAAAGGTCTGGATGCTTTGCACCGACAAGATTCAGTCAGTGCTTCAACATTTGGGGGGAGAAAAATGCAAGTCCCAACAGCGGCGGCTCATTCACTTATTGAAAACATTCAGCTATTTTAAAAGGCTTAGAGCACACAGAGCATAATGGTGGAGCGAAAACGACAAGCCCTCGTCAGAGGCACTACATCCAAATTTGCTTACCTCAGGCTTTGAGACACAGCCAAGACACGAAAACCCCGGAGAAGGAAAAACTTATGCCATGACTTGAATTAAGAAACAGGCTGTGGAATCAACAGATGTTTACAGACCAGTTTAGGGTGCTGGAAATTACATGGAGAGGACAGAAAAAGAAAATCCTCTTTCACAAAGTAGTTGATACAATTATAAACCAAGTCTCTAGAAAGGGTAACCTTGGGCTAGGGTTAGGGAGAGGTCAGTGTCGTTCTGTCTTCACATCACCTTATGGTGTAACTGCAGGGAAAATACAGGAATACCGCGACTTAGGTGCCACGAATTTCACTCTTGCGGTGGACGTTTTCAACTGCAGCTGATGAACTTTCTGTGAAGTTCTCTTCCTCCCCACACTCTGACAGAGGGGCCCCAAGGACAACTCAGTAACTTGAGCCACCATTATACTTTCACAGTGATTGTTCTCACAGGGTTAAACATTACTTGTTAGAACATCAAAAATCCTACCTTCCCCAATTGGATTTACCTCGCCCATTTTGCAGCTCAGTTGCAGAATTATGGGATACACAACCCCGAGCCCTGGTTGCCACATCAGGGCTTCCAAACAGAGTAGGCCAAGGGGTGCTAAGTGATCCTCATGACCCCTACAGATTTCCTTGGTTTCATCTTCAATTCACATCCACGGCTTTCCAGAAACAAGACCAGAGTAAGTTAAGAAAGTAAGACCAGGGCCTTAATCTTAACTTTGTAATGAATCAGTAGCAGTTTCTTTTCCCAGGTCCACCTCCTTCTATGCCAACATTGCTTGCCACGTCATCACGAGAGGAGCAAGCGTCTGTGCTTCTAGAGTGTGAGGTAACCCAAAGTCACAGACCACCTCTCTGATCTTTTCTTACGAACTGGGGCTCCTTAGAAAGCTTCAAGCCAGGAATTTAAAATCACGTGGATTACAAGCAGGCAAACAAGATATGTACCTGCTGAAAAACTCAGAGCAAGAAGGGATTCCCTCACAACCCAAACTATTGGTACCAGAGTATATGGTAAAAACAGATTATAAATTTGTTTTTTTATTTTTAGTTTATGTATTTTGAGAGAGAGAGCACACACACGAGAGGAGGGGAGGGGCAGAGAGAGAGAGGGAAAGAGAATCCCAAGCAGGCCCCCCTGTCAGCACAGAGCCCAAAGATGGGGCTTGATCCTGCAAACTGGGAGATCATGACCTGAGCCGAAACCAAGAGTTTTCATGACTAATCGACTGAGCCATCCAGGTGCTCCATAACTTTATTTTTAAAGTCACATGAATAAGTTCTCCTTAGCCTGAGTTTAATGACTCCCATCCCCCTAGAGATTGAATGTTTTTAAATTTTTTTTTTAGGTAAGTACAGCAAAGCGCCCCCCCTCCAACCCCAAACTATGGAAGAAACAAGACAGAAAAACTATGATGGTAAGGAGTGTGTGTGGTTAGAGTAATGATGGCTTGCTCCCAATATATCCACATCCTAATCCCTGGAACCTGTCAATATGTTAGGTTCCATGGAAGAGGATGAACTGAGGTTGCCCATCAGTTGCCCTTAACGAGACTATGCCGGATCAATCCAGGTGGACCCAATGTAATCACAGATGTTCCTTCAACAGGGAAGAGGGAGGCAGAAGGGAGAGTGCGAGAACTACTATGGGAGAAAGAAGGGCTAATCATCACTGGCTGTGAGTATGAAAAGGGGCCAGGAGCCAGGGCAATCGGCCTCCAGACACTGGACAAGGCTGGACAATGGATCCTCCCCTACAGCCTCCAGAAAAGGATGAAGCCTTGCTGACATTTTGACTTTATCCTGGTGAGACTCATTTCAGATGTCTCACTCTCAAGACCATCCAAGTAAGAAACGTGTGTTGTTTTAAACCCCTGAGAGCATGTGGTAATTTGTTATAGCACCCACGGAAAACAAGTGAGATGCTGAGAAAGAATGGTCCAGCTCTTTTGAATGATACACAAGATCATTTTATTTGTAATTATCCTTGAAATACTTGCAAGAAAGGGTGTTATATTTTCTTTTCTCTTAAAGTTTTCTAAGGTCGGATTAATACCTGGCAGATCATGAATGAAATCAAAAGAAGCCTTAACATATTTCTGATTTAAAAAATCATGTACTGGGGGTGCCTGGGTAGCTCAGTGGGTTGAGCGTCCAACTTTGGCTCAGGTCATGATCTCATGGTCCCTAGTTCCAGCCCCACATCTGGCTCTGGGCTGACAGCTCGGAGCCTGGAGCCTACTCTGGATTCTGTGTCTCCCTCTCTCTCTGCCCCTCCCCCCTCTCTCCTGCTCTCGCACTTGCTCTCCCTCTCTCTCTCTCTCTCTCTCTCTCTCAAAAATAAACATTCAAACAAACAAAAAAGGCAATGTACTGGGAGTCCTGGAGAAGCAGCAGCTTTGCCATTACAAGGGTAGGAAAGTTAATGTGATAATTCCCCATTCTCTGCCATGGCTTCAGGTGGTTCCCTCTCTTCCATGGGCATTCACCTCATGTGGGAACACTTTGCCCCAACATCTACAACAAATTACATACCTGTGTATAATACACACACACACACACACACACACAGTTGGTTGTTTCCTGTCACCTGGCCTTGTCTTACTTTCCCGAATCCCCCACCCTTCACACCAAACTTATTCTTTCCTCTCTTTTCTATTTCTTTTATATACACACCTCTCACTTGTTGGTATAAACCTCAAGGGACACAAATTAGCTTTGATGTCAACCAAAAGAAAAGAGATTTTAAAACCAAATAGGGTAACATCTAATTTCTCCTGGTCACTTAACCATCAACCTCAACTGTCTAACACGCAGCCAAGACTATAAAAGGGGCACAAATGGCATCTGGGATCCTACACCAAAGCTGATCAACTGTAAGGTGTATATACTTCAGTCTTAGTAAAATTCCTCAGGCTCGTAGTCACAATCTAAGGACATTCGTGTTAGAATTCTAACAGATAGGGGCGCCTGGGTGGCGCAGTCGGTTAAGCGTCCGACTTCAGCCAGGTCACCATCTCGCGGTCCGTGAGTTCGAGCCCCGCGTCAGGCTCTGGGCTGATGGCTCGGAGCCTGGAGCCTGTTTCCGATTCTGTGTCTCCCTCTCTCTCTGCCCCTGCCCCGTTCATGCTTTGTCTCTCTCTGTCCCAAAAATAAATAAAAAACGTTGAAAAAAAAAATTAAAAAAAAAAAAAAAAAAAAGAATTCTAACAGATTATCTAGGTTCAGTAGATTAAAAACATGAGGATGAAAACCAAGAAGAGATTAGGGACAGATGCCTTAAAACAAAGAAAAGAGGGGAAGTTAACGTACGTTTATTGAGTACTAACCAAATGCCACGCCCATATCTAGCACTTTGGACACCTGGCCTGACACTTCCAGAACTTGCCCAGAATTAGAAAAAGGGGATATAGATGCCAAGGGCAGGAAGGGAACTTAGTCTTTTCTCCACCTGATTCATAAACGAATCCTTTTCCCACTACACTCCGTCACTTCGAAACCAACAGCAAACATGGCTTCTTGACGGTAACGATCTGAAAAATGAGTAAAAACACAAACCCAAGATTTCAGCAACAACACCATTATAGAGAGTCACATAAAAGCTGAAAAGACAATCATCATGTAGTACTAAAAATCTCTTAAAGGCATCCCTATATAAAAGAATATATTTAAAAAAAAAAAGGTAAAATCATGAGGCCTACAGATCTAAAATAAACATGTTTCATAGATTCCATTTAACTCATTAATTACTTAAGGAGGGAACCGAAAGAGGTGTCACAGCCAGTTCAAAAGAACAGCCAAAGCAGCACAAATTTCATGTAGCAAAGGGATGTGGAAACAAACACACGGGTCCGCGGCATTCCCCAGGACGTGACTAACTTGCATTTCCATGGACGAGAATTAGCTGCATGGTTTTCAATTTTCTACAGCTTCTAGTTCTCCTGAGTTCTAAAACAGTCTAGTCAATGACAAAAACTCAAGCCCCGGTGTAGAGTAACCACCCCCCCCCCCCAGACACGTTTGAAAGGGTATCCTCGCAACGAAAGACTATCCAAGTCTTTTTGGCACCCTTACAAAGTATTCTTTTTCTTCTACCAACATTGCACCAAAGCACAGAAACTAGTAGCTCTGCCACCTTCACTATACTCTACTTACAAAGGCTAAATATACGATAAAAAAAACTTTTCAATTCTTCCATTAACTGGCTACCTGTTGTAGACCTGCCAATCCCAGTGGAGCTGGCTAACTGTTTTGTGGCTGTGGAAGGTACCGGACAGGTACTTGATAAATGATCCGAGGCAGGGGAGTGGCCTTAGAGGATGACCTTCTCAACTCCCCTTCGTTAGAATAGACTTCTGGACGCCGTCCGATCTCTCTTCTTAAGGCACAAGCCAAATGTCTTGTTCCCGTTCGCTAATATGGTAAGTCTGCGCAAGTACAAGCGATCGTCCAGTGATTTTTATTATTGTCCATTCTAGGATTTTTTTGTTTTTGGGTGATCGACAGGCCATGTATACAAGTGTCTACATCAGACACAGTAACATTGATTTACAGGCCATTTTCGTCACGGCAATTCTTTGGTATGTGTGGAACCATCAACTATGACCATTCAATACACAAATGAACGTTCTCCAGAACTAGCGTTATTCAATTTAGAAAGCCTTAAAGTTTATAAACTTGCTACTGGGGGGTGGGTGGGAGGCGGAGGAGTGGTGAACATTTTCTGGGTCATGAAATGAACTTAGTGATAGCCCACAAGTGTTGTTTTTCTTTTCTTTTTTTTTTTTTAATCTTTATTTATTTTTGAGAGAGAGAGAGAGACAGACAGAATGTGAGCAGGGGAGGGGCAGTAGACACAGAATCCGAAGCAGGCTCCATGCTGTCAGCACAGAGCCCGACACGGGGCTCGAACTCACGAACTGCGAGATCATGACCTGAGCCCAAGTCAGACGCTCAACCGACTGAGCCACCCAGCCGCCCCACAAGTGTTGTTTTTCTAATGTCCTTATTGGCAAAGCGAAGCCCAACATTTGCCCCCACCCACTAGGTGTTTTGCTTTTGCTATTATGTTCCAGAAAATCCCTAAATCTGGAAGCTATTACCTAAAAACTTTGGATAGTTGAGTAGTAAAGGATATATTAAGTTATACACAATTTTCGTTTTGAGAAGGAAATTAATGTACCTGTCAAATGTTAACCAAACCACAGAATGTCCTTTGTGAGAATTAACTGGGAACAGCGAGGGTGTGAAAGAAAACTGAACTTTCCCACCCACAGTTATGAGCACCGGTAAAAAACAAATCACATGCAACTATCATCAACACACAAGACTTGCAGAAATTCCACACTGCCCACATTTTCAAGAATCAGGACTTTCACCTTTCTTTCTCTCTCAACACTTCTTCTAATAACTTAGTCTTTCCTAAAAATTTTTTAAAATGTTTATTTTTGAGAGAGTGTGCAAGTGGGGGAGGGGCGGGGAGAGAGGGAAACAGAGGATCCGAAGCCGGCTCTGCACTGACAGCAGCAAGCCCGATGTGGGTCGAACCCAGGAATTAGGAGATCATGACCTGAGCAGAAGTTGGACGCTCAGTAGAATGAGTCACCCAGGTGCCCCTAAGAACTTAGTCTTAAACTGTCGTGAATGAGCTAAGATTTTTGGCAGATGTATGTGGTTTTGAATTGCTCGTCATTACCTGTTAATACCTAAACATGAATTTCCACTGTCCCCTTGTTAAACTAATCCCAGACCGCGGCCTTCAAATCCCTGACATATCACCCAATATCCAGTCTTCTTTCTAGAAACTAACGACAGTGCACATGCCCTAATTTTTTGATAATAGTAAAGGCGTTTCAAGTTTTGTACTTTTTTTGTTACCTTTTTATATGGCATTGCAAATATAGTAAGATTTATAAAGATTTAACACTTAAAATTTCAGCACTGTGGATCAAGAGTCATGATTAAAGTAGTGATTCTGAACATTTTGCCTAATTTTAGAGCCAGCAAAACTCATTTAGTAGCTAACACTCAGAATCCACACGTTATGGTAGCTTACGAAATATTTTTCATGAAGTATCAGAGAAATGTTCAGTCATTTACTAATAATGATCTTTGCTATCAATTCCCTTGCACTTTTCCGCTCCCCTGACTGCACATCCCTGAAAAATCTAGCAACTGCAATAGGGTAGAGGGAGGGTCCTGGCTCAGGGTGAAGTACTTTCCAAGAACTTTGGGAGAATTAGCACATTTGAGCCTCACAACTCCCCTGGGAGGTATGCGGTTTAATCAGCTCCCATGACTCGGAAGCACCGTGCGGGGTAGAGCAGTCACTTGCCCAAGATCACACAGCTAACACAATCTGGAATTTGAACACAGGTCTGATCTGCTTTCAAGCAAATTAAACACTGCACTGTACTACCTCTTAAGGGAAAAACAGTGGTTGACAGAGTTATTCGTTGTTTCTTCTAAACAGAAGGTTAGGCACTGGCCCTAGATCCCAAAATACCAGACGCCCCCAGAATTACTGTTCATCTTCACCAGCTGGCCCATCTAACATACTGAAGAGCTGTTCTCTGACTACAAGGTCTATCCTTCTAGGAGGTGAGGGACAGGCTACTGAAACTATTAGACCTGGGACCCAGTGAGGGACTGAAGCCTGGTATCTTATGATTAACCGTTCAACAACCCTTATCTGAGCACCACTATATTTAGGTAACTGTTAAGTAACTGAAATTTTGCAACAGAGAACTAAATTTGTGAAAGGCATGTCCTTGTCCTCTAGGAACTTCTGGACAAAGGCATGAAGAAGACGGTCTCCAGAAATGGCCTCCAGAGATACCTGATGATCACTGTTAACTTTCTGTTTCTTTCCTCAAAATCATAACTTCCTGGAGAATGAAAATCAGGAGCACTGGTGAACACTGAAAAAAAAAAACATCTAGTGGAACAGAATGAATTGCTCCCCCATTTGCATGTTGTTCTTTGGAGACTCGAGATTAATAGCACCAAATAGACCTAAGTAGGAAAAAGAGAGGAAACCAAGTAGTGGGAGTAATAGACAATGAGTTTTTAAATGAACTGGCCCAAAGTCTAAGCCCATTTCATCCTAGCAGTTCCATCATTTACGTACGTACAGCTGTAAGACCTATAGTTGCAAAACAGACCATTCTGCCATCTCAAACACAATCATTAGGACTGCCCAAAGTATGCACCTTATAAAGGGTGCCAGTTAGGATCAACTTTCTAGGTTGATACTCTTCACTCATTCAACCGATAGCTCACCGGTGCCAAAAGCTGAACAAGAAGTCCAGGCCATTTCTAGAGAATGTCTGCCTTCATGAAAGCTGTAGTCCAGAGAAGAAGTTGAATATTAAACAAAGAGAAACATAAGCATTTGAATACTGACAGTAGAGAAATACTGTGAAGGAAAAGAATAAGGTGCTTTTTAAAAGTTTGACAGATAGGGGCGCCTGGGTGGCGCCGTCGGTTAAGCGTCCGACTTCAGCCAGGTCACGATCTCGCGGTCCGTGAGTTCGAGCCCCGCGTAGGGCTCTGGGCTGACGGCTCAGAGCCTGGAGCCTGTTTCCGATTCTGTGTCTCCCTCTCTCTCTGCCCCTCCCCCATTCATGCTCTGTCTCTCTCTGTCCCAAAAATAAATAAAAAACGTTGAAAAAAAAAAATTAAAAAAAAAAAAAAAAAGTTTGACAGATAGATGGAGTTAGGAAGACATACCTGGGGGGTAGGAGTGGAGGGAACATAGTCCCGAAAAGATGGATAGGAGTTAGCCAGACAGAGAATGAGGAAAAGAAGGGAGAAGGAGCTGTAGTTGTGTAAGCCCTGAGGAAGAAAGGAGTTGATTTGTTATAGAAATTGAAAAGGCCCATGTGGTAATGAAATAATCATTGGGAAAGGAGGAGAGAAGACCCAAGAGAAGGTAAGGATAGCCCAACTATGAATATACCTGAGTCCAAAGTCCTCCAATGACCCATGAAGATAGGCTAGAAGGGTCTATAGTCAATATCTCAGATAAAGAGTAAATATCCAAATTTCACATTTGAAAAAGTCAGCCATATGAAATGACACAATCAACTTTCAAAATTCTCAAGTGACAGCCGTCTGTAACTAGAAAGCTTCACCTAATCCAGCTAAGCCCCAAACCCTTCAAATGAGCTGAGAGGCGGTCCATGCATGAAATGCTGTTATGTTTTCTTGAGCTTTTTCAGAGAAACCGTGTCCCTCCACCAGGGCTCTTTGGTGTCCTCTACCACGTGGTCAGAAGGTAGAGGGACTCAGAGCCACTGCTCAGTAGGTGCGCGGGATAGGGCATGCTCCTATGCCCGGGGTTTCTTTCCACGTGCCAGAGCCAGGGGTATCTTCTGCATGGGGAAAGTAAGAAAACAGCCCATGTATACTGAAAACCCTTCTGCAAGACGCATTTCACTGTACCCAGATGTGAGCTCTTTTTAAAAAAAAGCGAAAGGCAAAAGCATCTAAACACAGGCCGAGCAGGCTTCTATTTGGTCTCCCTTCTGTTCTATAGGGTTGCTCACACTGCGCATATACTTTCAGACCAGACTGTGGAGAAGGCAATCTATGTGAGAAGAATGAGCCAAGACTTCTGATTCCAGTGGCAGACGGGAAAAATCCTGCAGATCCACGTTCTCCCACAACCTTACTAAAGTCATGACAAGATTAAAAAAAAAATTAAAAGACGTAAACACACTCGGACAATGAAAGTAACAACAACATCTGGGAGACTAGAGAGCAGAAGAACGAGTGGTGACTGGGATCCAGCAGACCAGAAGAATTCAATCTCCACAAGCGGTGGGGGGACAGGGGAGCCGGCCCACAGGGCTCCTGAGCAGGTCAGGAATTCGTGGAATCCGAGATCCCTTGCACTGGGGAGTAAAGGCGAGACTGAAAACAGAAGGAGTGGTTTCAAGTCCTTTACACAAGGACTTCCAGCTCTAGATGGGTTTCCCCATCTCACTAGCTGGGCACCAGTTCCTGTCTACCCGGTAGAAGACTACGGGCTTATTCCCTGGAAAGGATCAAACACAGTATCTGGAGGAGGAGAACCAGGTAGTGCTTACAGCAGGGGTAGGGGCAGAAAAAGGAGAATCGGGAAACTTTTACACAGTGAAGCCTCAGCTCCCTGGGCCCTTTGGCCTACTTGCTTCCCTGAGCACTGACAACTAAGTTTATCTTATCTTCTCCAAGTGAGAGCTTGAAAGTTTGTTTCTTTATCCCAATGTTTATTTTTGAGAGAGACAGAGAATGAGTGGGGAAGGGGCAGAGAGAGAGAGACAGAGAGAGAGAGAGACAGAGACAGAGACAGAGAGAGAGATACAGAATCTGAAGAAGGCTCCAGGCTCTGAGCTGTCAGCACAGAGCCCAAGGCAAGGCTCCAACCCATGAACTGTGAGATCATGACATGAGCTGAAGCCGGATGCTTAACTGACTGAGCCACCCAGATGCCCCCTTGAAAGATTCTTGTTGGGAGTATCTGACCAGTCCAAGAGAAAAAAAACCTAAAGGTATGATTACTAAAGCCTCCCCAATAAAACCACCAAGTACCCCTGGGGTGAGAGACTAAGAACAGACAAGTCCCACACAGGGACAGAGAACTGAATTAGCTTTACATGCCCCACTTTTAAAGATATAAACACACGAGAATTACTGCGCATCTAAGAAAAGCCATGAATATGAAAGACAGAAACCTAACAGAAACAAAAGGCAACTTGAGATAAACAGAGCTATACAGGGAGATGAAAACTGATCTATATTATTAATGTCAAAAAAAAGGCTAAAGTTAACAGATAACACGTTCATGAAAGAACAGGATGCTACAACACAAAAAAGAGAAAAGAGTTGTTGAAGTAGGGAAAAAAACAAAAAATGGGTGAGCAAAAATTTAGAACTCAATAAATGACTTAAGATAAATGTGAAAAAAATCCCCCAGGAAACAGAGCAAAAGGACAAAGAAATGAAAAATACAAGTTACGAGAATTAGAAGATCACTACAGGAGAGCCAACAAGGAAAAAAAAAAAAAAATCAAAAAAGTTTCACAGAACTAAAGGATTTGAGTTTTTAAGTTGAAAGGGCCTAACACATCTGGCTATGAAAACAGTCACACTCTGACGGGACCATGAAATTTAAGTCTGGAGTTTCCAAACAGGATTCTAAAACAAACAAAAAACAACAACAACTAAAATCACCATCACCACCACCACTACAAAAAGCAGATCAGATACAAAGAGTTCAAGATTAAAATGACACTGATCCTCTAGGGAGCAAAACTGGAAGCTTAGAAGCATTTAAATGGAGCAGTACTTTCAAAACCACGAGGGAAAATTATTCCCAACCTAGAATTCTATACCAATTAGACCATCAATCATGAGTTTGATAAGCAAAATGTCAGAAAACTGACCCCCCAATGCACCCTGGAGAAAGCCAAGAAAGGCCAAGACTTGGAGGCCAGCAAGAATCCTGCACAAGATGACAGGGGACTCCCTGGCCTGAGAATTCAGGGGGCCTAGGGCAGGGAGTGGGGTCAGTCGGGGGGGGGGGGGGCGGGTAGAGCCATGCAGCAGTTTGGACATCAACCAGTCCAAATGGAAGCAGACTGACTGGAAGCTCTGGAAGAAACCCCACCGAGCAGAGGACCAAGATGTAAATGCAGAGCATATCTGTTTGAAATTATTAAGAGGAGATTTGTACAACCGGGGGTGGGGGTAGATACTGGGGAGTGAACTGACAGGGATACAACTAAGTGATCAAACAGGACAGTAACTCCAGGGAGAAGAGCAGAGGAAGAGGACAAGGTTATCCTAATAGACTCCAGGACAGCTACGAATAGCATTTACAAAGGCATTATACTGTGAACCCATGGGTCTGCCCCAAATGAAATCGTATTGGCAGGGTAAGGGCGGGTGGGGAGGGCAAGGGGGTGGATGGGGGGGGGGGGGGACATAGGGAAGGAAGGAAAAAGAGCTAAATTCTCACTTCCAAAGTGAAAAGCCAAGAGATAATACCAGAATGTGAAAAATCAAGGAGTAGCCATATTAGCATAGTATTTAGAATGACGGAAACACACCCACAATAAAAAGCTAAGTAGTTCAAAGTGAAGAAAACTAGAGAAGGGTTAGAGGGAATTGGAAGGGGAGAAACATAGGGTTTAAAAAAGTAATCTTAAAAGAGTCAAATAATTTATTAGGGCTATATGTGGACAGAAACTAAATAAGTGGTATAGAATTCATTATTCACTACTGTATCCCTTACAATATTAGAAAAATATGTGTGCCTGGATTTTATAGCACAATGCCATTTTTTAAAAATATTTTGAGAGAGAGAGAGAGAGAGAGAGAGAGAGAGAGAGAGAGAGAGAGAGCGCGCGCGAGAGCGAGCAGTGGGGAGGGGCAGAGAGGGAAAGAAGGAGAGAGAATCCCAAGCAGGCTCTGTGCTCTCAGCACAAAGCCCGATGCAGGGCTCGACCTCACGAACCCTGAGATCATGACCTGAGCCAGATTTAAGAGCTGGATCCTTAATCGACAGAGCCACCCAGGTGCCCCAATGCCATTTTTTTTAAATGACAATTTTGAGGTCTTCTCTCTTTGAAAACACATTTAATGAAAAAAATTCACCTCCGATCCTTTGTTAGTACCTAGACACTGGCCAGATACACTGCATACATAAAGGCTAATGTATTAAGAGTTATTTGCTAAGTCAACATTCCTCCAGTCTTTTAAACTAGGAGCCTTTCTTATTTTTTAACTTTCATTTATTTTACAACCCACCTTTTTCCTCAAAGGAGTCAAATAGTTATCTTTTTCTTACATCACAAATTTCTCTTAAAAGTATAAAGATACAAGTGAGTTGGGGCATTATAGAGTGTTAATTAGAACATACTTTAGTCCTTTTTTCCTTTTTCAAAGAACTAAGTAGTAGAAATAAGGGAATTTCTCTTAACATTTAGCTTGAACCCTACCAAAATGTTTATTCCTTTATTCCTTCTGTGTAATCTGAAAAGCAAGACACAAGCATTAATTCACAAAACAAGGTTTTTCTTTGTTATGAAGTCATTCTTACCAAAAAGCAATACAAGTCCAAATGTACCTACTTCAAAATAGTATTAAGATTCCATGACAGGGGCGCCTGGGTGGCGCAGTCGGTTAAGCGTCCGACTTCAGCCAGGTCACGATCTCACGGTCCGTGAGTTCGAGCCCCGCGTCAGGCTCTGGGCTGATGGCTCGGAGCCTGGAGCCTGTTTCCGATTCTGTGTCTCCCTCTCTCTGCCCCTCCCCCGTTCATGCTCTGTCTCTCTCTGTCCCAAAAATAAATAAAAAACGTTGAAAAAAAAAAAAAAAAAAAAAAAAAGATTCCATGACACAGGTATTGTAATCATAAAATTCCCCATTTAAATTTTGGCTTTCATGAAATGTCATTTCTTAAGCAAGGTAAGAGAATTTTGACTGAAATAATCATGTATTGGTATTTTGATTGAAATAATCATGTATTATCAGTGTACTGGATTCCACTGACTTTCCAACTAATTTGCTTCCATTATTTCCTTGAAAATACATATTTTCAAGACAGTGGTTTGAAGGAACTCAAGGTCTTATTTTTTAAAATATATTGTGAAATACGTCGTATTTGATTGTCAAAATACAGCACTGCAAATCTCCACTACAGAACCCAGGCTCACCCAGAAGTTTTCATTCCAAGAAAATTCCTCTGACACTGAAGGATACTTGTGCAACGACAAAATTTGAGGCACAGGCTTCAAAATTAAAAGGTCATTCTGATGAAGCATCTCAATTTTCCCTAAGAGTTTTGTTATTCTGTGTTGTTTGAATTGACTAATCCTCAAATGGGTTTCAACCACTCTGAAGATTTTCCAAAGTATAACCATGTTAGAATTAGAAGAGACCCTAAATATATTAATTGGACCTACAGTCCAATCTCTTCTCATCGATATAAAACTGTGGCATAGAGAAGTTAACTCAGCAAGACTCCTGGTTAATCCAGAGTCTCCTAATACAAGCACTACCTGATATGTTTCAGCAACCAGCAGGAAAGTATTTTTTATTAGGTAACTTTTATCTTTGTATTCACACATAAAGGGATGTTCTATCTTCATGCAAAATCAAACTAGGATTCTGTTTATTGCCCAAAAGACAGACAGTCCAATTATAGCTGTTACTGAAACCAGAAACGTATTTCCAAGTTATCTTCCTATATCAGGTTAGTGACTTGATTTGATTTGCACCAAGTAGGGCATATGATCATAGAGTGGGTATTATTGCTGGTTTTTCTCTAGTCCTACTAGATCACAGAGGACAACAAGTTACGGGGGGTTGGCAGGAAGCTGTCAGATCAGTTAAGACTAAAATCCATCAATAGACCCTATTCACTGAACAAAAACCGGGAAATCTTCCTTACCGATGCTCCAGAGAGCAATTCCTTAGACAGTTATAACATTGGAACAGCAAACAGCTGATGTAAGTTTTAGGCTGCACTTAAGTGGAACGTGTTTATGTTCTCATCTTTTAAAAAGAAAATGAAAAAATAGTCAAAAGTTAAGGAAAGATGTAGAGATTAGTGGACAAAACCCAAAATAATGAACGTGCTTGTCCAGAGCAGATCTGTTTAACCAGACAAGTAATCTGAACAGGTGGAAATGCTAAGTCACAAATTTGTTCAGAGATCTTCGGTTACTGGTTGATTCTACTAGGAACGTGTTTGGCTGCAAGTAACAGAAAACTCACTTTATGGTGCTTTACACCAAGGGTCAACAAGCTTAAAAGGGCCAGAGAGTAAACATTTTAGGCTTGTGGGCCAAATAGTCTCTGTGGCAACTACTCAACTCTGTCCTCGTAGCACGAAAGCACAAATGGGTGTGATGGTGTCCCAATAACACGTCATTTACAAAAAATGGCAGCCAGCCCACAGGACAATTTGCCAACCACCAGTTTAATCAAAATGTCAACCCCTGGTGTAAAGAGATAGGACTGGAGTGCGTGGGTGGCTCAGTTGGTTAAGCATACAGCTCTTGATTTCGGCTCAGGTCGTAATCTCACAGTTCATGGAATTGAGCCGTGCATCGGGCTCTGTGCTGACAGCATGGAGCCTGCTTGGGATATTCTCTTTCTCTCTCTGCCCCTCCCCCCAAATAAATAAGTAAACTTCAAAAAAAAAAAAAAATATATATATATATATAGAGAGAGAGAGAGATAGGACTTACTTAAAAAATAAATAATTTAAAAAACCCTCCAAGGTAGCAAGAAGGCTACAGGAGCTCCAGATGTCATAGCGATGTTCAAGAGGAACAGCAAGGGGGCGGGGTAAGGGGTGGGGGAACTGAGGCAATCACATCCGTCCCTTTCATAAGAAAGCAGAAGTTTTCCCAAAAGCACCTCTAGCAGACGGCACCACCACTCCCATCATTGGTCAGGACAAAGCAACTCAGATGGACACAACCTAGGAGTCCTAAGCATCTTAGACAAATCGTGATTCACTGCCTAGGTCTGGACACATTGCTACCTCAAATAAAACTACGGTTCTTATACCAAAAATGGATGAATGGCTATTGGGTATGCAGTTAATAGTATCTGTCACACTGGACTTTATTTTTTATATTTTCTCTACTGGTATAATCTCAAAAATGAAGTACGCTTTCTTAGCTTTGATCTAATTAGTCAAATGGAGATTAAGGTTAAGCAGGTAAGATGGGGGGGGGGGATCAAAGTCAGTCTATCTCTGGCTCCCTAAAAGTAGTGTTTTAACGGGGAAGCAGGGACCGACACACCTGAATGACAGCGCTGCAGCCCAGCTTTGGGGCAAAAACACTTAACCTAGCCGTGCCTCCCTCCATGTGCAACTGGAAAAGCGAGATTGTTCGATGAGATGCTCTGTAAGGTCTAACATCCTAGGAGTTCTTTAAATAGGTTATTTGATCAAGAAAATATAGCATAAAGTATACAGTCAAAATTTCATTCGAAAATAGCAAACCCCAAATCATAAATGTGGAAAATTCTCAGAGAAAGTAGTCTTCAACTAAAGAAAAAGGATTTTATTCAAATAATGCTTCTCACACATTGCAAAAAGATTGGCATTCCGTTCATCCCTTCCAATTTCTAAGAAAACACACGTGTAAGAAGGGCAGTTAACTTTTTAAAAACACTATAAATGTGTCTTGTAAAAATTATACTGTTTCTTACAACAAACTTAAAATAGTTCAAGTCCAAGATGGTAACTGTTCTAGACAGACTACTAACGTAAGAAGCACCCCCCATAACCCCATCCCCCGCTGCCATAACTCTGATTAAGCACTGTAAAAGATAAAAAACATAAATCTGATTACTGCCTTAAGTTTATTTTTGAGAGCAAGTGAGTGGGGGGAAGGGCAGGCAGAGAGGGAGAAGGGATCCCAAGCAGGCTCCGTGCTCGAGCCCACAAACTGTGGGATCCTGGCTTGAGCCAAAACCAAGAGTCTAATGCTTCACCGACAGAGCCAGTTACCCAGGCACCCAGTAATCAGACTTATTTTGAGGCACTGCTCAAATGATAACCCTTTTAACAACAAATTAATCAAAACAAAGTAAAAATCATTGCGTCCTTAAGAAATATGCTTTGCAAGAGGAATCCAAAAGGATAACTCTTAGCTACCTGAGCAAAACCGGCAAGAAAGGAAAAGACCAGGAGGGACGGGGCAAGGAAGTTTTGGAGGAAAATTCTGTTTAGCAAAAATGTCCCCGTGTTTTTCTGAGAAACCTAGTTTCATATCAACATAACATAAATTCTCAGTAACTTAGTCATAACTCCGTCAAAAAAATACACCCCAAATTAAGTGAATGCTTGATTGCTTGAATTAATACAGAAAATTATTTTAATTTAGTGTGCTTAATTCAATATTTAAAGACTTGGAAAATGGGCAGAACTGAAAATCCATCGCATTATGTTGGAGAGAATGTGACTTGTAATTAGTGCTGAAATAAAACACCAACATCGTTGTGTTGTTGTTACCGTGTTAAAGCGCACTTATCACTAAATTTGAACACATGTGAGTGAGAAGCCTTTACAGAGAGCCCAAATAGAGTCTATCAAATGATTGCTGTATGGCACAAGAGCAAAAGGAAGGGGAGGCTGGAAGAAGAAAGGAAGGAAGGGCGGAAGGAGGGGGGTAAAACCACCTCAGAGACGCAGGGGCTACTGGAGGTTAGCAGGAAGTCTCCAGTGCGGTGCACATTTAATACCGCTCTTTATTCAGTAATGGAGATCACTTTGCACCAGCCACCGGGCTAGATGAGAGATACCCCGCGAGTGAGGATTCTGCCCTGTAACAGAGCAGGCAGTAGTTCTCAATCCTGACATACCAAAGGGGTTAGCAGGGGTTTCCCCCAAATGCCCGTTCTCAGACAGATGAAAGAGCTTCCTTTGAAAAATGCTGGAGCTTTTCACCTCTGCAAAGCCTGTTTCCCTATATATTGTCTGCCATGGCCGTCTGGGAGTTTTAATCAACCCCCAGCCTCTTCACCATTTGTCATCTGCACCAACATACAATAGGAAAACACATTTTCAGACATGCCTCAGCATGCCAGGGATGGGATGGACCCTCGCTACTCAAACCGCTTTGGACAAAACGTGCTAAATACGTGGTGGGATCCATTTATGCAAAAAGACGCACACGTGAAGTTTAACCTGAAGTGTCCTGAATGCTCCACGTAGGCATTTCCCTACTTCCAGCTTTATCACATCAGTGATTGAGAATTTAAGAGGGTTTGGGTCATATTTATTTATTTATTCTAAACCCTCATGTCTCTCACTTTCCACGCAGGAACCAGTGACTCTTGCATAGCATAGTAGCTGTGACCCCACGTTGGAAGGAGGTATGATCAAAGGCAGCCTGGCCAGACTTGGGAAAACATTTCCACTGAGAATGGACATACTGCCTGTCAAAAGGTTATTCCCACCGCGTTGGGGCAGGAGATCACGTTACCCCAGAGTAACAACATGAAAGGGCAGAATCTGGCCAGAGTCACCCACATACATGTTTTTCTTTCCAACAAGGGCAAATGGGAGACACTGACCTGAACAGAACATCCTTCTTATCACTTGCGGGTGGGTGGGGGCGGAAAGGGTGCCTTTCCCTAATCAATACAGCCCCTGAGCCACAGCCACTGTTTAATTCCTTTTATATTTTTCTTTTCATTCAGAAACAGCTCACATTCAGTAAGACTTTTCTGTCTTAAACTTTTTTTTTTTTTTTTTTTTTTTTTTTTAAATCCGAGCAATCACAAGCTATATTCTGTGGAAGACAAAATAACTTTGGAGGCGTAAATCTTAATGTCAATGACAGGAAGGCTTTGGTGAACCATTACCATAAATCTGACAAACGCTAATTTGATGGGTGGCTGTATCTGTCTGCTGCACGGCCAGTCTAGACAGTCTATTGAGAAATCCTAAAACACAACTGTTTGTTCCCTGTAACACCATCTGGATATGGCAATAAGCGCCGACCCAGCGCCATTCACACATGGATCAAAGCACATGCTAATGCTATCATGAAGTCATACACATAAAAAATTCAATCTGAGAACTCGAAGCAATTTTCCTAAGTCTTCAGTGAAGAAACCCCAGACTTAGTGTGACTCAAGCTAAGTGCATGAAGGGGGGAGAGGGGGGAAAAAAGGAACCGAATATTTAATGAGCTTGGGCTTCCAGAGGAATGTTAGGCCACCCATTGTATTGGAAAAGGCTCATGTCACACTTCAGTCATGGTACCCGTCAGGGTGCCCCTTTACAAAAATTGATCTGAGGACCTTTGTAATTACCTGTTTCAGCCGGGGAGGGGCGGGGGAGGGGGAGCAGTGCGGATTCATGACAAGAAATAAAAGAAGGGATCCAAGGTGTAAATCTAACATTATATTATATTGGTCTGAGCTGGCAGAAATTTTCAATATTGCACACGATATTAAAAACCTTTCTCATTAAACAGCACTGTGGCATTAGATCAAAGAATCAAGGGCCTCCTATTGAACTCCTTTAAATATTACAAACATAAGAGCAAGTCTGGCTGTGCATAAAATAGAAACAAAGCCAATTTTTTTTTTTTTTTTTTTTTTTTGGTCCACCCTCATCCTATAGCTGGCTGGACAGAAACACTGCTTGAGAAATCGATTTCTAGTCAAATGGGGAGAATCCAGACTTCTCCCAAGGTACTGAATAAGGCAGAAATGAATCCAGCCCTGTACAAATTCGCTGACAGGAAATTTTCGGTCAATATGTTACTCCTATCAAAACTTTAAGCTACTCTTTCAAAATGTATCACTCAACAGCACCGCTTCAATTGCACGCCCTCCCAGCCCTGCTTATGCCTCATCACTCCGCGAACCAAACTTCCCGGGGAGATAGGAAATGCTCCCTACGCCCAGTGTTTCGCTCCACTGTGAGCCACTAGAAGAAACTTCGATTTCTTTGCTTCTTGGCTGGCTCACGTCTGATAGAAGAACACAACTAAAACTCTTGGGAATGTGTTATTAGTATATTCATCTGTTTGCTGGGAGACCCCAAACATGGCCCCAGGTCTCATACATCCTAGCATAAGCTTCCTATATTCCCACCAACGTGTTTTACTTTGCAACAGTTGTTTCTACATCACATGTGTATGTATACGCGCACGTACACACGCACACACCACCAATACATTTTTAAGATTTACTAATCATGTCATAGGGTTAAAAAAAATAGGAACAAAACCTGTTAAGAATTACAAGCCATATCACCAGGAGCTTCCACAGGCTATGGCTTATGTTGCAGATTTCAAGACTAAATAGTGGTTAAGACTACTGGAATATCCTCACAGGGTAAGCAAAAAAAAAAAAAAAAAAAAAAAAAAAAAAAAAGGTAACTGAAACAGGGCTTTTATAATACTTAGCAGCACACAGATGTTTGATCTCTTTCTACTCTACCTGCTAAAGCCTTTAAAGGTAACCAAGAATAAAACATTACATTCCAGTTTTTATAATGTCTCAAAAAAAAAAAAAAAAAGCTCAATTCTGTAATTAGTCATTTTACCATTCTAGATACAAATTCAGTAGAGAGAAAATGAAAGGTAAACAGTTTAGCCATAGTTTTCCTAAAATTCAGTTCAATTTGAAAGACTTCTCACCAAATATTTCACAAAATATATTTATCTTCTTCTCAAGTGGAATATTCTTAACAATGTTTTTGTTTCTTAAAAAGGAAAAATCATCAATTTCACCCTCCCATAGTATGAAACCTTCCCTAGAAATATTTAAAAATTTTAGAAGTTCAAGAAATATATTCTGCTAATTGTGCAAATTTCCATTTAAACGATTATCATTTATAGGTATTTCATATTCAACCTAAAATAGATTATTATTATGTAATACATTACTACTACAACATAATCCGGATCACAAAGAAAAACAGAACAGCCTATTTTTTTTTGTACTGCAGGTTTCCGTAAAGCAACTGCCAAAAAAAAAAAAAAAAAACCTTCAAAAAGGTAATTTACCCATCCCCAAAGATAGCCTTAGTCCCTGAACTTCCAAATAAACAAACTGTAAAGATATTTGCTATTTTGGTATACAAGCTAGTTAATATACACGAAGACATACATCTTAACAGGATTAAAAATATTTCATTTGCAAAGCATATGTGCAGACCCACAGGAATAAAAAGAAGTAACATTTACACACAAATGCACATCTCAGATGATCCACCATAATGATCAGATGTTTCCCTAGATAGAATTAAGAAAAAACAGTTGAGACAATATAAGTGAGAAATCATAATCATGCTTGTTAACCATTTTATACATTTATATAGACTTTTTACAAATATAGTTTAAAACTTTTATGCCATTCCCATGCTGGACTGACTACATTACAACTGATAACCATGTTGTCTAGCAGTAATGGCTTTCTTTCAGGCTGTGGCTATAATTCGGTAAGTTTAAAAAGGGAGAGAAAAAAAATCACCCAAACATTGCTTAATGTAGCTAATCAGGCTTTTTCAAAATTAGGCTGGGGATTTAATGTTAGGCAGCATATGAAGGAATTTTAAAATGTTGTAGTGGAACAGTACTGCCATCTACTGGCAACTGTTTAGCAGTGCCTGTGGAGTGTCTTCAAGAACAGCCTATTAGAGCTGACCAAAGGGGAGCCCCTTCAGTTCACTTTGCACTGGGAACCAAAAAGAAAAACAGAAGAGTTAGATGGCTCACAGTTTTTCCCTGACTTTAAAAAAAAAAAAAAAAAAAAGAAAGATACCTTTTCCTTTCAACTGTAAACCTTTTTTTTTTTTTTTTTTTTTTTTACTTTTGAAAATTTAAAACGTAGTGACCTACAGACTATACTAGCCTAGTAATGAATAGCCAACCAAGAAGACAATCACGCCTCTACTATGGAACGCTCGTGCTCCTGCAGATAATTCTCTTCAATGCTACAAAATATTATATTCTAATTCTGCATGAGAGATACATCTTCTGAAGAAAGCAGATCACAAGCCAGCATAAGCAAGCCTACATGTCAGCATTCGTATGTTAATCCTAAAAGCGTTCCATACTACCAAGACAATCACTTTATTTGGGGTCCCTGTGGATTCAAGTCTGGCTCTGGATTCCCGTTGTACCAGTAAAGCCCCTCTGGGAGGGAGCACGGTACACACTGAAATCCTAGATTTGAGTGACCTAAAGCAAAATCCATGCATATCAGAGAAGCCTACAATGGTATCACCAGAACGGAAGAAACTTTGCACACCTTTTTAATCCTCAAAGATAGATACTAGAGGCTTTATACAAGTTCTACCAATTTTTTAGTGGTTTAAAAGTTTATGTCAAGTGGGGAAATACACAATATGAGGATTCTTTCAAGTAACTTGTACCTGCATAATGGAACAACTCAACTCTTGTAGATGGACGCTGCATTAGACTGCTAAAATATACATACACTTATCGGCTATGGATTTTAACATTTTAGAGAAAAACTGCTACTGCTATTTTTTTTTCCTTAAAGACAATAATCTAAAAACACAGATTACAGACACAAAACATGTAAATGACAGATTTTAAAAAGGACTTAGTCTCCACTAACATAGCCGTTTTAGGCCACATAATTGCAGAACTCCAAAGAACCACAAAATAAACCGAAAACCCCAGACATAAAGAGATCCACTTATTAATTAAAAGCAGCTCTCTTGCGCTATTAAAATAAGGTTGGCCATGCATACTTTATTGCCGTCACAGTCTCAGATGGGGCAGTATTCAAAACACATAAAAGTAAAGTTGAATAGTTCTCTATGTAGGGAATGGAGTTAAGTCATGTCTGCTTGCACAAAACTGTTTTGCAAAGAAGCCACATATAGAGGATCAGAGTGGAAGGAAAACAAAACAAAACAAAAAGAGTAAAAGCATCAAATCTCAAATTCAATGCTCCTCTTTGGGAGGGAGGGACAGTGAGGTGTACTGCAAACAACAGGAGCTGAACCAAGAAGGTCTAAAACTTGCCCTGTTTTAAAAAACAGGGACCAGGAACCAAGACAATCTACAAAAGAAAGAGACGGGGAACTCATTTTTAAATTACATGTTAAATGAATACAAGTTATTTGAAGGACCTTTTATAAGCCTGGTTTTTGTTTTTAACTAATATGATACAGACTGCATTGGTTTCTCTGGGGGGAAAAAAAGGCAATAGTCACAAAAAGAGTGGGAGGACCGAGAGGAGGAGAAGAAGGTGGGGACAAAGAACAGAAACTACTAATATTTCATAATGTGATTTTTAGGAATTTCTAAAAACTGCCCTAGAAATAGTATGACCAAAAAATTATTCCTCATACCGACTATTCTTTCAAAGCTATAGGTGACTATCTAGCAAAAATTAAGCACCTCACACAAAGTTAGCCTTTCCAGATTTCACACGAATTTCTTCAGGAGGGGGATAACTTAGCAGATCTCTCAGAATAACCACCTACCTTTCTTTATAGTGCCCTCACTGAATGCCAGAGCATACCAAAATTATTTATCACCTTTAAAAGTATGGGAAGAAATTCCTACAATAGATTATAAAAACACAACACTATCGTGGTATTTTACAGGGTACTAATAACCATGTAACTACTTCAACTGTATGGTAACTGCCATATAATTATGATGTCTCATTATTTATGTCTCACAGATTATAGGATACGAAAGCCAGTTACCTGTTACCATACATAGACATTTGTGGTTGGCAGGTGTGGAAAAGTTTGCTATAAGGGTCAAAATTGGCTTTGAAATTGATCTAACCTATGAATAAGATTGCTTTATCTTCCCCTCTCCTCCATTTGTGTGCGTTGTAGATGAAAGGAGGAAACCTAGAAGCTTCTACAGGAGATCTATAGCTTTTCAGAGTCCGTTGCTGGTCTAAGCGGAATCTGCCATTAAACTGTTTTCAGCTGGTTTCCTCCCCCAGAGTATGTTCTCCCTTTAAGTTTCTGTTTGACAGGTTTCGTTACCTTGAAATATTCTGGCATGGAATTCAGACACCAGTGGCCTTAGCTTAGAAACATTTCCTCTTTCTTAATTTTTAATACAATAATCAGCCCCTTTAACCCCCCATCCCACATTTCAAGGCACTCTAGGTACAGAGGACCTTAAAAAGCAGAGATTTGGCAACTGGACTGGTTCCACTTTGCTACATGTTTACTAGTGTGATTAAATGGGGCTTATTCTGTAATAACACTAAACCCCATTCAATTTCCTTCTGAAATCAGCAATGGACTCTAGCAAGAGATAAGAAACAATGATCATGTAATTTATTATTCTTTGTTTAGTTTGGGGAACTATGGCCAGTATGCTGTGCTGTCTGCTTTGGTGAGACCCAGGGCACCGACTCCAGCCTCAGCACTAAGATGGAGAAGTCCTAGGAGTGAAATGGTAGGCACTTTTTTTTTTTTTTTTTTTTTTTTTTTACATTCTGAATCAAATTCCAGAATTTAGGGCAGCGAAAAGAATTCTCCACTAGCCCCTGCCCCCCCCCCCCCCCAAATCTAACATTTTCTTGCTGCTCAAAGTCTAATTTCCTTCCCCAAATTACCTCACCATATGGAAGGAAAGAATCGCTACCTTTATCTGCATTTTGTATCAGTTTGGGCATTCAGGACAACTGTGTGTTCCCTTTTCATTTCCTTGTTTTGTAAGGTTAAGACCCAAAATATGCACCTCCAGAGTTGTAGTACATTTCATGTAAGTCAGAAGATATGAAAATGAAATGATTTTATAACGACTTTGCTTTAATAGGGGTTTTACACAGGGGGGTTCCTGGGAAGATGTCCAGGCAAATCATGTCCAAAGCCCAGAGTGAAGGGAAAATGCACCTTGATGCACAACATAGTTGAAGAGAGATTTGCTGATGTGTCATTTTAAATGAAATACAAACTTCACTTCCAGCTCAGTTAGGAGAGCGTTCCTTTGTCCTCCTACTTCAGGAATCTCTCTTTCCTTTTCTTTTGAATCTTAGGATTGAAAAACCACTCAAGAAAGCTGGCGTGTATATACACACCACCCCCCCACTCACACACACACACACACACACACACACATATACACACACACTCATCTTCAAACAAGGGTTAAGAAGAGCCTGGCTGGTTTAAGAGAAAAATCTATCCAAAACGATCCCACTCTTCTCAAGCATGAATTTCACACAAAGAACTAGATATAAACAAACCACATCTAATAAGAAGTCTCTTTCAAGCTTACAACAGGAACCCTGCCCCTCCCACCCCCCCCCCCCCCCAAAAAAAAATCATGGGGGCCCAAAGAAATAATTTTTCTCTTCTTTGGCCAGAAGCACGTGTGTGTGAGCACACTTGCACCTCCTCAGCAATGGTTTTTGTTTAGAAGTTTGGAACAATTCTGAACAACGAAAAGGCCGGAGAAATCCAAGTGACTTGGAAAATACTCCCTCTACGCAATAGAAGCATAAACAAATTCTAAAAGCCAATTTTATATATCCGAGGAGGAGAAGTACACATGAACCCAGCTGAACCAAAAGCTCAATCCCGACAGGGCAAGTAAGCAAGTTTCTCTTGAACCCAAATGATTCTCACATTTCTGAGGCACCATTCTGTTACTGGAGGTGTCCTGTGGACAAAAACTTGAAGAGACAGCATAATTCCGTCAGCTCCTTGGCATTTTATTGAAAAAAGAGAGACTGTTTTCACCTACAAGATTTAGGAATAGAGAGTATGGCAGTGAGGTGGCACCGTGCTTCTAAAAGTTCCCCAAACCCTCAAATCTCATGTCCAGTCGATAACGGATGTGGCTAGGGCTCACCCCATTAAAAAAAAAAAAAAAAAAAAAAAAAAAAAAAACTACAAAATGTTGAAGCCTCCTATTTGGACACTGTGGTGCTTGTTCTACAAGAGTCATCGCAGTGTTCTAGGAGTTTCTCATCTAAATTAGCACTGACACTGCTGGGCAGTGATACATCAAAGTTATGTTGGTCTTACAAGCACAGACGATCATCACCTTAAAAGGCATTGAAGTATTTGTACTGTTCGAAGGTAGGGAATGGGAGGTGGGGGGAGCGAAGATATATATTCCTTCATTCACCTTCCACCCAGCACTCTCCCCAAAGAGGGGGATCAGTAGGAAGCTTTCCATCTGCCCACTGGGATTAAACTGGAGGGTACTAGTGAAAAACGGGAAAATGCTTCCCACTCTTTTACCTCAAAGCCTGGCCTAAGTGTAATTCATGAAAGGAGACCTGGCCTCTGGGAGTGAGGCTAGGCCTTGAAACCGTCATGTGTCATGTTATCTAAAGACAGCTGAGTGTGAGGGTAAAGGTCTCCCACCCTCTTTTCAGGACAACAGTGGACCATGTACCCACCCTTTTTAAAAACAAAAAACATCAAATGTTTATTTTATTTATTGAGAGAGAAGAGAGAGAACACACATGCAAGAACTGTGGAAAGGCAGAGACAGAGAGGTGAGAGAATCCCAAGAAGGCTTTGTGCTGGCAGCACAGAGCCAGGTGCAGGGCTCGAACTCACTGACTGTGAGATCGTGACCCGAGCCAAAATCAAGAGTCGGACACTTAACTGAGCCACCCAGGCTCCCCAAAAACAGTCAAATTTTTAAATTAAAGGCTATTTAAAAATTTTATATTCAAAACGGCTTGAGTAAAAAGACCCTGTTAGAAGTATTTATATTAAGACTAAAGAATTAAAATCTTTAATATTTCCAATATTAACGGTACCTTTCTTGAGGCATTTGAGAGTTCACATGCAGTAGGCCACAGTAGGCTGAATCTTACTGCCATTCTAAAACCTCTTACACAGGTAACTGCAAAGATCCAAAAAGGTCTATTGGCTGCCTGATAATTGATTAGAACTTATTTCAACCACTCAGCATAGGCCTCCATTTTATAGATTATTGGGGCTTTCAGAGATGAACTTGCTGAACTGCATTACCTAAATGTGAAAAGACTTGATCCATTTTAAGGTCTCAAATCAAAGTTTCAAGAAAATAAATCCAAATAGCATTGACCTGAGAAATTAACTACGTACAAACAAAATAGCATTTATCTGCAACACAGTCCTTTCAAAAATTTACTGTCTAATGAGCAACAGATCTACATTACAAACTTAACACCAGGCAAATTGGATCAAGTGCTAAGATTGAGAATAAATAGCAACCATGAGAGCACAGGGGATGGCAAGGGCCTCCCTGCACTGGAGAATTGGAGGCATCTCAGGAGAAAGTTAGAGAAAGGTGGTTGCATTTGAGCAGAGCTTGAATGTTAGATGCCTCCTGAGCAAGGAGTAAAGCATAAATACGAGTAGACGAAAACAATTCAGGGCCGAGTCCAGAAACAGATGTGGCTGGAGTTTAAATTATACAAGGATAAAGTGTGCTTGTGGCCATGCAACGAAGGGATGTCGAGGACCATTATATTTGAGGAAGCTATGTCTCCGCAGAGTGGAGTTAGAAGGAGAGGAAGGCAGTCACGAGGGGGTGTCCAAGTTGAGTGTCCAAGCTGGAACTCCAACCGCGACGACAGAACGCACCGTGGTGATCCCCCACAACAGAATGCCTCGCCATCACACTGGATAATGGTAGGAGGAGGGACAAGGAGGACAGGAATGTCGTATTGCAACTAAGCCACAGGAAATAGTTGTAGGAGGAAAAAACAAAAAGGAGTTTAATTTTGAAGAATATGAATTTGAGGGGCCAGCAGGTCAGACATGTAAACAGAGCCAGTGGGGAGAACGAGAGGTTAACTGGTTAGTGGACTGATTTCACATGTGCCACTATCCAAAATAATTCCAAATGGCTCAAACACCACTATATGGAAAAAAACATAAATAGCTATAAATCGGCATCTGGACTCAGTGAGAGATTAGATTGTGAAACTCAAGAAGAATCTAGGGACTGAAATTGAAAACTTGGACATCAGTGTAAAAAGGATAGTTGTCACCGCCCCTTGAGAGTAGGAGGGGTGAGGAAGGGTGGGAAGGAATTCTTTCATTTTTTTTTTTTTTTTAACTTTGTAACCTGCTTTTTATTCTTTGTATTTTTATCAAAGACATACTACTTTTTTGAGTCAATATTTGAGTCAATTTTTTTTAAAGAAAAAAAAAATGCAGGGGACTCCTGGGTGGCTCAGTTGGTTAAGCGTCTGACTCTTGGTTTTGGCTCAGGTCATGAGCTCATAGTTCATCGGTTTGAGTCCCGTGTGGGGATCTGTGCTGACAGTGCAGAGCCTGCTTGGGCTATTCTCTCTCTCTCTCTCTCTCTCTGCCCCCTCCCCACTTATTCTCTAAATTTTTTTTTTTTTAATGCAACACAACTGAAGCCACAGGAACAGATGATACCACAGATTTATTCCTCAAATATTTAATGGATATTCAATATATAGGAGGACGAGGCTAGGCACTGTGTAAACCAGGAAGGTGATCCCCAACAGCATCCTGTGAGAGTCCCACAGGAAAAGCACAGGCCTTGGAATCGAACAGGATTCAAACCTCTGCTCTTCCACAAACTAATGTTGACATGAGTTTCTTAAATTCTCTCTCAAGTGCGGCTTTTCTCTTCTAAAAATGAGACTGAAAAAAAAAAATACCTCATGTGATTGTTGTAAAGAACTGTAGTTCCAGTACCTGAAGGGCAGAACTTGGCACACAATAGTACACAATTAAGATTCCCTCGATGTCCATCATTCTGCCAAGGTGGGGAAACCCAAAATGTAAGAGTCAAGCAAAAAAAAAAAAAAAAGAAAGAAAGAAAAAAAACCCTGAAAGTGGTCAGACCACTTTCACTCAGGTGAAAGAAGAAGGTACCATGTCATAGAAACCAAGGGAGAAAAAGTTCCTTCATTCATCCCCTCAGGAGAAATCAACCATCTGAGAGGTGCTGGAATGGACAACTATGTCGAAGGCGGTAAACAGGTTGACAAGTGTTCTCTGGCAATTAGGACAGTCCTTGCTGACTCAAGAGAACAGTGCCAGTGGAACAGGAGAGGATGCCACTTGGCCAGAGGGCTAAGGTGGTGAAGAACGAAGAAGCCCTAAGAGGAGGTCTCCTGAGAAATTTGTGACCGAGGGGATGGGAGGCTCTTGGAAGAATAAAGCTTCAGGAAAAGTTAAGTGGTTCATGGATGAAGGGAGGACAGCGTATGGATAGAGAGAGAGTCAAGACAGGGAAGAGCAGGCAGAGTTAACTGTGAGGCCCTGAGGGAGACAAACTGGGTGCCCAAGTAGAGAGGCTGACCCCAGAAAAGAGGACACAGCACTTGGTCAGAAAAAGGGGAGAAATAGTGGAAAATGTAGATAAATGGTGACTTGTAAGGAAGGGCCGGGAAAATGCCTTTTGATCAACATTTCCATTAGAAACATTTGGCCCAGGAACAGGATTTCCTCCAGTGATTCTCAAAGGCCTAGCAGGTAGAAATGGGGGTGAGGAGGAGGCTGATGGAGGACAGCACAGTGGTAGAGAAAAAGTTAGAAGGGCAAGGGGCTATGTCAATTCTAGCTCTGCGGGGGGAGGGGGGCCAAGGGGGGTAAAGATAAAAAAAAGGGAAGGGAGTCAAGGGATTCCAGGCATGCCAGTGAACAAACAGCCGAGATGGTGGGCTCTAGAGCGCAGACCTGAGGGACTAGCGAGAGAAGGATGGGACGGATGGAAGAAAGGGACAGGCAAATGGCCATTCACTGAATGGACTAGGAAGCCCAGGTGGGTTGAGGGTGAGTAAAGGACTGAGCTGGTAAAAGGACAGGAGGCTGTGAACAGAAGGAGAGCTCAGAGTTTGAACCCTTGGGAATAAGGCAAGTCCAGCCCACACGAAGGCAAAAGCTGGCTGATTAAGAGGAATGGAGACGCTCTCAGGATGGAGAGGCCATTTCTCCAGTCATCAAAGTAGGAGGGGAGGTTACCTACAATAATGCCAGATGATCAACTGGGGCCACGAGAAGGGACCTTGAAACAAACCCAAAGGAGGAGACAATAGGAGAAACAGACGTAAAATTTTCTGAGTAGAATTTTTAAACAGTTTAAAATGTTCTTCTAGATAACACCTGGTCTGTTTGAAAAGCTTTTTAAAAATAGACATTGAGTGAAATCTAACTTAAAGCCACATCTGGGAGGCCGTTCCACCATTCGTATGCCTTCAAGGGAGACATTGAGGGATCTGAGGGTTTTTTCTTCAGCCCCACAACCTATGTCAGACAACACCGCACAACTGCTCACAACATCTGAGTGACAGCACGCTGACTCCGTCAGCCCTGAGGCCAAGTCATCTGAGCTTGGCCTCTCCCTTCACGCTCCAGGGAAGAGAGAGGATGGTAACATGACAGTTGGCAGCCTCCTAAAGCCAAAGTGTCTTCACATGCCATCCCACAACCAGCAAGGCAGCGTGACTAACACACCTCATCTCCGTTGTGTTCACGCAGCTCTTCCGTAACTACCACCACTCTTAATCCTCACAAGTGCTCTGGGAGGCTGGTATGACACTGGACATTTTTTCTAAGTGACCCAATAGAGCCTTCTGGGGCTGGAAGACTTGTTCAAAGGTACGGAGTCTTCCAGAGTCCAGCACTTTCCACTAAATCACGCTGCCTGAAGTCACTTCAAGGGCCCAGATGCTCAGGGGAACACCCAGAAGAGCAGTCCCCTCGGCACGACGGCCTCCACCTTTCATGCCCACATAAATAGGGGCTGGGCAGAGGTCTGCTGTGCCCTATAAATCTTGGGCGTCAGGGGTCACCCTCTGTTCCAGCAGGGAGGCAACAGAAGCCTGAATGTTATGGGGTCACCCTCGAGGTCATACAAGGCGACTACAGGCCACAGAAACACCATCAAGTATCCTTCAGGGATATATCACTTCAGACACCTTCTACACAGAGTACATGAACAACTGTCCATATGCTCACATCAGTGAGGAGACCAGAAAACCCGGAGTCAAAACAGAAATCTAGAACAGCATCACCACTTCAAAGCTGTAGGTACAAAACCGTGAAAGTGCTCCCTGGGTGTGTGGAAGGAGGTAGATTTTTCCTTGGAGTAACATTTTCTGAGCAGGGATCTGGACAGAAGCTGGAGAAAAGAGGATGGGCCACACAAAGCAAATCATAGTATCTTCTCAAACCAAGACAGAGAAGGCAGAGGTAGAGAGGGAAGCTTGGGACCCACAGGTCTCTAGAAGCAAAGACCTGGGCACCTTATGTAAGAATTCGCACAAAGAGAAAATTATCACAGAGCTCATTTCTAAAAGGCATCTGGTACCAAATACATTCTGTTCCCAGTCTCCGCTTCATATAATCTTTGAACCCTATTTAATTTAAAAAAAAAAAAAAAAAAAAAAAGCCATGGAAAGCCAGCCGAGTGTTGGCAAACCATTTTGTGACAGGACAAATTCTATCACAGAACACACAATCCAGCAAAGTTACCTGAGACACTGTGCTCATCTATGGAAGTGTTCATCCAAAACCGTAACTAAATTCTGCACCAAACACACAACAATGCGTTCAATATTCGGAGTTAGCTCAAATAGGTTAATTTACTCAGACAAGTGGGCAAGCAAATCTCCTCTTTCGTGAATAGTATAAAGATGATGGACAGACAGGTTAAGGCACTGTGAATGCAAACGTGTCTTTCCAGAGGATGATTATGCATCTCGAGTATACTAAAAAGACGTAAGTTGCACACTTTACATGAGTAAATTGTATGGTATATGGGGGGGGGGGGGGGGGGAGTATATCCCCAGAGACTGCAGTTCATCTATCAAGTAGTTTTTTAGTAGTATTTTCTTTTTAATTTTCTAGAAAATGCCACTTTCTAATTCCTTCCTCTGTTCTACCTTTAGGATTCCTCTTTCCTTTTTTGTTGACTGCCTGGAACAGTTGGGTTTCCTCTGCTCGCTAACATCCCGACCTGGTCTCTCAATTTCGCATGCTCTCATATACATCTGGAAAACCTGTCTCCTTTATGTACCCGCTGCTATGAGTATTACTTACATTTTTACAAACACAGTTTGAGGAAAGTAATCCACTGAAACTTATTTTCCAATATTCAGACCGTAAGTTATCAAAAACTGAGTATCCAGCTTATGTCCAGCAAACTCTTGCTAAACTGTAACTGGTCCTAACAGGTAGATCCTTTCTGCTTTCTGGGGAGAATTCCAACTTTGCTTCAATCAATTAAAGGGACTAGGAGAGAATATGTGTAATTAGAAAGTTATCACACACGTATTTTGAGAGGAACCTGAGACCAAAATAGATACAGATTAGGACCAGTTAAAACTTTAACCTTGTTGAGAAAGTTCTATCAGAAAAACAGAAGCTACACTCATTTATTATTTTTTTTTTTACATGTATTGATTTTGAGGGGGGTGGATGGAGAGAGGGGGAGAGGGAGAGGGAGGGGGAGAGGGAGAGGGGAGGGGGAGGGGGAGGGGGAGGGGGAGGGGGAGGGGGAGGGGGAGGGGGAGGGGGAGGGGGAGGGGGAGGGGGGGGAGAGGGAGGGGGAGAGGGGGGAGAGGGGGGAGAGGGAGGGGGGAGAGGGGGAGACGGGGAGGGGGAGACGGGGAGGGGGAGACGGGGAGGGGGAGACGGGGAGGGGGAGACGGGGAGGGGGAGACGGGGAGGGAGAGACGGGGAGGGAGAGACGGGGAGGGAGAGACGGGGAGGGAGAGACGGGGAGGGAGAGACGGGGAGGGAGAGACGGGGAGGGAGAGACGGGGAGGGAGAGACGGGGAGGGAGAGACGGGGAGGGAGAGACGGGGAGGGAGAGACGGGGAGGGAGAGACGGGGAGGGAGAGACGGGGAGGGAGAGACGGGGAGGGAGAGACGGGGAGGGAGAGACGGGGAGGGAGAGACGGGGAGGGAGAGACGGGGAGGGAGAGACGGGGAGGGAGAGACGGGGAGGGAGAGACGGGGAGGGAGAGACGGGGAGGGAGAGACGGGGAGGGAGAGACGGGGAGGGAGACGGGGAGGGAGACGGGGAGGGAGACGGGGAGGGAGACGGGGAGGGAGACGGGGAGGGAGACGGGGAGGGAGACGGGGAGGGAGACGGGGAGGGAGAGGGGGAGAGAGAGGGGGGGAGAGAGGGGGAGAGGGGGAGGGGGGAGAGAGGGGGGGAGAGAGGGGGAGAGGGGAGAGAGGGGGGAGAGGGGGAGGGGGGGAGAGAGGGGGGAGAGAGAGGGGAGAGAGAGAGAGAGAGAGAGAGAGAGAGAGAGAGAGAGAGAGAGAGAATATCCCAAGTAGGACCCACACTGTCAATGTGGAGCCCCCATGAGGGGCTCGAACTCATGAACAAACGAACTCACTGTGAAATCATGACCTGAGCTGATATCAAGAGGCAGATGCAAGCGACTGAGCCCCCTAGGCGCCCCAGAAACCACACTCCTTTTAATAGAGAATGTCCCGTCACGAGTGAGTTACACAGGGACTGCAGAACTGAACGCACAACCAGGACATTTGGGCCTCAGCTGAGTTAGCTGCAGGGAGCTGGGCAGCATTCTCAGGGTGGGGCACTGCCCGGCTGGTACTGGTGCCCCAGGGGCCTGGAGAAGCAGTCCTGTGGAACTGGGGTGCACACCTCTGAGGAAAGGGCCCTGCCCTGCTAACTGGGGCCAAGACCTCTAATGGGCACATAATAAGGCTAGTTCTGGAAATGTGTAGAAGCTAGACTTAAACCAACTACTGCTGCTAAGGGAGAGGGCCACTGCTGGGGCGATGAAGTGGAACAGCAAGAAAACAAGAAGCAGGAACAAGTCCCTCCTCTGGCCTTGCGGTCTCCCTGGAGCAAGCCATAGGGCAGCATCTACCAGGGAGCACCTGGCAGGGAACAGTGCTGTTCCATTCAGAAGGGCAGATTTGGGACTAAGAGACAAGAGCTTGATTAGCTAAACAGCTCAGTGACTGGCACAGCAGATATGCTACTGACACCCAGGGCAAGCTCCTCATGGTCAAGGTCACTGAACACCACAGGGACTCTACCCCAAGACAACAACCTAAGAGAAAGTGAGTGAATGAAATATAAAGTGTCGTTCTCACCTCCCCCACTACTGTATCTTGAAGTTTTTATCCAGTGTTACAGCGAACACTTACAGGCATCAGAAATAGTTCTAACTTCTTCCAGAAGTTGTTCGTTTGTTCATCCGCTTCCTCGAAAGCCCACCTGAATACCAATGTGATCTTCACTTTAGTGGTGAGAAAAATATTTCCACTTAATGCGTTTCTGGAATCAGGAAAAAACCTCATGTCACAGATTCCTTTTTAAAGATTCTGAGACCTCTTCAACTAGAGATCTGTTTTCCTTATTCCCTCCTCTCCTTGAAACAAACCACATCTTAGAAAAAGGATGCAATGGTATTAGTTTAAAAGCGCCAAATACAGTGCCCTTACAAATAACCTCACTGTTGGGAAAGCATTTCAAGGTATTTGTGAGGGGCTTACTCTCACCACTTTTTTGGGGGTGGGGTGGGTGGGTACTCTTGGAAAGCAAAGGCCCCTCCTGTCACCGTGGCTGTCAGTGATCACACATACATTCTCTTACTCTTCATTGCTGTACTCAGTCGTCCAAATTCCTTAAACATTCCTTGGGCTACAGGCAAGACTTGAACCATGGTAGTACATCCTTTAGACTCACCCACCCAACTATGGTCTTCCTAGAAAAAGTCTTTGGGCAGCAGCAAACAACAACAACCACCACCACCACCATCACCACCGCTCATTAGCTTAGGACCTCTTTAAATAGGTTTGCCTTTCCATTCTCTTTTGGTATTTTTTTTTCCCCTACCAGCTACAATGTGCGCGGACAGGAAGAGCCCAAGTATTTGACTGAGTGTGCCTGCCCCCTGGTGGGTGGCAGGGTGAAGCACACTCTGTAGGAGATCCTCTGGGTATATACGACACACTCTGAGACAGTGAATTAAGTAAGAAGTGATGGGAGAAAGTTCATAGACCAAGAATCCTAATGCTGAAATGTGAACACCTACTACAAAATGGAAGGAAACATAATAAGAAAATTGCTAAGACAGTTTTAGAGACTAAGCACCAAGATTTTGTACTGAGATACACTGACTTGGGTCCCTTATGCTGAGTTATGAGCTATGTGTTAGGTGTCTGTGTACCTACTGTTATCTTCAATAATTAAATCACACAAATCTTAAGGCTAGAACTCAGGCACTGGTACTTTTTTTTTCTTAAGCTCCCAAGTGATTCCCATGTGCAGCCTGGATATAGAATCACTGATCTAGGGCAATGTTTCTAAGGATGTGTTGTGAAACCACATGGATCAGAACCAAACTCTGAACTAGGCCTAAAAAATAAAGATCTCTACAGGTGGGCCTTATACCTGGGGTTTTCTCAATCTTCCTAAGGAGTTCTGAAGCAACTACGCTGCAGAAATTACTGTTATACAGAAAGGATTGGGGGTGGGTAACTCCTAGTGGTGAAGGTGAAAATTGCCTCAAGACAAAGTGACCTTGGAAATGGAGGCTTCCCCTGAGTGGGTTCCAGGGGGCCTTTCTATATTAACAACGGTCCAATAGAAGGAATAGGCTTCAGGACAATCCAGATAGACTTAGGACTGCCAGACAGGACTGGCAGGGAAACATCCTGCCCATGCCTACATGGCTGTTTAGAAGACCTTTTTTCTTAGTGGGAAGTTTTCTCTAATCTACACTCCTCCTTCACCTTCCATACCCTAGCCCCTCAATAGAACCAGGAACTGTAAAGCAGCACCTAGCAGTGTCTTTTTCATTGACTTATTCTTGGGAAATAATTATTTGGAAAACACACTCCTTGAGGTGCCTGGCGTTACCCAAAATGGTCTGATCCCCATCCCCTCAAACACATACACAAAGCAAAACAGGCATCCAGGCCCTCCTTCTTGGTACAGCTTTGGAAAAGAACCCCTGGGATAGATGAGGAGGGTTGGGCTGGAGTGCAGAACTTCTAAGGCCAAATGGGTTGAGTCGCTTAACAAAAGGACCCAAGCGGGGTGGTGCTCATAAGTCACTTGCAGTGACAAGGGTTCTAGAACGTTCTGCCCTTTTGAAGTATCCTAATGATATTTGGTCCAAATTTAGAAAAGCCAAGGCTTGGATAAGTACCATTATTAAGTATGTGCCACCCATCTTGTAAATGGAACTTCCCCTAGGAGGGCTGAACAAATATAAATAGTTTGCGTTAGAGACAAAACGTCAAAACCAAGGAGCCTTCCTAACTCCTGACATTCTCGCGTGAATTACTGGATTATTTCAAAATCTCAACCTCACATTCCGACCCAAACTGACCAGAGATGTGTTAACACCTGCTGCTCACATACCTGCTGCACACGGTGCCACCCATTTCCCAATGCTGTTCGCTCCTACAGCAAACGTGAAACGAGGTGTATTTTACTGGCGAGGAGCTAAGTTTCATGTACATTAGGCAACTTGCCCCAAATCCTGCAGCTCTCAGTGGGAGAGAGAAAGCTTAATTAAATCCATTCCCACGGGGCACCTGGGTGGCTCAATCAGTTGAGCGCCGACTTTGGCTCAGGTCCTGATCTCACGGTTCGTGGGTTCGAGCCCCGTGTCGGGCTCCGTGCTGACAGCTGGGAGCCTGGAGCCTGCTTCGGATCCTGTGTCTCCCTCTCTCTCTGCTCCTCCCCCCCGCTTGTGCTTTGTCTCTCTCTCAAAAATAAAACAAACATAAACACACTTAAAAAAAAACCCATTCCCATCTGACCCCAGGGACCGCTCGCCCACACATCAGGGGCTCCCCTCTGGGATGCCCTTAACTGGCTTCTGCTCTGACCCCCATCCTCACGCCCTCCTCACCGTTCTCCCCTCGTAGGCCAAGCAGTCCAGGGCAGCTGTCCACCTGGGTTCACAAACGCAAATACCTGGAGGGCAGGCCAGAAAGGCTGCATCTGTGAAGCAGCTATAGGGAGTAGAGGGTGAGGGGGACCGAAGAGGCCCGTGGTGTACAGAAGCGCGCGTGACCGTCCTAAAGGCACACAGACTCCACTTTCTCAAATTAACACTGTGCTGGCCAGTAGAACTTTGAGGCAGCTATGTGTACACGTGGCAGACAAAGTAAAGGTGAACCACAAGGGCACAAAGGAGGGGACGCCCTGAATGGCACTTCCCGACCATCCGATGGACAACACGCACCGAGAGGTCTATGCAACGTAAGCTTTGCTTAAGATGTTACCTTCCCGACATACAAGCTCCTTCTCTTGATGTTCCTACCTCTCTCGAGATGATCACCCCCCCTGCCAGCTGAACTGGTACAGGTGTCAGGACAGCCTCCCTCCCCTGTGTACAGGTATGACCACGGCCTCCCTGTGCCCCCGTCCCCTCCCTTTGTCCTCCCATAGTCCTGACCATCACTCCCTGGCGCCTTCTCCATGCTCTCACGTGTCCAGCGTTTCTCCTTTTAATCCCGTGCAATAATTACTCAAGTGCATACCGTCCTTTGTTCTTATAATGTGCTTTTGCTCCATTTTCTTTAGTTTTGAGTGACAGCAGCTTGGTGATGCAGGCAAGTAAAACACCGTTTCTACTTTACAAGAGATGAAAGAAAATACTGTTTCTACTTTACAAGAGATGACACCTTCAGAAGGTTTAAGTGATTTGGCCACAGCCGCCAGAATAACCTTGCCCACAGTTTTACCTATCGACAGCAACCTACCCTCTCTCACTCTCCTCGCTCAACCTCCCCACCTCCTCGTTTCCAGAACTGTGTAAGGCAACTGCTTGGGGAATATTTTTTACCTGGATACCCCACAGTTACGTTAAACTCAGCATCTCCTGAACCGAAGGTATCCTTCTCTCTTCTGAACTTGCTAGTCCCTTGAGGTCTCCAGTGACAGGTCAGCCACCATCCAATCTGTTGCCCATGCCACAAACCTCAAGTCCTGGACTCCTTACCTTCCTTCACCCACTCAGCCAGTCAGCAATTTCTGTCTACAGGACTGACAGGGCCTTCCAGTTCTCTGGCCAGTGCCTCCCTGTGTAAGCCAGCATAGGCTGCTAAGACACAATACCCTAGACCCTTCACACTCTGCACTCTAGCCACATCAACAACCCACTATGGCTCTTCCCACCATGCCTTTGCACAGTTTATTCCCTCTCTGGAAACCCTCTCCTCTTCCTCCTGATCCTTACAGCCTCCTTTCCTTTTGCTGGAATAACTCCTCCTCAAAGTTTAAAAGCTTTAGCCTACATAACTTGAGTTCCTCCAGAAAGTCTGCCCTGACCTATAACCCTGTCTGTCCCATTCTGGGATTAGAGGTCCTCACTGTGGGTCCCCAGAACACTGCTGACATTTGATTATATCCCTTACTAGACAGGTACTGGGGCCATCTTGTCAATGCTGTATCCTTAACATTTACCATACAGCACACCTTCAATAAATATCATTGTCAACCGCCATTCTCAGGAAGGGGAGGACCAGATTAAGCAAGGGTTCCTCATCACTGTCTACAGCAGGAAGTCCGATCCTTAGCTTGGCATTTGAAGCTATCCTAATGTTCAAGCCCCTAATGTTTGTATTTTAAGGCCTACCAAGAAGAATGTGGGGCTCCGTGTTGCCTTTGGGGTTCAAAAACAGAAGACGGATGGGCAGAAGAGAAGCAGGGTGGAATGGGAAGAGGGGAGGTGTTACAGATGCGTGCCCTCCTACCAGGACAACCACGGTCTCCGTACCTCAAATGTCTGTTCCAGCTTCAAGACACATGCTCTTGTACTCTGACTTCCCTCTATTCCCCACGAGACCCCACACCTATAGTCCCTGCTCAGCTGGCTCCTGCTCTCCTACTTTCCTTAGACACCATCCTTGTTCACTGTGGCTTCCACAACACCCAGTTCTACTCTTAACAGCCCAGCCATTTTCAACATGCAGGCCATGGACTCCGGAGGGTACCCCAAGACCCTTCCAAAGGACCTACAGGGTCAAAACTATTTTCATGTCAATACCAGGACAGTACTTACCTCTTAACACTGTGTTGACATTTGCACTAATGACGTAAAAGCACAAGTGAAGAGAACCACTGGCCCCTTAGCACAAATCATGGCAACAGCATCAAACTAAAAGCCACTGTAATTTTCACCGCCATGCACTGGTAAAAAAGAAAAGGTCAGTTTCACTTGAGAATGACCTTGATGAATCAGTAAACACTGATTTTATTAAATTCATTAGTCTATCTTAGACTCTGGAAGGATCTTTTAGCCATGGACAATTTATTATTATTTCTTATTATTACCATGACATGTTTTTATTACATATTTGTTACTTATTTTTATTACTTTATTATTCTGGGTGATAAAATGGGAAATGCACATATAGCATTTCTGTTATTTACTAAAGTATGAGGATGATCTCAAGAAAAAGTATGTATCAACTGACTTAGCATTTTTTTTTTTTTTCCACACAACACTATTTTGACTTTAAAGAATGACTAAGAGGCAAACTACAATTATTCAAACCTGGGTATCTTATAAACACTTTCTCAAAAAATAAATGACATGAGCCAGTGAATTCAAGTAAACACACAGCATTGTTGCCAGTGATAAAATTTAACTTTCAAATGCAAATTGATTTTTTGGAAAATCTTTATTTGCCATGGTGAATTTGATAAATTCCCAATACTGAAAGCCTTTTCTGCTGAATCAAGTGATATTAACAAATTTGATTTTTCTTATACTGTGTTAACATTTAGAGGTTATACTTAACTATATGTTAACTATTGGTTCATTTAACCAATATTTTCCAAGATCAATACTTAATATTACAAAACCATGCACAGGTAAAGATCCTTCCAAAACCCAAGACAAATGGATTTTTTTTTTTAACAAAACTGACTGTACATATCCTGATATGGCTTCAGAATCCACATTCCAACTAACCTTTAAGAAAGGGCCACTTGAGGGGAACCTGGGTGGCTCAGTCGATTAAGCATCGGACTCTTGATTTCAGCTCAGGTCACGGTCTCACAGTTCATGAGATCAAGCAGACACCCTGCTTGGGATTCTCTCACCCTCTCTCTCTGTCCCTCTCCTTCTCTCTCTCTCTCTCTCTCTCTCTCTCTCTCTCTCTCTCTCAAAAATAATACTTAAAAGAAAAAGGAGCCACTTGAAAGTTCAGTGAAGAGCCATAGAATAATACAATTATTGGAAAAGGCTATTAAAATATCCCTCCCTTTTCCAACTTCGTATCTCCAGGAGGTTGAATTTTCTTTACATACTTCACCCAAAGCAATATATTGCAGAACATAAATGCAGAAGCAGACAGGAGAATCTAGCAGTCTTCTATTAAGCCAGATGGTAAAGAGACTTGCAAAAATGTAAAACCATTCTTCTCACTAATTTTTTTTGTTTTGGAAAATAGACTTATTTTTCATTGAAAAAAAATGTAACTCAGATAAGTAAGCAATAACTTGTTTTTAAATGAATTAGTAAATATTTTCAAAGTATTTTGTTTGCTCATCTATTAAATATTGTTGCTACAACCCACATAAACAAAAGCTCCTTGAGGCCTTTTAGTAAAGAGGTCCTGAGACACAAAGGTTTGAGAAGCACTGTGCTACCCTATTTGACCTTCACTGGTCTTTTAATGCTACATAAAGTCCTAGCTTATCCATGAAGCTTCCCTAACCACCCTTCGCTGACCCCTGCTGGTGCCTCCCTATAGCATTCATTGCCAAGCCATTACTTTAATAGCAATATGGTTGTTTTATATTAATGAGTTGTATTTTTAAATGATAGACTCCTAGTGCCCATGTTTAAGAATTTTAGGTAATTTGCTTTCTGATCATTAAATACAGGCAGCTCCATGCAACAGAAAACAATTATAGATTTAAACTTCTATCTTGTGTCAAAAAAGAGTAAAATGCACCCTCTAGTGGACATATAAGCTCAGAACACAAAAGAAATTTATTTGGATTACCAGAAGAGTTCTGTCTGACCTAATCCCAGACAATTCAGATAATAAAATAGTAATCTATGAGCATAGGAAATTCTCAACTTTAAATTTCTGATGGAATATTTTAAAAAGACAATGTGGAACCAAATCTGGCTTGAACTTAGTCGAAAACTAAATGGAAATGTGGACCTGAAGTCACATTTCTACACTTAGTGAAAATCATCTTTTAGGTTCTTATGAGTCGGTTATACATCAGATATCCAAAATACTAGGTTTAAATATTTTTGATTAATTATAGCTTTAAGTAATTTAAAGCTGGGATTACCAATTCAGTCTCCAGATATTAAAACTGCCCTCAACTCACCAATCCAACATTCCAATGACTTGCAAATTTCTGAAAAGGGCCCGCTGAAAACTAAGAACCGATACTTGGGGTATACCTTATGTTCATGTTAAAAGAATTCTCGGCATCCTCCTCTAGAATGACTTAGAACAGAACTGAAAATATGTACACCTTTATAGTTAATATGGTAACGACATGGAAAGATGTCTGAAATAGTTAAGTTTTAAAAATGAAGTTACATGGGACACCTGAGTGGATTAGTTGGTTAAGTGTCCAACTCTTGATTTTGGCTCAGGTCACGATCTTGCAGTCATGTCTAGCTTGTGCTGGGCGTGGAGCCTACTTGAAATTCTTTCTCTCCCTCTCTCTCAAAATAAACATTAAATAACAAATTAAAAATAAAAATGAAGTTACAGAATAATGGGAGGGATGGTCTAATTTAGGTTCTAAAAATGTATACATGCACACCTATGTTTATGAGCACAGATATATGTTAATATGTGGTAAACTAACGTTATTTTTAAGAATATGCATTAATGGAAAAAGTAGTAAGAGAGCTTTTCACTATGCTTCTATACTGTTTAAATGTTATCAGAATTTTTAATTCAAAATAATCAGAGGGGAATTTTTACTAAGTTAGAGGGATAATAATTGACTCAAAGCATCTCATGAAATGGAAAGGAGTTATTTCATCAAGTAGGGTATTAGAAGGTTTAAGTAATAACACACTTGATCTATTTGGATTTTAAATCATAAGACTTACTTGGAAAAGGAGTTTTTTAATGCATTCATCAATAGAACACATAAGGTCTGATTCCTTCAATGACGACACAAGCTTTAGTGATATATATACAATCTTCTCTTGGCTACCTTCTCAAACTTTGGCAGAGATAGTAACTCCTTTCCAATTGATTATTATCAGACTAGATGGACAGGATGTCCCTTTTTTAACTCTTGAATTCTATGACCTGTGAAGTGCTGAAATACCATCATGGTCATAGCATCATTTCCCAGCTTTGAGTTTTTATACAGCTAGCCTCAGCCACATTTACCTAAAGTCCTTAGGTAAATGTTGGCATCAGTATCTCAATTCAAAGCAGTAGGGTTGACTGAAAACTAGAATTTCAGTGGTGTTACCAAACAACAGTCACTACGGAGCACACATCTCCAATTATAATTTGAGCATTAAGTGGAGGAAAAAAAAAAAAAAGGATATGTTTGCTACAGTAGTCATTCTTATCTGAACACACAGTACTTCCAAGTCAGTAACTTACACGAATGAAACAGACCAGCCAAGAATAAATCTGTTGTCAACACTTACATGAAACTCTGATCCTTCATAATGTGCCAGTGTTTCACTCTCTCATATATTGCCCACCGATATATCCACCTAAACAAAACCTCTTTGGGGAGGGAGGGTCATTTTATTTTTTTTTTTTTTGTCCTAAGTATGCTCTTTAATCCCCATCCCCGATTTTCCCCACCTCTCCTCCAGCAACCATCAGTTTGTTCTCTATAGTTAAGAATCTGTTTCTTGATTGGTCTTTTTTCCCCCTTTGCTCATTTGTTTCTTAAATTCCACATGTGAGTAAGGTCATATGGTGTTTTTCTTTGACTTATTTTGGCTTAGCATTATACTCTCTAGCTCTATCCATGTCACTGCAAGTTAGCAAGATTTCATTCTTTTTTATGGCCGAATACTACTCCATTGTACATCTATGCCACATCTTTATCCATTCATCTACTGATGGACACTTGGGCTACTTCCAAAGTTTCACTATTGTAAGTAATGCTCCGATAAACATAGGAGTGCATGTATCCCTCTGAATTAGTGGTTTTTGTATTCTCTGGGTAAAAACCAAATAGTGCAATTCCTGGATCATAGGGTAGTTCTATTTTTATTTTTTTTGAGGAACCTCCATACTGTTTTCCACAGTGGCAATGCCAGTTTATATTTCCACTAATAGTGCAAGACAGTTCCTTTTTCTCCACATCTTCAACACTTGTTTGTATTGATTTTAGCTATTGTGACAAATGTAAGGTGTTATCTCATTGTAGTTCTGATTTTTATTTCCCTGATGAGTGATGTTGAACATCTTTTCATGTGTCTGTTAGCCATCTGTAAGTCTTCATTAGAGGTATGTTTGTTCATGTCTTCTGCCCATTTTTTAATTCAATTATTTTGGGGGTATTGTGTTGGGTCAGTTCTTTATATATTCTAGATAGTAACCCTCTGTCAGATATGTACTTCACGGTCATCTTCTCCCATTTAGTAGGTTGCCTTTTAGTTTTGTTGTTTCCTTTACTGTTTACTGTGTAGAAACTTTATTTTGATGTAGTCCCAATTGTTTATTTTTGCTCTTATTTTCCCTGCCTCAGGAGGCCTATCAGGAACAATAGGTATTGTTGTTGCCACAGCCAATGTCAGGTGTTACTGCCCATGTGCTCCTCAAGGAGTTTTATGGTTTCACATCTCACACTTAACTCTTTAATCCATTGAGTTTATTTTTGTGTATGATGTAAGAAAGTGGTCCAGTTTCATTCTTTTGCATGTTGCTGTTTTCCCAACACCATTTGTTGAAGAGACAGTCTTTCCCATTGGATATTAATTCCTCCTTTGTCAAAGATTAATTGACCATGTAATTGTGGGTTTGTTTCTGGCCTTTCTGTTCTATTCCATTCATTGATATGTCTTTTTATGCCAGCACATATTGTTTTATTGTTTTAATCACTACCACTTTGTAATGTAACTTGAAATCTGAATTGGGGTGCCTCCAGTTTTCTCTTTTTCAAGATTGCTTTGGCCATTCAAAGTCTTTTGTGGTTCCATACAAGTTTTAGGATTGTTTGTTCTAGTGCTGTGAAAAATGCTGTTGGTATCTTGATAGGGATTCCATTAAATGTGTAGGATTCCTTGGGTAGTGTGGACATTTTAATAATATTTGTTCTTCCAGTCCATGAACATGGAATGTCTTTCCATCTCTATAGGTCATCTTGAATTTCCTTCATCCGTGTTTTCCAGTTTTCTGAGTACAGGTCTTTCACCTCTGGTTACATTTTTTCCTAGATATTTTGTTTTCATTACAATTATAAGCGGGATTTTCTTAATTTCACTTTCTGCTGCTTCATTAATAGTGTATAGGAATGCAACAGATTTCTGTATATTGATTTTGTATCCTATGACATTACTCAATTTATCAGTTCTAGTAGTTTTTTGGTGGAGTCCTTTAGAGTTTATATATAGTATGTCATCTGCCAATAGTGAAAGTTATACTTCTTCCTTATCAGTGTAGATGCCTTTTATGTTGTCTGATTGCTGTGGCTAGGATTTCCAGTGGTATGTTGAATATAAGTGGTGAGAGTGTACATTCTTGTCTTGTTCCTGACCTTAGGAGAAAAGCTCAGTTTTTCACCACTGAGTAGGACATTGGCTATGGGAAAACCCGTCTTCTTCAAGTAATTAAAACTCTAATCACTTATCCCATTTTTTAAAAACCTACTGCAATGTTTTTTTTTAGACCTCTGTCATGTTTTTCTAAAATCCTTCGCCTGTACTTAAAGAATTACAACTTCCCTATCAGTCAACTAGAATTGCCTCACATTTAAATGTTGCTTCTTTGAACAGAGCAAGTTTAAAAAACTGAAATGTATATAAATGTTGAATCATTATGTTGTACACATGAAACTAATATAGGTCAGTTATATCTCAAAAGGATAAGAGTGGTCAGTATATGAAGCATGATTTAATTTTTAATCCTGCCCTAAATGTGTTCATGTTATATGGGAAACTGCTAGTTTATAATGCTTCCTTACCACTGGTCTGGGATTCACTATGATACAAACAAATTACCTTTGCCTAGAGTGAGATTTATGGGAAGTACAGGAAATTTTGTCACCCCCAACACAAAGGCAACAAAATTGTGCAAGGTCTCCTCCATTTGAAGCACTTTCTTCCTAAGGCACAGAATGACAGCATTCAGAAGTTGAAATACTAAGACTGGAGTGAAAAGGGCAGGGCCATTGCTAACCAGTTTTCCCTGAAGGCTTAACACACAGACCTCTCTGCTACACACAGGACACACCCTTACCCTGGGGAAGTGAGACCCTATATCCTGTAAACAGAAGCGAGCTGTCTTGAGAGCAGAGGAAGGCAAGTCACACGTGACCTCACCAGACTTTCAGGGATTCCTCGAACTGGAAAATGCCCCACCAGAGCATGCTGAACCCTAGCATTTTCCTTACTAATAGAATTTAGCCAGACTCATGGCTCCTCAACTGGAGGATACAGTTTCCAGCCTCTCTTTCCATCAAATGCAGCCACACGATGCCAGTTGTGTGAGTGGGAAGTGAGGTGTACAACTTCCGTGTCACTTGCCTGTAAGGAAATGTATTGTCTGCCTCCTTTTCCACTCTTTACTTTCTCTAGCAGCAGAGAAGTATCCTACAATATTAAAACATACAATTATCAAAATTAAAGCAGTCTGCTGATGGCATATTAGATCAATATAAACAGAAAATCAAGGGGAGAAGATACATCTGAGGATATATGCAAATTGACTAGGAAGTTAAGCGCATTTAATCTAAATTAGCATTAGGTCAATTTGGAACAGCAGGACAGGATTATCAATAAAGTTTCTATATACACAAAACTAAGTACAACTCTCAAAAATAAAAACCCAAGGATACCACAATTTGTGACCTGGCACACCAAACATCAGCTCTTCAAGATTGTTGCCATTGGAGGATACCACTGTAGCTGATTAAGAGAAATGGAGGTGATATTCTGCAAAAGGTCTTCAAGATGCTGAGTCTTCAAAAAGACATTTTTAACCAAAAACACTGTTCTATCTGTGGTAAATCTTAACAGTGGGAACAGGTGGATTATTCAGCAAATGGGGCTGAGCAATGACTAACCAAAGAGGGAAACAAAGTTGTATCCCTGCTTCACAACTTACTCCAGAATGGAAGCCCAATGTGGTCTAAATTTTAAATGTGGAAACGCACGCACGCACACACACACACACACACACTCACACACACAAGAGCACCAGAGGACATAAAGATAGTAATAGCATCTTCAGATTCCTAAAGGTGTGGGGAACATTTGAAGGATGAAAGGAAAGCATCTAGGCATTCTTTCTACCTTACTCACTCCCTGGCACCCCTTCTGTCGATATGGCCACCTCACCCCTAAGTTTAACCAAGTGGAAAACCAAAATAGGAATCCAAGAAGAGGGAGCATCATGGTCACTCAATTTTTTGGCTAAGAATAAAGCTCAGATTCGGGGGGGGGGGGGGGGGGAGCCTTTCTGCCCTGAAAGCACCGCACATGTCCATTTTCCCAGGGCCCAGCACAGCCAGCTCCCAATTCCAAGCCTGAAATATTACCCCAAACCTGGCCTTAAAACAAACAACAAGAACAAAAACAAAGAATCCTGAGACTGTTAGAACATTAAGGAAATGGACATTAAGTGTCCCCTTCCTGACTTATGAAAGCAGCCTACAATACAAGACAGAAAACTATGAACTTGAGACACAAAGGATGCCCCAATTCTTCCCCTGTTACCCCACCAAAGAATATCTTTCAGGAACGCCACTAGAATAAGTAGTTATCTCTACAGTAATCTTAAAATTCCTATTCTTCAGCAGTTCTGACTCAAGAAGATGACCTTGACATTAAGCCAACTTCATAGACCGTCACTTCAAAAAACAAGAAAAACCTTGAGTAAAGGTTACATGGCAAGTGTTTTCCAAATCACCCTCAACTGAAACAGATCCTGTTACTGTAATAAGGAATACTGCAATCAACACATTTCGTGAGCCAGAAAAGCATTCTTAGAGATAAGAACACTTGACTCAAGATTGACTGTAACTGTCCAAAGGTTTTGGCCCTGATGTTTATGTCTGGCAAAGGATAAAGTTTCACTTAAAAATGCAACAGTTACTCCAATCCATAGCAACAATCCTGCGTAAAATACTGGGGTGCTTTTATAGACAGGAGAATAGGCCATCAGTGATTCTTCCAAGATGACATTAGTACATGGCTAAATTGGAACTCAGCTCCAGGTCTTTGTAGAATTTCCTATAATCCAGAATTAACTCACTCTATCATCTAAGACCTTGATCTTTATGATGTGAAAAAGGCATGTACAAACTGTAGTTCAAATATTCCTTCTACAGTTAAATACTGGTATGTATCAGGTGAAAAATTCGCTCTTCTACCCCAAAGGTGAGTACAGCTAAGGTGATACATGTGGTTATACGACTTCCATGGTAAATAGTCACTTAAGAAAAAAAGTTCTCACAGTCCTTGGTTTCTCTGGGGCACAGGGAGTGTGTCCCTCTAGCTGAGACTATCAGGGAGGGGTTCTGCTGCATATATTTCCTTCTTCCTTAGTAAGAGAACGGGGTATACAGCCCTCTGGGGAAAATGTGGGGAGAGGGGAAAGGGGAGGAGAGGGAGGAGAAGAGAAGGGAGGAGAAGAGAAGGGAGGAGAAGAGAAGGGAGGAGAAGAGAAGGGAGGAGAAGAGAAGGGAGGAGAAGAGAAGGGAGGAGAAGAGAAGGGAGGAGAAGAGAAGGGAGGAGAAGAGAAGGGAGGAGAAGAGAAGGGAGGAGAAGAGAAGGGAGGAGAAGAGAAGGGAGGAGAAGAGAAGGGAGGAGAAGAGAAGGGAGGAGAAGAGAAGGGAGGAGAAGAGAAGGGAGGAGAAGAGAAGGGAGGAGAAGAGAAGGGAGGAGAAGAGAGGAGGGAAGAGAAAAGAGAAGAGAGATCCTCTTCAAGTTCTAGTTAGATATGGTACTGAGTTGTGAGATCATTCCAGTGAACTCCATGGTTCCCGACCATGGGCAATGTTTAAGAATGGCAAATCTCTGGATCCTGCCTGCCCCAAAATCACTGACTCAGATCCACCTGGGTTGGAATCTAGGCATGTGTAGCATACACAAATAAGACCTTCATAGCTTATGTAACATCTGACGTTTTCAAGGAAAGAAGGGAAGGAGAACAGAAGAGGAACTTAAAAATCCGATGTGTTTTGATGTTAGCATAGGAGACAGGGAAATGCCATGCTCTTTGGAGTCAGAGTGAAAAACTGCCCATTGCCTTTTATCACAGTGAGCTCTGCTTCCCTTAGGGTTGGCTCTCCGACTTCTATACTGTGGCCATTCTGTGTATTCCTTTGAATATAGCCCAGCTCCTGCCTTTCCTAGTCTCTCCCCTTGATTTTTCTTTTTTTTTTTTTTTCCCATTACTCAACCATTCTGTGTTTCTTCAAAATGATTTTAAAATCTCTATCCTTCTCTTGCAGTATGTATTTCTAAAAAAAAAAAAAAAAATGTTAATAAGGAACATTTGGTTCCCCTAGAATTGTTAGAATTTTAAGATTTTTCACTGAGGACTTGACCCTGTAGTTCAAAGCAACATTACTGAAATTCATTCTCTCATTCTTTTAATATTTAAAATTTCATCAATTATTAGTTACCATTCTTAAAACCCCACATTTATAAATGCCAGCTTTTAGGTACCTTTTTTTTTTTTAAGGCACATTCCTTATTTTACCCACATATCTGAAATCCATTTCTGCAATGTTGTCTGTAGTCATCTAATATTTTACTGACTTCTTACAGATTCAGAAAGCTCTTACGGTCTTCTTCCTCCACTGTAGGCTATCTGGGGTAGCATTTTAAAGATCTCCTAGGAAGTTAGAGTGTTTCTCCTGAAGTATTCTTCTCTGGTGGAAAACTGAATGCTTTTAACAGCACAATTAAGAATTACCAAGGTAAACAGCTAGATGCTGATCTTTTGGAACAAGCCTTCCTTTTGGGTCAGCAATACTAATTAGAAACCACCCAGTCCCATCAGTAATCTGATAATAAATATACAGCCATATGAACAGAGTCTTCAAACTTCTAAATTACTAGTGATACTTAATACTGTCAATGATACTCAAAAGTCCCAATCTTTAATTATTCTATTAAAAATAAGCCTGTAAGAAATACAAATCAAAACCACGATGAGATCACCTCACACTAATCAGAATGGCTAGAACCAAAAAGACAAGAAGTAACATGTGTTGGCAAGGACGTAGAGGAAAAGGAATCCTGGTGCACTGTTGGGGAGAATGTAAATTGGTGCAGCCACTGTGGAAAACAGTTTGGAGGTTCCACAAAAAATTAAACATACAAATACCATTATGATCCAGCAATTTCACCACTGGGTATTTGCCCCCCAAAACCAGACACACTAATTCAGAAAGATATATGCTCCCCTATGCTTACTGCAGCATTTGCAGTAGCCAAGATATGGAAGAGACCCAAGTGTCCACCCACAGATGAATAAAAAAAAAAAAGTGATCAAATGTATAATCAAGCATTATTCAGCCATAAGAAATAATGTGATCTTGCCATGTGCAACAACATGGACAGACCTAGAGGGTATTATGCTAAGTGAAATAAGTCAGAGAAAGACCAATACCATGATTTCACTTCTGTGTGGAGTCTAAAAAATACGATGAACAAACAAAAACACACTCTTAAATACAGAGAACAAACTTGTGCTTGCCAGAGGAGAGGCAGTGGGGGGATGGGTGAAGTTGATAAAAGAGATTAAAAGGTACAAAATTCCAGTCATAAAATAAGTCATGGAGATAAAGACTATTGCATAGGGAATATAATCAATAATATAATGTTGTATGGTAACTACACTTATCATGGTGAGCACTGAGTAGACAACTGTCGAATCACTATGTTGTACATGTGAAACTAATGTAACACTGCATGTTGATTACATTTCAATAAAAAAATCGTTTTAAGTAAATCTGCAAAAGTGCAACCATGTCTGGCAATCTAAATATAATTCATTCAACGGTTGTATTAATAAGACTCTGCTAATAAAAAGACCCTACATTATTACATTGTTGTTGTTTTTTTTTTTTGATTTTGACATATCATTAGCAGTGTTTCAGGTGTACAATATAAAGATTCAACAATTCTATACATTACTCAGTGCTCATCAAGGGTATTCTTGATTTCCTTTATCAGTTTCACCCCTCCCCCCACTCCCACTTGCCCATCCCCAGCAACTAGTTTCTTCTCTTTTCAAGAGTCTGTTTTGTCTTTTGGTTTGTTCATTTGTTTTCTTAAGTTCCACATACTAAAATCTATGTTATTTGTCCTAACTTATTTCAGCTAGCATTATACCTCTGAGTGTCCATCCATGTTACAAATGACAAGATGGCATTATTTTTTATTGCAGAGTAATATTCCTGTGTGTGTGCGCAACATCTTTATTCACGTACTGATGGTTACTTGGGTTGCTTCCAGATCTCGGCTATTATACATAATGCTGTGATAAACATGGGGTATAAAGATAGTTTCAAATTAGTATGTTCATTTTCTTCAGGTAAATACCCAGTAGTGGAATTACTGCATCATACGGTAATTCTTTTAATTTTTTGAGGCACCTCTGTACTGTTTTCCCACAGTGCCTGTACCAATCTGCATTCCCACCAACAAGGCACAAGGATTCTTTTTTCTTCACACCCTCATTTCCTATTATTTTGATTTTAGCCATTCTGACTGGTATGAGGTGATATTTCACTGTGGTTTTGATTTTGATTTCCCTGATGATTAGTAATGCTGAACACATCACTAAAAATGTCCATACTACTCAAAGCGATCTACAGATTTAATGGAACCCCCATGAAAATATTAACATTGTTCATAGAACTACAACACTAACATTTTAAGGAACCACAAAAGACCAGGAATAGCCAAAGCAATCTTGAGAAAACAGAACAAAGCTGTAGGTAGCACAATCCCAGATTTTGAGATATACTACAAAATTGCAGTAATCAAATCAGGATGTTACTAGTAAAAAAACAAAAACAAAAACAGACACATAGATCAATGGAACAGAACAGAGCACCCAGAAATGAACCCACACTTATATGGTCAATTAATCTACAACAAAAGAGGCAAGAATGTGTAATGGGAAAAGACAGTATATTTAATAAATGGTGCTGGGAAAGCTGGACAGCTATATGCCAAAAAGAATGACACTGGGCCACTTTGTTATACCATAATCAAAAATAAACTCCAAAATAAAATCCATGATCAAAGTGGATTAAAGACCTAAAAGTGAGACCTGATACCGTAAAGCTGGAAGAATACAGGCAGTAGTTTCTTTGACATTGGCTATAGAAACATTTTTCTACATAGGTCTCCATTGTTGAGGGAAACAAAAACTATTGAGACTACTCCCAAATAAAAAGCTTTGCACAGTGAAGGAAATCAACAAAAAGGTAACCTACTGAATGAGAGAAGTATTTGCAAATGATATTTTTGTTAAGGAGTTAATATTTAAAATATGTAAGGAACTTCAACTCAATACCAAAAAAAAAAAAATTCAATTAAAAATGGGCAGAGAACCTGAATAGACCTTTTTTTTGGTAAAGATGGCATACAGAATGTCAACAGACACATCATTTTTAGTATGCTTCTCAAATAATAATCTCTCAATAAATGGTAAGATAATTATATCATATAATTTGCTGTCTTCTTCAGTAGACTACATTAACCATTCAACTTAACCTCATCCCAACATAAAAGCATGCATGTACACGTAGACACACACACACACACACACACACACACACACACACACACACACACACCTTTTTGCAACCCAGGGCTTAGAACAAAACCATCTGTTTCCTGCCTGTGCCTTTGAGCCTTGGACACCCCTCCTAGCACTAGATAGACTCTTCCATCAGTCTGGACCTTGTGTTCTTTCCTATAACTTTTTATACAGCACATGTACTCTGAAAGTGGAAACCAAATTATCTCAACTATGATCTTGAACTATTTCCTATTTGTTGCTGGATGTTCACACCATTTCCTGAAACCCATAGGCCCGGAAGCCAGTAGATGTTCCCCAAAGATATATTTCCATTCCCCTCTCATGTCTGTTGTTCCATCAGTCCTGCTATCCATCAACAAAGGAAATAAGATCTCCCAAGAAAAAGTTCAGGCTCCGGGTCCACATCAGGAGGACTTCTTTTTCATGACAACTGGGCCCCCTTCCCTCTATCTGTGCCGCCACCTATGGTATGTGCCTTGTCCTCAAGGACACTGCCAAACAGATGTGTTCAGGACACCCAACTAACTGAGCTGCTGTCCCTGCAGATGTGTGGAGGGGTGGGCCATGTCCCCATGCCCCCATTTCAAGCCCCCCAAGGTTTCACAGTACAGCAGCAGGGCCAGAGAAAGGTGTGTGCCTTTCTCCTCATGACTCCACTACCACATGAGGACAGAGTGCTCCATCAGCCATCAGTCAGAGAAAACATCCCCTAAACCTTCCTAAGAACACAGCCTCCAATTCCCACCCCTTTCTACTTTTGGGCATTTCTCGAATCCTCCCTTGCTTCTCCATCTGCACACGTCCTCCTTGGGTCATGCTTAGACAACTGTACTCAACTCATCTGGCTTTTGCGTCTTAGAAACATACGCATCCTTTGACCAACTGATTTGTGGAGTTTCAGTCCATGATAAAAAATTGGTCTCTAGAAATCCAAACTTAGCAAACAATTAGAGGAGTTTTTATTTTTATTGGTTTGTTACCAAAGGCATCTTTGACCTTAGAAAAGAAATGCATTATTTGGTCCTTTCATCAATCCATTCATGAACCAGGCTTTAGTTTTGTCACAAAAACTCAAAACTGGGTTTGAGTCCCAACCCCTGAAATATTGAGTACGAGTCCCTGAGCAAGTCAAGTGGTCTTTCGAAGATTTGGCTTCCTTCTCTGTAAAATAAGGCTGTTAGATTTGAAATAGTATTGGTCAGGGGAATAACAGATTCCTTCCAATTCTCAAATTCTCTGAGTTTAAGTATTTACTGAACCCCTACTATATATTAGAATGGCAGGCGGAGGAGGATTTTAAAAAGCTGATCCTACATTATTCAGAATCATAAAGAAATGAACCACTCGAGATATCTAGATACTCTTTCTAAAGGTAAGAGCTTTGGCTTTATTTCTTCATGTATAGAATGAAGATAATTATACTTAAATCACAGGTTGATTTTTTCCAGTTGATCTGAAGGAACACACAATTTAACTGGGGAAATAACATTATCGAGTGCTAAACTACATGGTAAATCCAGATAAAGGGCTAAATGGTAAACAATATTAACAATAGTAGTAATAAGTATTTCAGGAATACGTAGGGGAAATTTTTTGCAATCCTGCATCATGAAAGGCCTTCTAAACTCCCAGCAATTACACCTTGATTCATCATGCACAACACCACTTCCCCACTAAGTCCATATGGTCTGGGCAAAGGTGAGGCCATCTTCAGTTCTAGAGATGGGCACAAAAGCCAACCTGGCCAATCACAGCTTCATACCTTGTGGGCATAGAATCTGGTTCATGGACGAATGCAACCTAAGCCAGATCAATCAGAGGAAATGAGACTTTAGCACAGGACTTTTGTCCTATCAGGAACAAGTCTTATCTTGGAAGGAAGTGTGTAAAGGCCAGAATGCAGATGCAGAGCTTCTGGTAGCCTCTTGCCACCAGGAGGGGATGTCCTGACCAACGATGGGACCAACACACCGGAAAGCAGAGCTGAAAAGGGAGGTAAGCACGTCACCTCTAATGACCCTGCCTGTGCCTCTGAACCCAGCAATGCCTGAAGCTACAGTTACTTGTTTCTTAGACCAGTTTGAAACCAAGAATTGGAACTGAGACATTCTCCTCAGGGCTCTCCAATAAAGTTAAGATTGTGATCCTCCCAATAGGGGAAAAGTCACCCGTATCTTTTCAATACAATGTTTACATCAATGAAGCTCTGGGTCCATATCTCTAGGTGTACACAGCCTTATGAAGTTAAAAATTGGAGTACTCCTCACAGTATCAAAACTAGCCTCTTGCAAACATGACTGCACAGGTAGCTTTAATCATTTAATCATTTTAAAGAACAGGTCAAGCATTAACAATGGTGGAATATTACCTGCTCAGGGATAGGTTCAGCAAGGTTTCAAAAAGCAGGTAGCAGGCCACTGGACATGACAGGACAACTCCCTTCTTTAAAGTCACTAGGATCATGAGGGCCCTGGGTGGCTCAGTCGGTTAAGCATCCCACTTTGGCTTAGGTCATCATCTCATAGTTCATGGGTTCAAGCCCCGCGTCGGGCTCCAGGCTGACAGCTCAGAGCCTGGAGCCCGCTTCAGACTCTGTGTCTACCTCCTCTCTCTCTTCCCCTCCCCGACTCATGCTCTGGCACGTGTGTGTGCGCTCTCTCTCTCTCTCTCTCTCAAAAATAAACATTAAAAAAGTGTATTAAAACCATTAGTATCATTAAATTGTCCTGGTAGTGTCCGAAAATATGCTGTTAAATCTAGATTTACACTGTTGGGAATTTAACAGTCTAAAGTAATTTAGGCAAATACAAAAGCTTGCTATTTATATAAATACAAATATGTATTTAAGCTGAGAAGCTGAAATTATCCATCCTTCTTTATTCTCCTCACTAGCAGAGGGACTGTGTTGTAAATAGATTCTTGCTAGTGTAGGCAGCAATGGAGATTCATAAAAACGAGGGATATTGTAAAGGCTTAACAAGAAGCATGCAGTACAGATACAAAAATACGTGGTAACTTAAAGTTTTCTTAGAACACTGAAATTCCATGGCATATGTCACTAAACTACAGCCTACAGGTCAGATCTGGTCTGTTTTTATAAAGTGTTATTGGACTAGAAGTCATGTCCATTTTTTTTGGTTTTTGTCTTAGGCTGCTCTCATAACACAACAGCACAGTTGACTGATTTCAGCAGAGACCAGGTAGCCTGCAAAAACTAAAGTATTACCTGATTTATTACAGAAACACTTGAGGTCCTTTGTTCTACGGTTTTAAGTATTTATTGATCATGTACTATGCTCTAGGCTCTGGAAGTCGAGGGGGTGGGCCATTATGGCAACAGAGAGATCTACAAAAGAAGAATCCCTCTATATACAGCCATAAAATGTCTAAGGGGACATAATTCACATTAGAAACCATGGAAGGGAAGAAATAACCTGGAATTACATCTCATCAGACCAGGGGAGGTTTCAGATTCAAATGCCTGCAGAGTCATTCGTACAAGACAATGAGGGGCACAAAGTGGTGACTGATGACCGGAGCACCTGGGTGGCTCAGTTGGTTGAGCGTCCGACTTCAGCTCAGGTCACCATCTCACGGTCCATGAGTTTGAGCCCCGCATTGAGCTCTGTGCTGACAGCTCAGAGCCTGGAGCCTGCTTCAGATTCTGTCTCCCTCTCTCTCTCTGCCCCTCCCCTGTTCATGCTCTGTCTCTGTCTCAAAATTAAATAAACGTTTAAAAAATAAAAAAATAAAAAAAAGTGGTGACTGATGACCAAGTGAGGAACCTAAAGATACCAGTCCCAGCCAAAGGGGGCAGCAGTCACTCATGCATGGGGACCTAACCTTACCCAACCTCCCAGTACTCTCATTTTTCCAAAGAAGCTGGAAAGCTGAAGTTTTGTGTGAAAACCTCTTAAATGTTGGTGACAAATTCTAAGAAGTTGTGAACAGTACTTGGGTCAAGCAAAATATCTTAGAGGACTTTGGGCCACTTGTTTTGGCATAAAAGCCAAGAACTAAACAGACCCAAAATGAGGACAGACAAGTGTGGTGGGGAATGTAAGTAATGGCCGAAAAAGCAGATATCCAAGAAGTTAGGTGCAATTCTCTCCCTCTTAGATCTTGGGACAGGTCACCCTCCCTCTCCAGGCCTCAGTTCCCCCCAAATAACAACACGACTGAATTGTCTAAAAGTTCCTTTCAGCAATACAAGTTTATCCTTCAATCAAAACTCCCTAAAATATGATCCTTAAAAGGAAACAACTCCAGATGTCATTCATATCCAATTTACAAAAGGAAAACACTTACCCACCTGCCTGTACTGTTCACACTGGGAAACAAAACTAGTCTGCTTAAAAAGTGACACCAATGTCCTTCGTGGACCTGTGTCATGAGTAGTTTTGTGAATTTTTACGAAGTTTTTTCCGTCAAATATCATTACAGCAAGGCATACCCAAACTCAACACCGTCACATCCACACTGAATGGGTCTTTATTTGTAAGGAAGTGTGAAACAGAAGTACTGAACAAAATCCACGTGTTTTAATACCACTCCCTACAACATGGGAAGGAATTCTCTCTAGCCTACACCCAAGAGTTTAAAAAAGAGATATAATCACAAAAATCAAACACAATAAAGGTCAGGCTAAGAAATAATCTACACTGGCAGCAATACCATCACTTCCTGTTACAGAGTAATGGGCTTTTAAATCAGAAACGCAACTTGATCCAAAAACCCTCCTGCCAGGCTCTGGACATGGGAGTTCAAGGTGGGCACTATCTGCCCCCGTCCAGCACCATCCTCCACATCATTTCCCCCCATTAATGATTTCCTTAATTCCACACAATTAAACAAAGAAAAAGGCAGCCAATAAAAAAATCACAAGGTTAATCATCAGTATTCAAAATGATAGCACTATGGCAGTTTCAGTATTTTATAAATTTTAAATTTTAAAACAAAAAAATGAAATTTCAGTACATGCATTTAATCTCAGGATTAACTTTTCAAAGCACTCCATTCCTAAAATGAATCAAGAACACACACTAATAATGATCCCAAATCAATTTTCCGTATGAAACCAGGTTGAATTCAGGAGTAGAGGAATTTCCTTCTGCCTAGCTGTAATTATGTCTGAGGTTGTTTCATTAACTTCTATCTTTCCTCCCACCATCTTTATAAATATCACTTGAAGACAGTGTTCCATCCCATTACTCAGCTTCCCTCAAATAAGGTCTCGAAGAAATCTTTAAACATGTTTGATGATATTCAGAGGAAACCAGTAACTTAAGACACGTAACTAGGAGCCACTGAATCTTACAAGAAGTTAAGTCTCCAGAATAGATTGTGGTCAAGGAAACAGATACCTTTCTTGCCTTTTTGAATTGAGCAGAAGTCCGACTAAATGAAAAAAAAAAAATCTCCGCACTTCTTGAGACTAAATGAGCCAAGAAACTTTGAATAAACAAAATCCTACATTTTAAAGTCAGTTCAAGGATGCAGGGTGTATTTGTCACCTTTGTCTCTTGACAAAAGAACAAAGCGCTGTGGTCTGGGCTTTAATACTGATGTTGCTATATGGATGGCTATTTTGCAGCCTCCGCAGCCTCCGCCAAGTTCTAAAAGCCTCCTGGGTCCCGACCACAAAAGAAAAGAGGGTCTGGGTTTCTAAAATCTGTTAATGACTATTCTGTTAATTCTATGATGAGGCCCTTCTTCATAACATCGTATGCAACTCATGTGGTATTCAAAATAGGTCAAATGGATTATCAACACAGCACTCCTTTGTCAGTTCTTTGTTTCTACATCCACCCAGGGGAAGCATAATTGATAGGTTTCGGGGTCTTAATCTCTTAAATCATAACATTGTCCCAGAAACATTAGGCATGTCCTAGAAAGTTTACGATTCTTTAAGGGAACATTTCCTGAGCCAAGTGTTATTTTACCCTCAAATTTAACAGGGGTACAAGATCTGTGAAGATCCCCACTGTTTTGAAACTAACAAAACTGTCTCTGCTCAGTCTTCCTGTTCTTTTTCACTGCCAAGTTAAAACAGTTTCGATGAGGAACCATAAGGTAAGCTGAGGGCCAAGCCCAAGCTAGCCTACCCCCCACCCCAGGTAGGATGTGTGTGATATTCCTCAGGTAGCCCTGACTGCCCAAAAACAAAGGAAAGAACACAAATGGTTGACGGAGAGAGATCACGGTCCTCCAGGACATGAGTCTCCATCAGTTTACAAATACCTTAGTAAATTACAAGAAAAGGCTGTGATTTAATAAAATCACTTTTTTGCACCAAAGACATCTCAAGAATTCTTTCTTTGCCATCGGCTCCAACTCCACCCCCACCACCTCATCGGGTTTTCTCCAGACAAATGAAGATAAACTTCTTCCCCTTGTTCTGGGTTCTGTTCTTTTCTATAATCTGAACCTGGCCTCCTTGAAGGTCATTAATGATCTGCAAATCCTCAAATTCAAAAGCCTTTTTTCTCAGTCTTCATTTTCTTGGTTTTTTTGGTACATGAGGGAGGGTGGGGCAAGCTGAGGACAAAGCACAAGCTAGCACCCTCCACCCTCCACCCACCCCCCAGGTGGGATCTGTGTGATGTTCCATGGACACTCCTGGCTGCCCAAGAACAAAGGAAAGGGGCTGAAGTGCTTGCCATGGTGATGTGGGAAACTAAGGTAAATGAAAAACTAAATTATCTCACTGCCTACAGCCCACTGACAAGTCCTTGAGACAAACAGAGTGACCTCCCTCTAGGAGCTCAGCTGCCTCAGATGACGACATTTTGCTAGGGGCAAAAGAGAACCTTGGCTTAACATTATCCCAACCTCAAGGATCCTGGAAGTCTACTTCCTTTATCTCAACTGCCTCGAGATATATGCTGGCAATCATATTCCAAACTTATTGTCCCCGCCCCCATACACATCTGAAGGGTCTCGTGACTGAGGTTTTATTAAATGGTAATAAATGGCATTTCCCTAGCAACAGCTAGCTAGTCAAGATCCTGGAAACCTTGCTTCCAAAATTCCTTAGATCCTTACTCTATCCCTGACCCCATCCCCACCTGAGGGTATGTAACGAGTTACCTGTCATGACCCCGGTGCAGCTCTTCCTGCCCACAGGTCCTGTCCCTGTGCTTTAATAAAATCACCTTTTTTTCCCCCATAGACGTCTTCAAGAATTCTTTCTTGGCCATCGGCTTGGTACCACCCCCCATCATCACCCCAAAACTTCATCACATATGGCCCTGATCACTCATCCATTCAACAAATTTTTCTCTAGTGCAAGGCAGATACCTTGCTAGGTAGACACTGCTTATACATGTTGAATACGACATGACCTTACAACCCAGAGACAGATATAAACAGGTAATTATCCAAAAATCCCTAGGGAGATGAAGACACCACCTCCTTCCTGAAATTCTAGGAATCACTGGGCTAACCAATAGGATATTGATCCCAGGTGCTGAACAGATGTTGAACCAAGTGACCCAGCCCATTTCTGATTTAAGAGTTGTAAGTAATAGTTAATAACCCTATCATTCCTCCAGCTACCTATTTCTAGAACTTCAGCCATTGCCTCTCATATCATTGCCTCTCATATCTGGACAGGATCCAGCCTGTCCTTTCAACCCTGCCTTCCCTTCCACTAGATAACTGGTTCCAGAATCTCCTCTGAAGAATGTTCTCCTCACAAGCACACACTCTCCAGTGAGTTCATCCACTTCCACATTTAACTTCAAGCTGTCACTCTCTAATCTCTTGTTCTTGCCTCAACCTCTCCAAGCTTCGGGCTCCCATTACATACTGTCTGCTGCACACATCTGCACACAACTCCGCGTGTGCAAAACCAGCCTCCCTCAGTTCCATTCCTCTTCTTATATTCTACATCTCCATTCACAGCACCAAATCCCCATCAGCATCACCAAGCCACAATGTGGCACCCATTGCCAAATTCAGCTGAGTTTTCCTTCATCCATAGAGTTATCTAATTTAGATATGCACCATCTCTCATTTGGCAACTGTTTTCTCACTGGACTCCTGGCTCCCAGGTCCTTCCCATTCCTGTCATTCTATATACTCTTGTATGCTATGGCCTTAAGAAGCATCCTAAAATATCAGGCTCCCCATGGAATATAGCCTAACGTTCAAATTCTCTTGCCTCAATCCTTGGATTCAGAGAGACTACAAAGTCCTTTGTGTATGACAGCCAGCTGAGGACCTAAAAACAGACATCAGGCACCATTTGAATAACTTGCAACCATCTTCACGAAAGATATTTAGAAGACATGGAAAAAATTAAGTTTTGCAGGTATTGGAGATAATCATACAAATTGGTGGGCATATTTTGGGCATTCCTGCTTTTTCAGCTCACCCTGTGCATCCTCCCAATCACGATTCCACCCAAGAGCCTTCCAGCCCAGCTCTCTTCTTGGGTAATATCTTCATGGACCACTCTAGCTGGAACGTCTCACCCTTCTCTAAATAACCACAGCACTTACCCCTAATTCTCATTTGGCAACCACCTTTTCTATTTAAACTCGGATAACTTCCCTTGGCTATGTTCATTTTGTCCGACAAGGTTACAAGGTTTTTGGAATCAGGGAGGTCTTAAGTACCTTGGGGCCTCTTTACTACCAAGCCTAGCTTAGTGCCTTGGAGATAGAATATGTCTGATACGAGCTAGTCAATAGCTGAAAACCAATAGTGTTCAGATAAACACTAAAACAATCACCTATATTCTCAGATTACCCATATCATCCTAAAAAACCATCTGCGTTAAATTAGTCCTATCATCTATTAGTCAAACTCTGGCCCTTCTGGATGGAAGTTAGGAAAAATCTGTCTGAAAAAGGAGAGGAGAGTCATGAAAGAGTATTAGTCTTATAAATGTACTCAAGCAACTTACATGTGGTTTAGATAGAACCAAAAGATGGAAGCATTTAGACATGTTTTCTCTGTTGTTTAAACCATGCATTTTCAATGGGAAAATTGTTTCCTTGCAAAGAAAAAAAGGCCTTGTTGTGTATAGAGCAGATATACATACAATGCAAAAACACAGACGGTATATGTGTGTTATTAAAATGCCATTGGGAGGGGAGGGTAATGAAAAAAAAGTTTCAAAAGGCTTTTGAGAAAGGGGATGCATAATGAAGTTTGAGAAATGCTGTTTTAAACCAAATGGTCTGCTCTCCTAAGTTTGTTAAAGTTCTATGGCTCCTTATCTGCATTCAAAGACCATTAAAATGAAAATTGTGGTCTCATGTTCTCAAAAACTTTATTTTGGATTTTACATTTTGGAAAATAAATGATTATTTTTTCCCCTGCTAAAAGGGAGGGTACCATTGGACAGACATTAAAGTGAAGCGTTTCCCATCCAAAGTGACCTAGAAATCTAAAAATTAAAAGGTTTTGTTTTAAAAGAGGAAATGACTTTTTAAAATATATTATAAAATATGTGTGAGAAAGTAGGTAGCACTGATTTAAGACTGAGTAGTTATTTATATCTGTTTCCTGTTTAGCCTTTTGACAAAGTTCAGTCCTGTATTTTATAGTCAGCTCTGGATAAGATTTCCCAGAATAACCTTGATGTGGGGTCTGCTGGTAGGGAGGACCCCAGAACTACATCCTGCAATTCACACCCTATGAACATAGTCTGCTAAACTCAACAACTTCAAACCAGAAAACAAAACGTCACTGTCCCATTTCCTCTGCCAAACCCTATTTTGAAACTCCCAAACACAAAGAAGGGGAGGAAAGAAAAAAAAAAAAAAAAAAAAAAAAAAGGCAACACTGAATGTTTAGAAACACAAGCAGGTTATGAGAAACATTAGTCCCTTCCTTCTTTTTAAAAAAATTAAGACATAAGTTCCTCTGCACAATCAGAAAAATGTGGACTATGTGAGATTATGAGAGAAAGGCCACGTCTGTAACCTTTTTGATGTAGAGAGAACATCTTCGCCCAGTATCAATATACTATTCAGTGGGCTCGTGTTTGTCAGGTTGGGCAGTTATGCAAATTAAGGGCTCAAATCAGAGGCAAACATAAATCAAGTAAAATAAAAGAAAAACCTAACAATAGCAGAAGAACTGCTGTAAATGGACCACACTGGTTGATAGATGTGGCGGAGAAAAGATAAAGATGATGGGGCTTACAAGGTGGGGCCAAGATTCCTGGTTTTGCAAGTGGACCTGTGAAGCACTGGGGTACACTGGTCAAAAGATGGGGACAGAGCGCTGATGGTGAGGAACAAATTTTTACCCCATGGCTGTGCCATCAAAAATGGAGAGTCGCCGGTAACCCTCCCGTTAAGGACCATTTATGACCCATCTCTATATTGCCAACCCCAGCAGCCTGAAATTTTTCACCCTTTATCTTATCTTCCCCGTTTCCACACTGAAGCGACTCCTTGTTTCTTAAAACAAACCTCCATTTCTTCCAAACCATTATTATGTGCAATCTCTTATTTCACTGGTCAGTCCTTCCCCATCTTCACGATCCTCGATTGTTACTGGTCCTAAAGGCTCCACTTAGTCTCTGCTCACCTACAAACTCCCTCCAGTGAACTCACCCGCTTCCTACGTTTAACCATGACCTTATGAGTGGTCACTCCCCTCATCTCTTGCTCTAGCCCTGACCTCTCCCTCCAAGCCTCAGACTCTCACTGCAAACTGTTCCCTGTACATACATCTATGTTGACATCCCACAGATACTCCAAACCCAACATGGCCAAAACCAACCTTCCCCAGACACGTTCCTCCTTGTGCATTCCACATGTAAGTTCATGGCACACAACCACCATCTGTCACCAAGCCAGAATCAGGGAATCCTGCTTAACATTCTCATCTCGGCACACTTGACATCATTTTTACCTCTTAAATATTTCAGGACTCCATCCACCCAATCCCTACTACCAATGTCCTCCCTGCCTCATACCCACACTGCAGAAAGTACCCCCTAGAGGTTTCCCTGACTCGAAGCTTAGCCCTACCCTAAAATCCAACCCCCAAACAGTAACCTACTGATCTGAGTAAATGCCAAGTGACTGAATGGTTTCACATCCCTCAAGACCCTTCAGTAGCTCCCAAGTAATAACATTAGCTCCACAGACATAGGGCCTATTGTCAGGGACGGATCGAAATACTAGGACTAACTGTGAGGTAGAAGTCATCGTCCCCATGGCACCAACGAAAGAACCATGGCACAGAAAAGGCACTTTGAAAGAAAGGAACTTGGAAAGAAGCCGAGAATTGATGCTAGAAGGTTTAATTTCAGAATCGGTGTTCTTGGCCACAGCGTCTGTCCTCGTCTACATGTTGTACACAGTCTTCCAGGCCTGGCTTCTCCCTGAGGCCTTCTCGGGCTACTTCCTACGTGTACTTCATCCTGAGTAACAGCAAATTGCTTGTAGTTGCCTCCACACAACAGACTGTGTGTGCCTGTGCTTATGATGTTCCTCTGGGAAGTGAGCTTTCTAGCGGTCTTCAGCAGGCTAACTGTGAATATATTTTCATACTTCTGTTCCAATAGCAGCCTCTCCAGGAAGCCTGTCCTGGACCTCAGGCCTCAGTGCCCGGCTCCTTCTCTACCAGCACCCCCACCAGGGCAAATAGAATCTGTCTCTATCTTAGCATTTATTACATTATCTTGAAATTATGTATCTTTGCTCACAGTAATCACCTCATCCAACCCAGAATCCAGCATAGTTCCTGACACGCAGGTGTACTAAAAACCTGTTAGAACTCTAACAACCACAATGCAATGAAACTAGAGAGATGAACAGGAATAAGATTTGTCTTGAAAGTAAATACCCGGTTGCCTCTGATTTCAGCACTTCACATTTTGCCAGTCTACTATTCCAACATTTCCTGACAAACATGCACACCTCATTTCTCAAAAGTTTTACTTGCTCATTTGAAAATCCTACAGATGATGTCCTACCGGTAACCAACAGCTTCCCATTACCAGTGTTCAAGCAATGTCCATTGGTAACAAAAAATGTAAGAGGGCATGCCCACCCGCCTTGGGACAATCCACGTCACCGACATGCTTGCCAGGAACACACAAGTCATGAAAACTTACAGCGCTCTAGTATAAACATCACAGACTCTCAGCACTGATGGAGCCCACAGAGATCACCCAGGTCATGGTCTCTTTACTCCACAGGTACCAAACTGCAGCCCAACGAAGTGGTCCTGGATCCACATAGCTTGCTAGACCCAAAGTCCAGGTCAAAATCTTCCCTCCTTGACACTCAGTCCAGATTCTAGTTGGAGGATTATCTCTCAGGACATTCTGAACTATTAAAACTATCATACTCCAACGAGAGCTCTCCCAGGTCAAGAAAAAATGGCCAAGCTACAACTAGTTTTTCTTTTCTTAGATCTCACAGGCAATGTGAAAACGTAAATTTTAAAAATTAAAAATTTTTGATTTTGAAGTGTTTCCATCCTGAGACAAAATATGAACCCTAATTCCAGGGAATAGCTGGTGGAAACCTGGAGTAGGAGGAAAAAGGAGCTACTCAAGAAACCTTAAGCACTGGGTCTAATTGCCAGAACACTTCCAATCCTCCCTTTTTTAAGAAAAAAAAAATGACCATTTATAGCTTAATCTCACATTCATGTTTTGGATTTCGAAGACATTAAGATTATTGACTCTGCTTCAAGAAAGAGTTAAATGTGTCATTTCAAAAACATTGAAACTGTTAGAAAACATCAAAAAAAAAAAAAGGCTACCAATTCTACCTATAAGTCAACTCCTATAATTACTCCCATTTCTTATAGCTTCTTGAAGTCAAATTCTTAGTACATCTTTTCTATTAATTGTTTACCAGATGCTCATTGGCCCTGTTGAGTTTGCCAAGTGAAAGATCTGATAAAGCAGGGGTGGGGAGGAAGGGAGACAGGGCAGACACTGTATGAAGTATTTTACATGGACAGTATTACCTCTTCAAATCCTCAAAACAGTCCTGTGGAGGTAGGTGTTCTATTTTCTCCATTTTATAGATGAGGAAACAGACAGATTAAATAATTTGTCTCCTCTATTGCTACCTGGCTTTGCAGGTTTCTTATTAGTAGAGAAGGTCTCCTATGACTCCCACACCTCATGCATTCCTTTCCTCACTGCTTCATAAGTATCCAAGACTTATTGCAAACTGATACTCTTGCATTTAGTTTTTTACTGACTGTGGGTTTCTCCCAATACAACGTAACCTCTGTAACCTCCGGGAAGCCAGGGACTTCGGGTAACTCATTAGAAAAGGGTCTGGCACATACTAGGTACTCTATAAATGTTTGTTGAACTCCTCGAAGGCAATTAGTTTATCATGCTCATCTCTAAATCCTTAGTGCCTGGTACTCATTAGGTACATGTTAAATTTAACGAGCACTGAAAGGAAACAAGTCATGGGAATGGATGAATTCGTATCTCAAGACATAAGGAAAAAAGACCAAGCATGGAACACTGAGGAATTAGTTATATTTAAAGTACTAGAAAAGAAGCCACTCCCCCCCCCTCCCCAAAAAGCAATCAATTGTGTGAAAAGTTGGCAGAGGAGGTGGGGGCTGAAAACAGTGAACATATGCAAGATTAGTTGAATTGGGGTGGTAAAGCCATGATCTAGTTGCACTTGGCGAAAGGAGAAACAGGAGAACTCCCAAGGGACTGTTCATTTAGGAAATCTTGTCAGTAAAAGAGACAGTGACTTGGATAGGCAATGGCAGGGAAACCAAATTGGCGGGGGGGGGGGGGGGGGGTTTAGAATAGGAGAGACTAGAGTCCACTGAAGAAGAAAGACCCAAGAAGATGCACAAGTAAAGGTAATGGTAAAAAAGTTCAAGGGAGAACCAGAAGAGCACAGTTGGCCAATCAGCCTTGGCCAGATCAAAATCTTTTCAGATCAAATCTGATCTGAAAAGACAGATCAGAAGTACAGAGACACTTTTGGAAGAGGGGAAACATGGCTGAGTTCCTATCTCCAGTTTCTCAGTGAAGGAGCTAGTGAGGCGACTTCCTGAGCGTAAAGGAGGAAGGCATGTGGTTGGAGCTCACGGATAAGAAAAGATCTTTAACTGTTGTTGGGGACAAGTAAGAGAGCCCTAGTCTAAGGAGTAAAGAGAATTGCTAAGGAGCAACAGAGGCCCCTGGAGAGCTTGCAAATGAATGCGTACGAAAGCCCGCCCAAGGCACTGTAGACGTTTCTGGCAGTATGCCAGGAGAAACGGGGTTGCAGTGGCAGGGACTAAGGACTGGATCTCTGGGGGACACATTCGACGGCCATAGACCGGGTACAAGCTGATCAGGGTAGAAAAAGGTATGTGGATGGGGCTGATAAAATTGGACAACAGGGAAGAGACCAGATATTCCAAATCATCAAAAGGAGGAGGAACAATTTGATGGAGAGAAGTAAATCTTGATTTTGCTGCCTCTGAATTGAAAAGATCAAAGTCCAAGAACTTCTGAGGAGGAGACACGAAGGTCACTTAGAAGAGGGACTACAACCCTGGGGGTCTTGACGAGAGAACTACAGTGTAAAGAGGGCACGTGTAAGGACATGGGTAGTAGGGAAGCACCCCAAGAGATCTCAAACTGCTGGCTACTGTGATGGAGGGACCACTGGAGACAAAGTAGAGTCCAGAGGTACTGGAGAGAGTGCCATGTTGGCTGTGGAGAGCTCTAGAATTACAAATGGACACAGAAAAGGTCATTGGGGCCACCACTTTAGTCCAGCTGAAACAGTTCACTCTGAAATTATACAACCCACGATCTACCTCTCAACAGTGACAAAGTTAGTTTTATATACTTAGTCATCTAACTTCGGACAGACTTTCAATCAAATGCTGTATTAAATTAAATCACTTTTTTCCAAATTAAGCATGGCTTGTAAAAGTTAAAATAAACCTAACACTGCCAATTTTCACAGAGGCCTAGGAAGTGATTCACTTAAAACCCCTTCCCAATTCAGGCAAGAAGAGAAGAAAAGCAAACAATGAGGTAGGATTTAATTACGGCCTCACACTTTTTATGATAAAACGCATACTTCAGAAGTTCCAAGGTGGCCAAAAAAACTCCAGCATGTTCTGAACTGAAGCAGAGAAGATAAACATCTATACATTTCTGGCAGACATGTAAGTTATTTTGATTTAATTATCTCATTCTTTGCTAAGGATGCTTTCCCACATGCATAAACTAAGGAAAGCCAGACTTTTAAAAAATGAATATTAATGCTGGTCAACACCGAGAAGTCTGATGTGATGTTTTCCCTGCAGCACTCAGGGGTGGCAAAACAAAACCGAGACTTCTGCTAAACTCTGTCAGAATTCCTATGGCATCCTCTCTGCACCCTACTTAGGAGCCGTTCCTCAATACCTCAGACCTCTGTTAACCTGTGCTGCCCGAGTTCCCGTGACCTCTTATCTGCATGCTTATTTAGGAGCTTTTCCTAAATACTTCAGACCTATGGATTCAGAACCTCCAGGGACAGGACTCCAACAAGTAGATGTTTATCTTAAGTTCCTCAGGGTCCACCATGCTCTCCTATTTAAGAACATCTGTAGCATAAGGTAAACTCCGAGTGTCCCAATTAAGAGTGTAATTAACTGTAAAGCAATGGTCTTCTACCTTGTCTGCACATTGGAATCACAGAGGAGAACATTTAAAAACCCCAGTGCCAGGGCACCTGGTGGCTCAGTCAGTTAAGGGTTCCGATGTCGGCTCAGGTCACGATCTCACGGTTTCATGGGTTCAAGCCCCACATTGGGCTCTGTGCTAACACCACAGAGCCTGTTTGGGATTCTCTCTCCCTCCGTTTCTCTCTCTCAAAATGAGCCAACAAACTTCAAAAAGAAAAAAACAAAAACAAAACAATGCCACGCCCATACCACAAATCTATTACATCAGAATCTCTGTGGAGACTCCCAGCAGCCTTTTTTTTTTTTTTAATGTTTATTCATTTCAGAGAGAGAGAGAGAGAGAGAGAGAGAGAACACACAAGCAGAGGAGGAACAGAAACAGAGAGAAGGAGAGGGAGACACAGAATCTGAAGCAGGCTCCAGGCTCTGAGCTGTCAGCACAGAGCCTGATGCAGGGCTCAAATGAGATTATGACCTGAGCCAAAGTTGGAAGCTTAACCAACTGAGTCACCCAGGCGTCCCTAACCACTAGCCTTTTTTAAAACTACCCATGCTATCCCAAGAACCAATGTTGACAACCACCGAAGCAGAGGGTAACTTCTACATAGGTTTTTTTTATTTTGGGGAGTGGGAGACCCAGAGAGAGAGAGAGAGAGAGAGAGAGAGAGAGAGAGAGAGAGAGAAGGAGGATACGAAGCAGCAGTCTCTGCTCTGTGAGAGCATAGCCCGACACGGGTCAGACTCACAAACCTCAAGATCATGACCTGAGTTGAAGTCGGACATTTGATCAACAGCCACCCAGGTGCTCCACAGGTAGGTTTTATTTAAGTGTACTCTAACGGCTTGTAATTTGACGTATGCAAAAAGCTGGCCCATGCAACTATTTGATGAATAAATGAAAAACGGTAACTTATAATTCTCTGAATTTCTCCATATTGGGACAAAACAAACTCAACACTATCACCAAAACGCAGGCTAGTGCTGAGAAGCTATGGCCTTGGTGGTGCCACGGTCTGAGTCATCAGGCAGAGCTCAGAAACCAAACTCAGCAGGTGACAGCGTGTTCAACTCTGGAATGCTCTCAACAGTCAATAAAAGGGCCTCAACACTCTAAGCAAAAGATGCACTAATGTAGTAGTTAAGGGAAATCTTTACGGAAGAGACTGCCTCAGTAGGTCAGTTTTTGCAAAAACAAAAAACAAAAACAACCCGCTGCCCCCAAAAGACAGTTGATTTATTCAAACCCTTTCAGTTGCAAAAGAGTATCAGGAAAAGTTCTAAAGTCCAGGTTTTTAGATGCTTATGCTGTTCCTTAGAAGGAATACATTTGCTGCCTAGAAGCCCACCTATGTTTTTGCTACCTGAACTTGCTCACATTTCAGTAAGCTTTCAGTAAAGACAAATCCATATAACCAAGGACAAGCCTTCAGCAGCTTAGCCACTGAGAGGCTCTGTGTCATGGGAAAAGGGTCAATCAGGATTGGTCAAAATGACATGCCGGATCACAAAGCTGGTCTACACCACTCCTAGAGGACACCAAGAGTGGTGCCCAAATAATCAGCATGTAATCAACACCAGCTGGGGAGGGGGGAACCGAGGGGCTGATTAAACTATCACCAAATGAAAATCCAAGCTCATTCAACTCAATACAAGCAGGTGCTTTGCCAAGCCAGGGAGAAAACCGAAGTGGGTTAAAGTTACGGTTAATTGAATAATTAAGGTAACAGTTCAGTTTGTTGAAAATGACATAAGTACTTGCATAAGCAACCGGAAAGATTAGCAGTATTTTTCTAAAAGAACTTCTCAAATTTTGGCAATCTTTCAAGATCCGTAACAAGTGAGGAGACGGAGGCTGGAGTGATGGAACATAGTCAGAAAAACTGGGATTATCGCAAAATTTCTATTAAAAAAAAAGTCTCTTGTGGATTAAACTAACGATGGTCAAACTCTGTTCCCATGGAGCACTGATGTTCTATGTCTTGAATAGACGTTGTTCCACTACCCAAAACCAGATAATGAAGATCCTTTGCCAACTAACAGAGGGGGGAAGTTAACTAGATTGGTTTCCATTTCAAGATGTGCTCAGGTTTTAAGCTTGGGTACTTTCTATATAGTTCGTCTACATAAGCTTCTATTATATAAGGAGTCTGATTTAACAATTATTTGAAGCTTAGGTTTTTCAACACTTTGGGGTGTCCCAGAAAGAATGTCCTAACTTCTGGGGACCCATCACCACTAGAGTTTGAGGACCAATTACAGCAGTAGTTGGAGGTCTCTTTTCTTTTACAGCTAATCTGAACACGTAAATCATAAAGGTCTTGGAGTAAAGGAACAGCTTCTTTTAGTTCAATGGTTCTAAATCCCACCCTGATGGTTTTGCATAAAGGATCCTTACAAAATATTTCTGATCCCCAGTTCCTAGCCTGGTGCTTGGCACAGAATAGTGTAGGGGCCCAGGACAGGCCACCCCAAGATGTACCACAATGGCATGTTTATTTTGAATTGAAGTTACTTGGGAAACGAATACAAGGACACTCAGACGGCCCCCTACCCCCATTCCCCTGAAAGCAGGAAACCAATCTCCCATATGAAAAACACCCTCCCTGTATCAAGAAGTAAAAAGATACCCTTATCACCAGAGATAGGGACTTTAGTCAAGAAAGCTCTAGAAACAAATCTTTTTCCTAATTACCTCAGCCTAAATCCTGCTCGGAATTCCTTACTAATTAAAGCTCCCAGACACCTGTTTTCTTTATTCTGTCAATTCCTCACAAATTTGTCTCTTTGTCTAAAATTTATAAAACTGTCTGCCTTGGTCATTTCTTTGGGTCTGTTTCATTCCTAGGCCTCCACACACAAATAAAACTTTAGTTTTTTTCTACTGTTGATGTGTCTGTCGGTTTAATTCCTAAACCAGCTAGAAGAACCCTGGGGGAAAGAAGGAAATTTCCCCCTCCTTTACAGTACAGTACAAAATGGTTTGTCCTGAAGACAGAGACACGTGAACCTGTGTGCCCTTCAGTTACTGGCTTGCTTGGCCTTGCTTTCCTTATCTGGAAACGAGCAACAGGGCTGGTGGAGGATTGACCCAGCTTAACAAGGCTGTTGATACAAAATGTAATAGGAAGTTATTTGCAAATCACGTTAGCACAGGTTGCCTTTTGCATTTGAGCACATTGTGTTCTTTCTCCTATTTTGGACACCAGCAACTCTCAGTCGCTTTCCGGTCTTCCTAGCTCTTTGCTGGCCTTTCAAAATCCTCACCCCAGCCCTGTTGTGATCTGCTTGTATTTCTATCTCGTCTGTTTAGAGTCAAGGTCTGGAGAGAAAAAGCGAACTGTGACCTTGAGCAAGTAAAGGCCATGACCTTGTAACCTGGTTTTCCTGACTTGAATTCTTCAATTCTAGGAATTTACGTTCCCAGGAAAGGCTAGTTAGGGATACGGACACATATATAATTAGGTAATTCCCCAAACTAATCCAAATCGTATCTTATTCTTGCACTTACTCTTTGTTATGATGGCTGGAAGGGAAAGTGTTAATTAAACGAGGCCATTGGACTAAGGTGGCTGTAATGCCTTAGCAGCCTACATAAAGCAAACCAAAACCCGAGCCTGAAATGCTTCAAGGTTAAGAAATCAAAACGCTAAGGTCAGCCAATCATAAACCGCCAACCAGGCTTTCCCAAATAATGCACCTACTTAAGCTGCAGCCAGACCATTTCTTGCTTTGTGTTTCCTCCTCTTCTCTTTAAAAATCTTTGGAGCTGCCTGATTCAAATTGATTTTTGCTCAGATAAACTCTGAAATTTTAATCTGCCTGAGCTTTTTTTTTTTTTTAAACAGATGTTTTATTAATTTTTTTTAATGTTTATTTTTGAGAGAGAGAGAGAGAGAGAGAGAGAGAGAGAGAGAGAAAGAGAAAGAATGAGAATAAGCTAGGGAGGGGCTGAGAGAGAGGGAGACAGAATCTGAAGCAGGCTCCAAGCTCTGAGGCTCTGAGCTGTCACAGCACAGAACCTGACCTGGGTCTCGAACTCAAACTGTGAGATCATGACCTGAGCTGAAGTCAGACGCTTAATCAACTGAGCCACCCAGGTGCCCCATCAGCTTATCTTTTAATAGACATTAAAAAAAGAATGCGACAGAGGAGAAAGAGTTTAGAACACACAAATCACCCTATAAACATGGAAACAATTCAATTCACTGGTAAAAAATGCAAAGTAAAAATCGATACTTTGAAGCTATACAAAATTAACACGACCCTATTTTAAGTGGTAAAGGTTTCATTTTGCTTTATATCCAGATTTGAGAGGAGGTGTACAAGAGGGTAGTGGTCACACTCACACTTAGCTGGTGTAAGTGCAAAGTATGCTTTTGGCAGGACACTAGTAATACATATTAGGGAAGAAAAAAAGAAACTTAAAAAGGTCCATACTTTTGACTCAATTTCACACCAGGGAACTGATTTTAAAGAAAGAATCATACATGTTTATATTAGAAATGAATGAATACCTACCCTGCCCACACCCCCACTAGGGCAATCCCACCCCAAAACCCAGGGCAGCAGACTGATCCTGAGGCAACACTTCCACCCAAGAGGGACACCCAACTTGTGACTTGTACTGGAAAGATCAACTAGGCCAAATCCCTTTGTTAGGAATTCCTTTTTGGATAATAAATCATGCTTGCGGCCTTTGGGTCTAAGGGGCCAAGAGTCAGGGCCACATGGAACCAAGTTCAACACAAATAAGCACTTAAGTTGTTGGATTCATTTCTATCATCATGTATCATTTCCAAAATTAAAACAATATTTTTGGTAAGATATAACCCACGTATCTGGTTGCCTGTCAGAGACTAGGCTACTGGTTTCCTGTTGGGAAAAACCTGCCTCCTTTCTAAGCCCACACAAAGAAAGCACCCCCAGTAAAACCCAGATAGGTACTTGTTTTCTAACCACAATTGTTGGTTTCTTCTCTCTTGTTGGTTTCTTTTCAGAGCCATATATAAACACGGGAGTATTGACTTACATTATTTGCTGCCATAACAATAACACCTTGTATTTGCAAAACACACTTAAGTGGAGGTAGGGGAACTGTCTGTAGACACCAGCTAAGTCAGCCAGACCATCAGAACCACAGGCTGCTGGTGCTTAAAGCCCTTCAGAAATCAACCCATCCTCCTACATAGATGGATACTCACAGAGGACATTGGGTTTTTATTTTATTCATGTATTATTTCTAGCTAGCCCCCTTAAAAAAAAAAAAAAAAGGATCTGAAGGAGGTGACAACTGGAGAGAAAATTGTGGTGTTCGGAAAGAAACAGTTACCAATCCTTGAAGGGCTACTCTCGGAGTATCTATCTGCCTTCTCTTGCAAGTTCTGGATCCTAAGCTGATCCTAAATCAAATATAATTCCCACACTGTCCCTAAAATAGCTCCAGAACACACAAACTCCCCAAGGCACCTGAACTCGATCTTGAGCCCAAGTCCCCAAGGTAGCTTAAGATGATGTGGAGCGAAGGGAAAGGCACCCAGATCAGAAGTGGAATGGAGGGAGAGGGGCCCGGGATGCAAAGCTCAGGTTCTCCCCCAAGAGTCCGTGTGAAGCCATAGCTAAGAAACATCAGGACTGCAGGCCCACAGTACCACCTCGAGCCCCGGGAGCCAAGGAAAGGTCTCGGGAGAGGGAGGCACCCCAGCAGAACAGGAAAGCCAAGAGTTGTCATGGACTCCATAAGGCAAATACACCGTTGAGACATGAACAACCACAGAGACCAGTCCAAAGGAGAGCAGCAAGACTGTATTCAGTCCAGGTAGCAACTTCAACTCTCATTGTCCAGCAGAGAGACACTCCTCCACTCCCAGCAAGCTCTGCTCTCAGCTCAGAGTTCAGGGCACAGTGGTCCGTGAGTGTGTGATGATCACAGAGAGCGCCTAACAGCATGCTGGGATCGCTCAGAGCCGACCCGGCACTCATCTGGCATGACCCATGGGACACTCACCCCCCTCCCCTCACTGCCCTCACCACAACCCCCCAACCCCCGCACACCCAAGGGGCTGGTTGCGGTCAAACAGTTCTACCATGAATTCGTGAGTATTCATGCCAGAGGCACAGACATGAGTAAACTGAAAAACAACACATAACCCCAAATCACTTCTTTGCAGGACTAAGAAGGATTCTGCAGCAACTATTTCTGTTAACTTACTTATCCCCACACATCTCCTTCCCAATACTGAAGCTAATTGAAATTCTCCAAAAATGAATTGAAAAAGAAACAGGTTAGAGGTGACCAGGAAAAAGAAAAGACCCCAGGATCTGAACAGGCTTTTATGCCCCCAGGACGTCATCATCTACAGACAAGGCAGTCAAAAATCAACTGCATCGAGGGCGCCAGGATGGCTCAGTCAGTTAAGAGTCTGACTTTTGATTTCAGCTCAGGTCATGATCTCACAGTTCGTGGGGTCGAGCCCCACGTCAGGCTCTGTGCTGACAGCGTGGAGCCTGCTTGGGATTCTCTCTCTTTCCCTCTGCCCCTCCCCTGTGCAAAAATACATTCTCTCAAGATAGGCTGTTACACTGCAGTGAAGGTAAAGGACTACAATAACCTTTCTGTAACCCAGAGAAAAGACAAACATAATAGGATGATGAAGTAATCTGCTTTCAGACAGACTGGACAATCAGTAGTATACAACACAATATGCTCTTTTAACATTAACCACGACATAATTGTAACACTTAAGAGTTAGCCAAATGCTTTCTTACTCCTGGCCAGCAACCTGCTTGTAATGCAGATATCAAACATTAACCAAAGAAAAGGATATTTACCCAGAAAACCCTTAGAATTTCCACCCCTTTTACCGGTACAGTACGACTCGGTTAATACAGACACACAAAAACATAAGAAGTGCTAGAATTCATTCTACAGTCTGAAAGCATTTCCCCACAGGAACCTAAATTTGTTAGCTTTCAGGTAGGGCCCACACGCCTGTTCAAGACCAAGAGTGGAGGAAAGGGTGAGCGTGTTCCCTCAGCCATCCTGCTGGGAGATCCCTAGTGTGGCCACCTTTAGTACTGCCACTTTGGAATGTGAAACCTGCCTTCTGCACACTTTCTCCTACATTCTTCTAACTCCTACCCGGAGCTGTCTTGAGTGAAAATACCAACCACATTTCAGGGCACCTGGGTGGCTTAGTTGGTTAAGCATCCAACGCTTGGTTTTGGCTCAGGTAATGATCTCACCATTCATGAGTTGTAGCCCGGCTTCAGGCTCTCTGCTGTTAGCACAGAGCCTACTGCAGATCCTCTGTCTCCCTCTCTCTCTGCCCCTCCCCTGCTCGCGTGTGCGCGCACACACGCGCGCGCACACACACACACACACACACACACACACACTCTCTCTCTCTCTCTCAAAATAACTTAAAAAAAAATACAAACCACATTTCTCTGTACAAGCAGAAAGGAAGAAGGGCAACCCCAATTCCCATGGCACCATCTTTGTCTAGTGCCTCATTGTCAGAACTACCCAGATACCAAGCCACCGCTCCCTAGTTTGTTGACCTTGCAGATTCGTTACATGAATCCCCAAACTCCAAATGGTTTTCCTCAGAAATGCCTAGAGCTACTATCTGCTGTCTGCTGCTTCTGAGTCTGGTCTCTCACCTTTAATAGCCTAAGAACTAATTAAGTACAAGCACTACAGGTCCCACTCCTATTAACCCAACTCAAAGACCACAATGCTCTAAGTGGACCTAACACCAAGAAAACACAGGGCTCTGGTTAAGCTGATTTACTACTTAATCAAAATCCTCCTGATTTCAAACCTTATTTGAGAACATTCTTTACAAAAGGCACAGCATATTTTTCCCTATCTTACAGGGGCAAGATCATCTCAACAGGATGAAACTCAGGTTGTTGCCAACTGAGATCCCGACAAAGACCGCGTCATCCTTCTTGACAGAATCAGAGCTAGAAGAAACTTTCAAATGCCATCGTCCAAACCCTCTTATAGAAGAGGATACCAAGGTTAAGAGAGGTAAGGAAATGTGCCCAAAGTCACACAATCATGACTTTTCACCGTAGTCCCAACCTGAGTCAATTAATGACACCACCAATGCCCCCAAACCACTCAAGCTCAGAACTTAGAATGCAGCCTGGTTAATGAGTAAGTCCCCTGCTTCTCTGCATAGGCCTTAGCAGTATGAGCCAAACAAGTTTCCTCTGCTTCTGATCTTATCTCCTAGGGATGAAGAGTCAACAAGAAGCAATCCCTGCTCTCAACTGCAAGAGAGAGGGGCTGCAGGTGGGGAACAGCGTTTCCCAGGTCAGAAGGTAACTCCAACATGACTCCTTACAGACCTGACAGGAGCGAGCCACAGTCTAACTGGGTCATTAACATCACAGCACTGCCAGCCACATCCATCCTGTGGGAGACTGCCTGGGCCACATATCCTACGGGAGAGAACACTTTCTTCCTTGCCAACCACACCCATTAATAGACCTCATTTTTAACCTTTGGTGTTTATGGTTCACAATTCAGTTGAACCATATGAATTAACAAGGTAGATCTCTGATAAGATGTCTCACCATGCTCAAACTTATCAAGCTAACTCAGAAAGGCCTTCTAGAATCATCTATAGATCCCTTCATGACAGGCATTTTCCAAACTGAACTGGACATACACGGAGTATAAATATGTTGGCAGTGAAATAGGCAATAAACCCAGAGAACTTCAGAAGCCTGAGTTTTATTATATTTTTAATCATACAGCACATGTACTGTAAACACCCTTGGAGGACATCTACTCTAATTCTCTTTTATAGAGCAGAAAGCGGAGTTTCAGGACAGGTAGGTAGATTAGTCCATACTTCTTGGTCACACAGGTTACACAGCTGAATCAAGCTCTCTCACAGACACACCTCACCCACACCCACACAACACCCACCACTTCTTCTGAAGGGAGCTGGGGCGGGTCTCATTTGCTCTTACCCTCTAGGAATGAACAAGTAAAAATTCCAGGAAGACTCTAGTAAACTAGAGTTTTACATTCGTGGGTCTCAGAGGATAATCTACGTTTAAATTGATAGTTTAATCATATTTAATACTTTATGTTAATCTGGGATAATACAGATTTTCAACACAAGGCCTTTCCTCCAAATCATTAAGTTAACAGAATAGGTACTTTGAGATGAACACGTCTATGCATGTTAAGGGCCCTTTCTCCTCAGGATCTGATATTTCCATCTGTCACTTAAGAAATCTATTTTCCCAACAAATCTTTCTGTACATAAAACGTCCATCTCCCACACAAAATCCCAAATCCAAATGGATATTCCTGCCTCTCTTCAACAACCTTTTTTCCGAAGATTCAAGCCACACGTAAGCTTCTGGTTTCAATGCCGCTTTCCAACCAAGACTTAGACGGGAACAGCAGAACCGCGGGCAATTCCAGCGAGAATTTCATTCAAACTCATTTTCAGAAGAGAACAAGGCCCAGATTATATTATCTTGCCCACTATCAATCCACCAAATGGCAGGGCCTCAATCAGAACCTGCCTTGGCGATCCACAAATCTGCCTACCTTTATGGGATTTTTAGACAATCAGAACTGTTGAAAAACTCCTCTTCCAAAAAAAAAAAAAAAAAAAAAAAAATCAAACTCCAGTTATCTATTTTCCTTCCTTCATTAACTAATTAATATTTCTATTTCATATCATATATCTAGAGTTTGCAGTCATGGGAAGAAACAAAACCCAACGGACTTTTTCCCAGTCTCTAACAAAATAATGGTAAAGTATACTGATCTTTCTTTCCTGCCAAGCAGAGCTGAGAGCCTCTCCTTGTATCTCCACGTTATCATTAAAATGAACGTTTTTCCCACTTCTAAATCTGTTAAAACCTTTATCTAATTCCTATGTTAGCTTACCTTCCCACCCCCATGCACACAAGTTTAGTTTGTGTTCTCTTCAAATTAAAAGTTTAGACAGAAAACTGGATGACGAAATTCAGTGAAATGAACAGGCACTTAAATTCCTTTTGTTAGCCACTGGCACATTAAGTAACATTTGGGCATTAAGGGGGCCACTGGGCAGTAAAACTTCTGGCTTATCTTCTCATCCAGGTTGAGATCATGTGGATGGAATGGGAAGGCAGAATAACAATATAGCAAGTTTTCCAGTTGCCGCTTACTATTGTTGGGGAAATGTTAAGGCAGAGATTACAGGGTCAATGGCAAAGCACTTAAAAAAAAAAAAAAAATCATAGGCTGCAGTGAATTTTGCATTTTTAAAAATACAATTAGAAAAAATTGTTTTAACAGTTTTGTGATAACCCAACTATAATCGTTTGTGTTCTGAACCTGTACCAGATAAAGGTAAAGAATGGCAGTTCAAATGTCCCAGTTAACCCATCACTGTCACTGTTAACAAAAAACAAGAATAGTAACATATAATAAAGCAAAAAATTTTTTTGAAGATTTTTCTACCCCCACAGAACAGATAGCAAAAAGGAATCACAATTGTAAGAGATAAGCACTAAAAGGGAAAAGGCAGCATTTTAGTCATGGAGTATAATAAGGAAAATGCATGTACATATGCTTCCTAGCCCATTGTCCAGAACCCTACAGCCCCATGGAGAAAGGAAACAGGAAACTGAAGGAAGGCACCTAATGAACCAATGGGGCCAAAGAGTAAAACAGCAATCCTATTTGGAAGACTTCCAAAATTATATCCATCCATCTGACACATTACTGAATGCTTACTTCGGGTCAGGCAGTGTTCTGAGCAACAGAGGTAGTGCAAAAACCAGAGACAGAGCCCCCTGACCTTACAAATGTCCAATTCTAACACTGCTTTTAGACTCTAACAATGTATTTCCAACATGGCACCTCCAAAAACACCTAATGCCGTGTTCTTTGCTTCTCAAACTATTCCTTCTGCGTGTTCCCAATCACAGAAAAGGCACACTATCCACTCGTTTCTCATGGCCACTAACTTTCAAGTCATGTTCAAACTCCAACTTGTAAATACCCACATTTATGAATACAACGGTTGATCTCTTACATGAATAAAAAGCTCTCAATACCATAGAGATTTGAAAAACTTAAAGAACAAGCTCCTCTTCAGCCTTCCATAATTTTTATTCTTTTCTTAAATCCATCTTTTCCATATTCCCAAAAGAATTTTTTTTTGTATTTTTATGCTTGAAAACCTCTTACTACTCAACCATGCTTCCCAGCAAATGAATTGTGTACACATTTCACGTGTTAATTTCCTGTGCCTGCAAGTTTTGAATGTTTAAAAAAAAAAAAAAAAAAGGGGGGGGGGTCTTCTGGATTGAGTTATAAAATTATTGCTGGTCTACAATTGGCCAAAACAAATATGTAATAAAGCCTAAGTCCATTTATTTATTTTTTAATTTTTTAATGTTTACTTTTGAGAGAGAGGGTTAACAGAGGAGGGGCAGAGACAGAGGGGGTGACAGTATCCAAAGCAGGCTCCAGCTTCTGTGCTGACAGAGGCTCTGTGCTGTTCCACGTGGGGCTTGAACTCACAAACTGTGAGATCATGACCTGAGCCGAAGTCAGACACTTAACTGACTGAGCCACCCAGGCATCCCTGGTAAGTCCATTTTAATAAAAAATGAACTTTTTGGAAATACATCTCTTAAAATAAAAAGTATAGCCCATCCCTATTTTTTTTTATGAAGCATAGGTGATTATTACTTATCCCTAGGAGGAGATATGGTTCCATATCAATTCTATTTCCATCTTTTCATGCTTTTTATGTAGACATAAACCCTGAGAAATTTGTTCTTATAAATAGATGGGAATAGAAATTTTTGCTAGAATGGTATCACTCAGTTCTTTCAGCTTCCTTCTAATTATACAATAAGTCATGACTTATCAAAGTTATTTTTCATGATGAGCTGACAACTTGAGTACATTTGCCTTCAATTTTGTTGAAAGCAAAGAACTGAAAACAATTTATCTGGCCACATTAGACTCATTCACTTTCTCAACGCTAGCACCACATTCTGACTTTTTCCTTTGTTCTGTACCCTGGAGGTTTTTCTACCTGAGGCCAGTGCACCACAAGAAAACTGAAAAGCAAGAGCAGCAACTTTCTCTCCTAACTGGAAGCTGGGGAGTTGTGAAAGCGCGGGTGAAACGAGAATCCACACAGATGGATGCGGATTTCCTTAGTCATATGAGGGCCCACAGAACTCTTAGAAAGTCTTCTGTATCCTAGGGGCAGGTATATACCAATTTCAAGACACTGATGGGAGCTCTACTCGTTCATGTCACAAATATTCACTGGGCACCCGCAACATGCAGCTGCCAACGCCTTCTGGAGTCTGGTAAGGCACTATGTTTCCCCCCAACCCAAACAACTGCATACCAACCAGGTAATGAATAGCGACCGTGCACCTAACTGCATGCCAGAGCCCGAGCTAAACCCAAAGGAACAACAGAGGACACAGATGGATTCTCCCGAATGCTATAAGCATAAAAAAAGCCTTTCTTCCAGATTCACTTTCTGTATTCAGTATTTACATACATTTGAGTTCTACCAAGCAAAGACCAATCACCAGAGTCCATTATATTCTCCTTTCTAAACCCAACATTCATCATCTATTGGCACTGCTTAAAGTCTAGAGCACAATTTTGTTTCTAAGCTATGAATGTGGGTAAACCATATCCTGAATAGTGACTGCATTCTTAAGTAATTTTTAATCATTGACAAAAATGGAGTTACTCTCCTTTATCAAGAGAAAAGTACTAGTCCCGAGGACTAACCACTCACACTTCTCAAGAAAACAAAGTCAACCACCCGTGAAAAGAGACAACATAAAAATGCACCTTTCCTAGGGTGGAAATTTCCATCAACTAGATATTTTGTTAGGGGCCACTATGTCATTTAATTTGGAAAATTAAAAACATTTTCAGTTCCCAAGTTCAATGACCAAATGTTTCTTATCAAGAAAAGAACCTCTCCACCCAACCACACAGCTACAGTTGATAATTACCAAAAGAAATTTCACAAAGGCCCTTTGTAAAGAATGATCCTCGTGTAACTAGTCCATTTTTATTGCCTTTTTGTTTTGTTTTTAAAAATTAAGATATCTGCACAAGATGAGAAATATATTTTACATGTAAATTCAGTTAATAGAGAATATATAATTAGAATTTCTTCTCTACTATCGATGGTATATTTGCAGTTACAGCCACTATTTCACACCATCAGGCCGTGAAGGCAGCTGAAAAGGACCATCTGTGACAAAATGGAACAAACATGAAAGCTGAACTCTTTACTTTCAACCGCACAACAGCTGAACCAAAAGAACCACTAGGGATACAATGCATTGTGTATTAACACCATAATAAGGTATTATTAAAATCCAAATGAGGAAAAATACAAAGATTCCATCTAGATCAAAATATTCTACACCTAAAAACTTTCCAAAACTTCAGCAAGCCCTGCTTAACTTAGATAGTCCCTTATCTGACCTCAAAATATGCTACAAAGTTATCATCAAAACATAGATTGTGCAGGGGTGCCTAGGTGGCTCAGTCGGTTGAGCATCCAACTTCAGCTCAGGTCATACTCGCGTGGTTTGTGGGTTCGAGCCCCACATTGGGCTTTGTGCCAACAGGGCAGAGCCTGCTTCAGATTCTCTGTCTCCCTCTCCCTCTGCCCTTCCCTTGCTTGCACGCTCTCAAACATTAAAAAAAAAAAAAAAGTTTTATAATAAAGATATAGATTGTGCAGTAAGTGTATAAAGGATAGTATAGATTCTAAATAGGTAGGAGACAGTCTGAATTTTGGGTAAAGCTAGAAAATATCAGTCTCAGATTTAGGTTAATTATGAATTTAGCATCAGTCATCAAAAATGGGAAATTGGCATCAAGTACCTCGAGGAGATGACCTGAGGACACAAGGTCACATACATAGTAGTCTTTCCAAAAATGCTTAACATGAATCTGACCATGAAGAAATAATAACATAAATCTAAGCTAAAAGACGTCATGCAAAATAACTAGCCTGGTCTTTTAAAAAGTGTCATTGAATAAAAAAAGAAAACAGTGTTGACAAACTTTCCTAGATTAAATTCTACCAATTGATATTGAGTATCTACTATCTGGAAAGCAGTAAAGTGTGAGGACTAAGGGTTTAGACTTCAGCATAAATCAACCTAAATTCTAGCTCCAAATCCTATCTTCACCAAATGGAAAAGACATTTAACCATGCTATAACCCAGTTTCCACTCTATAAAGGATAAGAGTGCCTTCTTCACAAGATTGTGGAGTTAAATGGGTTAATCTATAAAGGCCTTGGCACACTTAGTAAGCACTCAGTAAAGGTCAATGGTGATACTGATGTGGCAAAGAGCCATCAGATGCTGGGAGGCAGGGAACAGAGAAACAGGGACACCCTTACTGACTTACAGCTCAAGAAAAAGTAACCCGCGATTCAAAGCGTGATACAAGCACTTTGGCTGGTGAAAGGCTCCCGAGTACAAAGAAAGGGAACACCTAGGAAAAGCATTCAACCCAGGTATTTAGGGTCATGGAGGGCTTCCCAGAAGAGGTGACAGCTAGTCACTCCAGGATGAGAGGACAGCATGTACAAAGTAAGGGAAGTTAAAAAGAACAGACCAGGAGCTGAGAGTAGAGGACTGTGCCCAGGATACAGAATGCTGGAGGTCGAAGAGGCGGCAGAGAAGGAACGACGGAGACTACCAAGCAGTTTTTAGCATAGGCGTATCTGCATTTCGCAGACTGTGCCATGTTGCAAAGTGGAGAAATGGGTTGAGAGGGGGCAAGACTGGAAAGGCAAGACCAGCTAGGCGGCGGATGGCTGTTAGGGTTTTCCAGACAAGAAATGGTGGTGCTAGACCCGGGTAAGGGCAGCAGAGAAGGGAGGTCAGGATCTTGGGGTGGAGACCATGAGGAAGAAGGGCAGGGATGGGGACTGAGCCTAGTCCCTGGAGGGGCAGCTGGATGGCCTGTTGTGCCAGTCACCAAGGAAGGAAGCACAGCCCATGGGCAGTTTTAGGGGTGGAAAGAGTGGATTTAGTCTGGGTCAGAGTCAATGGGAAGGACTTCAATGGAGCGTGCTCGACTCTTCCAGGTTGGCAGCAGACCAGCCTCGTTCTTGAGAGAGAGAAAACAAATGCATTCTTCATTCCCCAAAATAGAACACCTAAACCAAACAGATTTAATCTTGCTCTTATCTAGGCTCCAATTGCAAAAGCTGTTAAAAAAAAAAAAAAAAAAAAAAAAAAAAAAAGGAGGCATTCCTGTCCATCTCACACATTCCATAGTATAACTCATTCTGTATAAACAGACTTTTTAGGAGGATATTTGCAGCTCCCAATAGGTCCACTAAATGTAAAACTTTAAACTCCCCTGCCTGGAAAGTTAGCAATGTTAGCCAGATATTCTTACTTTACTTCAAAATGTTACTTTACTGAAGGAAGCAATCCTGAACTCTCACTTCCTGGGTTATAAAGCATATAACCCCCCACTTACACCCTCCGAAATAAAATTGCCAGCACCAACACTAACCATGTACGTGCATGTGTCTGGACAAAAATACATATATTGATATTTATAAATCTTTAGATTCAATCTTGGCCTATGAAGTCTCAATTATCCCTCCAACCAGAAGCTGGACTTCTCGTAAACACAAAATCCCACTATGCACACAATTAATGTCTACGTGGACAATGGCTGTAGGCAATAGTGACTGTTCTACACACTTTCCTGAAGGTATACTGCGGCGGTCTGTGCGTCAGCCATCAGACAGCCTGCCTTAGCTCATTTCCTCATGAAAAAAGACTGCACATTTCCCCCACTGTCCATTCTCTCCTCCCCTTTAGGGGCAAAATCCTCAGAGTTACTTACATTGTTACTACAGTCCCTATTTCCAAACCTCCTTTGTAGTAAAGTAGGCCTACGACTCAAGGCCCAGGACTTGGGAGGTGAGGGGAAGTGATGTGTGCAACCCCAAGGTCATGCCCATAAAGGGAACTGCTGGTCCTCCACTTCCTCTTTCCCACAGACTAACAAAGATGCAGGAGGGGTGAGCGGTCTTCAGCCGGCACACAAGCAGAATAACCCGCACAATGGAAGAACAAGCTAGAAGGAGCCTGTGTCTCTAATGGATTCACGAGAATCTTACTGTTTAAGCCACTATTATGTTGATCTTTATTAAACACAGCCAAACCAGTATCTTTTAAAAAAAAAAAAAAAAAAAAAAATTTTTTTTTTTTTCAACGTTTTTTATTCATTTTTTGGGACAGAGAGAGACAGAGCATGAACGGGGGAGGGGCAGAGAGAGAGAGGGAGACACAGAATCGGAAACAGGCTCCAGGCTCCGAGCCATCAGCCCAGAGCCTGACGCGGGGCTCGAACTCACGGACCGCGAGATCGTGACCTGGCTGAAGTCGGACGCTTAACCGACTGCGCCACCCAGGCGCCCCCAAACCAGTATCTTAATTCACCTCTGTTCCATTAAAGTCTACAATTATGCTGAGTTTCTTCAGCTGAGGAGTCTTGGAGCGTTTTCACTTCTTTATCATGACTGCCCACATCTCCACACCCCACACAGCTTACAACCAATACCTAGGCTGGAATCTTCAAGCAGCACAAACAGGTATGGTCAACAGCAGCCCTCTCCACGTGGTCACATATTAAACCTGCTCTTGAATTTGTTGCTAGAGTATTTAAAGAGCCCATTTATAGGACTTTCAGTCTATCTGACACACATATTTAACCTTGGTGCTCTACATGATGATGACATCTTAAACTGAGCATCAGGACTTGCCTACCTTGATCTTCTTTCCCTCCAGGAATCATGACCAGCTGTACTGAGTGCTCTATACTTTTCTCTTTGGTGCTGGTGGTAGGCAGATGCTTCCATCCCCGCCCCCTACAGGGGTCTATATCCCAATATCCGAAACCCATGCATATGTTACCTTACATGGCCAAAGAGCCCTTTGCAGAGGAGATTAAGTTAAGGATCTTGAGATGGGAAGGTGAGCCTGGGTCGCCCAGGTAAACCCAATTTCATCACTAAGGATTCTCACGAAGAGCGAGACTGGAGGGTCAGCTGTAACCAAGGATTCATGACAGCAAAAATAGACGTAACAACTGAAGCAGCAGCTGGTGTGCTACTGTTGCCGGAAGGGGGCCACGAGCCAAGGAATATAGGCAGCCCCCCAGTAGCCCAAAAACCCAAGGACTGGATACTCTTCCAGAGCCTCCAGAAAGAACGCAGCCCCTGACAACATCTTGACTTTAGTCCAGTGAGACCTACTTCGGACTTCTGACCTCCAGAGCAAGAATAAACTTATGTTCTTTCAAGCCACAAAATCTGTAGTGATTTGCTTCGGTAGCAAGAAGAAAGAAGCGCAGGGTCCTTACATCTGCCACTAGGTATTAGAAGAACTCAGTCGAAGTTTAAGGTAGCATTTGTTCAGACCTGAAAAGCTAGACTGAAATAAGCGGTTTAAATAACACACAGTATTAACAGTATTAATATGCAATGGTTTTCCCATTTTACTGTACTGGCAAAAGGTAGCTCTCCTTGTCCCCTCCTGAGGGGACAGTCACAGAAGTTGAAATATGAGCAGGGTAGCAGGTATGAGCAAATGTCATAGCTAGATCAGAGGATTAGCACTACTCACTACTGAATGAATCGACCTCAGGATGAATCTGGATCCCATTTTCACCAACTGTTATTGTCCTAAAGGACGAAAGTTTGCTAGTAAAATAGCATTTGACACATTCTGCAAAGTCAGAAGAATTATTACTATGCAAAAGCGCTAACCACGCATGTGATTTCACTGGTGTTCTTTCAGTCAAATCTCCATCACTAGACACAATTTGAGTTCATGCAGGTGTTGGATACAGAAAGGTAACCATCGTCTAGTGGGGTTGTGTGCTTTACCCAGGAGGAGTGATTAACTGACCCGGCTTGATTTACCCAAGGCCTCTTCACTTAGTTTTGATCAACGGGGTCCACAGTCTGATACAAAGGTGGCTAGATGGTCAGATTACCACGCGTCCTGCTTCTGGCCACCACCAGCTGCTGTGATGGTTAGAGTTCACAGCTCTGAAGTCTCCAGAGCCAGAGTTTCCTGTGAGAGCACTTACCCATTCCAAAGGCAAGTCCTCAGCTATCCCCCAGTGTACCCTTTAGCCCACGGTTAATCTACAGGTGACTGCAGAAGGCTCATTTCAAGAACACATTCTCAAGTATGGCCTGCTTCCGCTGCCAGGACTTCATGAAATCATAGACCCACAATTGTAATGTAAACTCCTGGCCCGAATTTACTTCCCCTCCTTCCTCCTGACCAGAACCCAATGAATGTTGTTTAATACCCAAAATAGTTAAGATCCACGTAACAGGACTCCTTTTGTTTCAAAAACTAAATTACTCCTTTGTAATACAACAGGATATCACATTCAAGAGAACACACATTGCCTCCTGTGCTACACTGCACAGGACAGAAGAGCTATCTCCTCCAAGCAGAGGCTTGGTTTTAAAGACTTTTCTGCTTCACTGTTTCAACCTAGTAGCCTTTATAACTCCATTGAGAAAGTTTTCCCCACCCGTGGCTTAAATCTTCTGCCTAGAAGACCAGATGTAAATTTTTCTTCAGCCTTCTGAGTTAGGGCACTCTAAATAAGCATTTCAACTCCTAGAGAATGATCTATTCCAAATGTTGGGAGAAGAGTGGACGGCATACAGAATATCCTCTGTTGTCTCAGTAATGATTTTTTATTAAAGTTTTTAACGCTTAAGGTTCAGTATGCATTTGCCTGTATACAACACATTCATATCCTGGAATATACACACGACAGACATGCTGAAAACTTCCATTTCGGTCTTGCTCGTTTCACATTATGGATTCCTAACATGTAGGAACTACAGCTTTTCTCTCGTTTTTTAAGAGCTGAATCAGCTGCTATTTGGCAAAGTTCAAAACACGTGGAAATAAAAGTCACCGAACACCATGTCTCACCCATGATCTTAAATTTCTTCTATTTAAGAATTTAGCATTCATTCTCAACAGGTGCCAACAAGATTTCAGGTTTGTATTATTTACAATTTGCAGGTTTTTTTCCTCCCTCTGTGTTTTAGTCTGGGTGGCCTGCCATAACAAAATACCATAGGATGGGTGCCTTAAAGTTTATGTCTTCCTGCAGCGAGAAGTAAGAGATCACGGTACCAATGTGATCCAGTTCTGGTCCCTCTTTCCCTGGCTCACAGAAGGCCACCTTCGCCATGTGTGCTTGCGGCCCAGAGTAGAGCACAAACTCTGACGTCTCTTCTAAGGGCTAATCCCGTCGTGAGGCCCCCACCCTCATGACTGTATCGAAACCTACTGATCAGCCCCCAAAGGCCCCCGTGTCTAAATACCATCAAGTTGGGGGTTAGAGCTTCAACATGGGAAGTGGGAAAGGGGGAGCATTCCAGCCTGCAGCGTTCTCCTTTTAGGGACAATTTTTATCTGCCTTAGAATTAGTTCACAGCTGCAGCTTCTTCATTAAATAAGCAGAGACCGAACACCTGCTTGGTCCCTGGCCCAGACTACACGCGAGGTGCTCGAGAGTAACTAAACAATTCCTGGCATCAACCGTGCCAGTACTCACAGGTTCCAGTTGTAAATACCCTGTTGCGTTGACTCCCTGGGGCAGTGGCCACGCTCAGACCTCCCATCTAGAGAAGCACAGAGAACTGACAGCCTCCAGCTGCCACAAGGTCCACCACGGGAGGCTGTGCTTCTGCTGGGCTGCTGACAGCCGGGGCCCGAGCACGCAGAAGGCCCAAAGTCAGGCTTTTTCCTGCCCATCTTGGGGCTCCTCCAACAGGCAGCTCTGCACAGGGAGGCCTCCAAAGGACCCCGGCAAGACCTTCTCAGGACCTCACTGCCGTCTCGAGCTCCACCACGGCCAACCCTCTTTCCTTCTTCCCACGCTCCATTCAAGGGAGTCAAACCGGCAGCAGGCTCTGAAGGTTCTCTTTCTTCTCTTCCCTTCCCCTTAGCCTTCACAGACACTTCCCTAACTCTTCTCTTGCGTGCCTAATCCCAATTTGGCATCTGCTTCTCAGAGGACTCAAAAAAAAAAAAAAAAAACAAACAAAAAAAAAAAAACCCAAACAACCAAAAAACAAAAATCATGCCCACGGAGGAACTTTAAAAAACAAAAAACAAAACAAAACAAAAAAAGAAAACAAAGCCTGTGTAGCTCCCAAGTAACCTATTCATCTTACTGCAGACGAATACCATCCAATTTTGTTTCGAGACTAAAGGTTATATGCGAAACCCAGCATCTTGAGTGAATCTATAAAATACATAAAAAGATATTCAGTGGAGACAAGCAGCTAAAACAAGAAGTGACAGAACAAATAAAAACCTGATTCTTCTTAAATCCAAACTAAGGCAAAACTGAGAACTGCTCACTTTAATGGAATAAATGGAACATACAGCTACTGAGCATTCATCCTGCACCAGGTGCTGTACAAGGTACCAAGATATGAGGACAGACACGGGCTAGGCTCCCTGCCCTCAACCATACGACCTGTGGTCCTTTCATTTACTCAGAATTCTTGCTTTATCCATTTAACAATCTCCTTATACTTTTTGTGCACACACGTGAAGGATTTTTCTCTGCGAGGTGGGAAAAAGACTTCGAGTCTTTTTAAGGCCTTTCTGAGGAAATAATTTGGTCTTCAGAAGTAAACACCATTGTATTTCCCATCCATAGTCTCAGACACCCCTCCCCTTAGGCCTTCAAAGGAAAAAGTCAAGATATTTTATCACTGAATCTTACGTCCTTTCATGGTCTTCTATACAGATACCACCCATTTAAAAAAATTTTTTTTTAATGTTTATTTTTGAGAGAGAGAGAGAGAGAGAGACAGAGAGACAGAGAGCAGGGGAGGGGCCGAGAGCAAGGGGGACACAGAATCCAAGGCAGGCTCCAGACCCTGAGCTGTCAGCACAGGGCCCAACATGGGGCTCGAACTCATGAACGGTGAGATCATGACCTGAACCGAAGTCAGCCACCCAACCGACTGAGCCATCCAGGTGTCCCAATACCACCCCATATTTCTGAATTAAGAAATGGGCTCAGGGCATTTGAGTCAACTGACAGAGACTGAGGTGAAAAAAGAAAACATTAAACTGTGTTAGAATTTTGTGTGTGCTGCAAAACGTACAAAAAAAAAGCATGTACAGGAAGTATGTACCTTAAAGAATAACTATAAGGCAAACACTATGTGCATGCCATTCAAGTTATGAAGTAGAGTATCACTGAAACTTTTAAAGCCTTTTCCTCCTTCCCTCCACTCTCCCAGAGCAGAGTTTCTCAACCTCAGCACCATCAACATGTTGAGCCATATAATGTGCTTAGCCAGTGTATGGTTGGAGGTTTAGCGAAACCCCTGGCCTCAACCCACTAGACACCAGTACCATCACCCTCCGTCGTGGCCACCAAAAAGGTCTCCAGCCATTGCCATGGATCCCCTGGAGGGCAGAAATCACTGACCGCTGAGAACCGCTGCCCTAAAATGTAACCACATCTGCAATTTTGCTTTTATTTTTCTGAAACATTTACTTTTGAGAGCATGCATGAGCGGGGGAGGTGCAGAAAGTGGGGGAGAGAGGATCTGAAGCAGATCCTGCGCTGATGGCAGCGAGCCCAAAGTGGGGCTCAAAGGCATGTGGGATCACGACGTGGGCCAAAGTCGGAGGCTCAACCGACTGAGCCACCCAGGTGCCCTGATTTTGCTTCTCTTTATAGTTTATCTACAAATATAGGGCACCCTACAAGAATGTGTTGCTTAGCTTTGCAGTTTCTGAACCTTGTAGAAATGAAATCAAACTGCATGTGTTTTCCTGTGACTTGCTTTTGCATTCAAATTATGTTTGTAAAATGTATTGTGAATTGTATAGCTGTGGTTCACGTACATGTTTTTGGATCGGTTTTTGCTGCGGTATAGCATACTAGGAAATTAGAATTCCATAATTAATCTAGTCTGTTACTGACGGACATTTCTAATATTGTGTTTTTGTGACTATTTCTCCTACGGACATTCCCCACATAGGTCATCTTATAATTACACAATTTCTCTGAGGTATATATACCTGGGAGTAGATTTGCCCACATCGTTCAATATGCTGGCACTCAACTTGATTTCCTTCCAAAGTGGTTGTACAAACCTACACTCCCACCAGCAGTGGAGAACATTCCCATTGCTCCATGTGCTTGCCAACACTTCATTTATATTTTCATGACATTTGGAACTGCAAAAACATACACTGCTTACCGTGTAAATGCCAACTCTACACATGGCAAATGAGATCTGGATACATTCAGACATTCTCCACGAGATTAAGAATAAGAAATTACAACTAAATGTTTGTCCCACAGAACTGACTTCTGCCCCCCTTGACCTGCTTCCCTCTGTAGAGAATATCTGCTGTGTTCTGACGTCTGCTTTACGAGCAAGTGGCTCAATTTTTTTTTCCCTCTGCCTGCTTTTTCTAGGCCAGGTCAAGTAAGACCGGAGCAATAGTGTGGCACAGTGCATGATCATGGGACTATAAAGCAGATCCTGCAGTAGTGGTAACAATTCAACTCAGTACCATTTAAGAAACGGGATTAGTTGTTACGGCTTAATTTCCTTTCTTTTCAATCCTGCACAAATATCCAATTTTTAAGTCTTTGACTGCTAGTAGTTTTATAAGCACTTATTTAGTTCAGTTCTTAGCAGATCATAAAGGTCTACAATCCTTCTAGAAAAAAGTAATCTTTGTAGGAAGGAAAGCCTCATAGTTAAATATGGAACATTTCAAAGGGGCTGCATTTAGAGAAGATGGAGGTCCTTAGTCTCTGAGTATCAATGGAGCACTCTTCAGAATTCATGACTTCTCCCAAATCAAATTCAGATTCCTAAAACTCATGCCCACTCCCAAAACTACACGTACCAAACATGAGTATGAATTTAACTGGGGAAATCGGTTTTTGCACATTAAGTGGATCGTCAAAATAACCCTAACTCTATACAGTCCAACATTATTTTTATGGTTTACTGTCAAGTAAGGGCTTCTCCATAAACATTTATAATGCCACAATCTAAGCCACAGCTGTATCTGCTATGTCAAGGAAGCAGAGATACAGGATCCTGACTCCCTTGGCAGCAAAAATGCTTTTAAAGATGGATTCCTTCTGAAGGCCAAGAAGTCCTATCAGACTGATTCTGCATAAGTCTAATAGTCTTCAGAGAAGTCTTCAGATATCTGGAAGAAACTAAACTCTATGATTAAATTAGGAAAAGATCAAAAGCCAAAGGCTATACACATGGACATCCAAATAAAAATTACAACAATAGAAAAAGCAAACTTAGAAGATGATTTGTTGGGTGAAGTTCTTAAACTCAATCTAAACTTTCAGAAAGTTCCATTCACTGGTGCTATGTTCAAAACAAATGACTGATGATTTAGTCTTAGGGAATTTTCATTAAGGTATCATCATCATTATCAACACTACTGGATTTATTTTGAATGAAATGCGTTACTGAAAGTAACCCAGAGCAATGCCACCTACAGGCCCCCCTTGGAGCCAAGACACAGAACGTTCATTACCTTGTCCAACATTCACACCTCCCTTCCACCTTTGTAAATTACTTTGTAAATTTGTACTTTGTACAAATGGACTTAACAACCCTCTCAGTAAGCTGGAAAGGTTATTTTCCCCCAAGTGACAAGTAAATATCTTATGTCATTTGGAATAAAAAAAAAATCTATTTTCCAGCTGTCCCTCGAGCTAGGGATAGTTACGTAACTAAGTTCTCCATAGCAAGGCTTGAGTAAAGGATGCAAAAAGGGAACAGACTCTAAGAGGGACACTTCTGGCTCTTCTGCCTTTCTGAGCTCTTTTTCCACCCTGTAGAAACACGAGATTCACTGTAGCTCCGGCGACTGCCTTAGACTATGAGGGCACCCAGAGAATGACAGGCATGTGATGAGTGAGCCTGGGGACAGGGGTGACAGTGGATTTCCACACCACCCTCCTCTAGACTCTGTACAGGACATAGAAATCAACCTTGAGCTTGCTTCAAGACCGTGGTGTATCTCTCAGCCTCCTAATCCTAACTGCTACACAACAATATTTTTAAGAAGTAGATGTCCCCAGTGCCATAAAGGAGTCCAAGCATTTGTCATTTGAGTAACTCTTTAAAAGCTTTATCTCTGAAAAGTGAAGACATTTGTTGTTACTTAAAATCTACTTTATTTATACTCCTTCACATTCCCAAAACATACAACTACTGTTATCGGGATGGCCAAAATTATTACCCTGAAACTCCTGAACGTGTGTTTTCTCCTGACTAGCCTTATTATCTCATTCTCTCCAGCCCTTACCCATACTGCCTCATCACGGACCATCCTACCTCAGACCAAGGAGCAGGACCACCATCCCACTCGATCTAGATGCACTCTACGGTATTTTTCTTGTGAATGGCGTCTCTCCTCCAATTACAGGAAGTCAGAAAACAAAGGTTTAAAAGCATAACCAAACTTCCTTTCGCCATGGTACAAGAACCAGGAATATACGTAAAATGATTTGTTCATATTCTCTCCCTGTACAGATACTCTATTTGTAAGAACTCATTTTATTTTAATGGTAAACCCATGGGACATCATACATAGTTAGGAGTGGAAACAGAAATAATTATTTCCAATTAAAGAATGAAGCTCTACCCTAGATCAACTCTGACCCAGTAGCCTCCAAATCAGCATTCATAAATCTACAGGCAGACTTGCCTAAGAACTAAAGAATGTTATTTCACGAACCATAACCTTCTCATCTTTGCTGTCTCATCAGACGAAAGTGCAAAAGAGATGCTGTCAAAACCCAAGTCACAGATTGGTTCAAATCTGTTAAGATAGGTCTATAGAAAAACATGGGTAATCCAGAAGAAAAAGAACACTCAATTTGAAATAGGATTACTTACAGTTTACTGTTGTTTTCCCTAAGATATTTCAAAGGTGAGCATGAAAATAAAGAAGAAAAAAAAATCTTCAACCAAGACGGCAGAAAGGAAGTTATTTACTGCAACGGTCCGAAAAGGATTTCAAGGTCTAACAAATTCCAGTTCCAAAGGGTGTAAAAACACACTATTTCTCTTTTACTAAAAGCTATTTTAACAGTTTGCTGTGTTACGTAATCCTTCATCCTGATGAAAGATGATGGTCGTGTTGCCTTATTTTCTCCTCCGTAATTCTGTGTGTGAGCAGAATAAGGAAGGTTAATCTAGCCGAGCCAATGCCACAGAGTACTAGGAGTAATATACTGGAACTGGGACAGCAAGAAAGGAGGAAGGAGAGCAGTTAATACCCCTTCAGATGAGGCCCACACCTGGCTCATCTCTTGCCAAAGAAAGCGAAGATCAGCAGGTTCTCTTGACAGCCTCCCAAAACAAATGCGCTGGAGGCAAAGACGCAAGATTCGGGGAGATGTGGACAGAGAAGACCCGTTCTAGTGCATTCCAAGATGCATGGGAGCGCCAAGGTGCTGAGTGGGCAGAATCCTGCCTCAGCAAAGGCCAGGTCAGTCCGTATGCTTCAGTCTGACAGAGACAATCCCCTGGGAATGCACTTACTTCAGAACTCCCTATTTCCTTCTGGGAGTGTGGTCACTGAAAACTAACAGTGAATTTTTTTTTTAACAACTCCCTTAGTACACGCTGAAGGTTGCTTTCAGCAAATGGGGACTATCTTTTAGAAAGGCATAAAGGTGTATTTACAAAATAAAATGAAGTTTTGCTTACAAAACGTGGAGGATTTTGTTCCTCAGCATCTATTTTATAACTTCTTCAGTCTAGGGAAAGAGAGGGTGATAATGCCTGGCAAGAAGCATTTGCCTCTAAAGCAAAGCTAGCAAAATTGACCTCTCCACATTTCTACAAGGTTTTCAGGTATAAAAGTGTCACCATCATCCTTTGGCCCAGGTCATGATCTCACGGTTTGAGAGTTTGAGCCCCACAGTGGGCTTGCTGTTGTCAAGGGCAGATTCTGCTTCCGATCCTCTGTCTCCCTCTCTCTGCCCCACCCCACCCTGCTTGCACACGTGCGTGCCCACACACACACACACACACTCTCTCTCTCTCTCTCTCTCAAAAAATATTTTAAAAAAGTGGGGAGGGAGGCACACCTGTGGGCCTCAGTCACTTAAGCGTCTGACTCTGGCTCAAGGTCTTGATCTCACTGTTAATGGGTTCCAGCCCCTCATTAGGCTCTGTGCTAACAGCTCAGAGTCTGGAACCTGCTTCAGATTCTGTGTCTCCCTATCTCTCTGCCCCTCCCCCACTCACCCTCTCTCAAAGATAAATAAAACATTTTTTTTTCATTTTAATAAACGAAAAGGAATCATGGCCCTCACCCACTAAAAATAATCACGCATGATTTTTCTGTGTAATTCAGTCACAAAGATTTGAAAAGCTATAGCAGAAATAACCCCAGGTGGACATAGTCATCTAGCAGAAATCATCTAGCCCAAACAGAAAATCGTCCTATCAAAGTTTACAGATTTCATCACCACAACGTTTTAGACAAACTTCTGTAAATAGCACTAAAAGTCACGGGTAACAACCACATAAAAGCAAATTTTGGCTCAACGGTGAATGAAGGTAAGAACAATTCTGAAAATTCTAACGAGTATGAAAAGAGGGAACAGATGCCCTTCTAATTTACCAAATTAAAATTAATACCACTTAACCTTGGAGAGTTTATTCCTTCACTTTTTAGGAGGCCGTGGGGAGAAATTCAATCCAAAAAACAAAAAATGAACAGGAACACAAACACTTGCTCAGCATCAATAATGTGACAGGCATTGCTAGGTAAATATTAGATCCACAAAGATTAATGAGACCAAACACTGGCATCAATGGTCTTCTAATGCAGGAGAGAGTAATTTAACAGACCTGAGACGGACAATGGCAATATAAGTGTGTTCATCATCATAAGAGGTATTTACGAAGGGTTTTAGGGAGGAGACACAGTAGGATCACTGAACCCCTTAAAGACTCTCTGGAGGGGGAAACCTCCTTAACAGAGTTATAGAAGATTCCGAATTAGCTCGGTGAAAGGGAGGCACAGGAGACCATTCCAGATGAAAGTGACATGAGCAAAATCATGAAATATCACAGGATGGGCAATCATTTGAGGTATATGCTTTAAACATCCTATTTCCAAATAATCACTCTCCAATCTGTTATTGATACTTCTTGACTGTCTACATACTACCAAAAATTCATAATATGCAAAAACATCCTCCTTTTAAGATTTATCTCTGACTCCCTGCCAGAAGAAGTTCCATTTGTCAAGGGTAAAGCAGTCTGTCGCATTATAAAGCCTGCTCTGCCTCTACACCTCTACAGATGAAAAGGCTCAAAACCAAGGTTACCCCAGCTGATTAAACTAGACAGCTGTCCATTCTTAAGCTGGTCAACAACCATGGTATGGCCCAGCAGGGAGAACGAGACTAGACCAATCGTTCGTGCTCTCCAAAACCTGAGTGAAAAAATACCAAGATGAAGCAGTTAGCAGAGGGAAGTGAAGCTGAGAGAATCCAAAAAGCAGAGCCATTAAGTAACTTCATGACCATGAAGAACCAGTGAAACCTAAATTTATGAGGAAGCCAAAAGTATAAATACAAAGAAACTATACAGACAAGAGATATACAAAGCAGAGAACAACCCTGTTAGTAATCTCAAGCAGTAGACCTGGAGAGATACAGGTATGTGAAGAATATTTGAAGATAGCTACAGAGAGGTTGGTTTCGGAGTGAAAAAAAAAAATTCTATTCTCCAGCTTCTTTTGCAGCTCCGTATGGCAATGTGACCAAGTTCTGGTCAATGAGATACAATCAGAAAGTCTTAAGGCTCCAGAGGGAGGTACACTCTTCCATACTTTCTCCATCCTGCAGCCTGGAATGCAGAAGTGATCGCAGGAGCTCTGGCAGCACCATGAACTAGGAACTTAAAGTCCATACACAGTGAGCAGCAGCATCGTAGGGCCCTAATGACTTGTGAACTTGCCTGAGAAAAAAGAAACATCCACCTGTTGAAGCCCCTACTTTTTTTTTTTTTTTAATTTTTTTTTTTTCCCCAACGTTTTTTTTTTATTTATTTTTGGGACAGAGAGAGACAGAGCATGAACGGGGGAGGGGCAGAGAGAGAGGGAGACACAGAATCGGAAACAGGCTCCAGGCTCCGAGCCATCAGCCCAGAGCCTGACGCGGGGCTCGAACTCACGGACCGCGAGATCGTGACCTGGCTGAAGTCGGACGCTTAACCGACTGCGCCACCCAGGCGCCCCGAAGCCCCTACTTTTGAAACAACTCCAATCTTAACTGGTAAGCTGTTGAGACTGTATTCGCAACAAGGAAGAGTAGTCCCTCATGACAGTTAAATGGAAGTGTGATGCATTCCACTTTACACTAGTATTTTCCTCGATGTAGACAGGGCAACAGCAGTTCATAGGTGACAGAAGTAGGATTTGAACCCAAACCTTTTGGACTTGAGAGCCCACACTCTTAATCATTAAGAACAAATGAATGCAGGGGTGCCTAGGTGGTTCAATCAGTTAAGCGTCCGACTTCAGCTCAGGTCATGATCTCACGGTTCATGAGTTCCAGCCCCGTATCAGGCTCTGTGCTGACAGCTCAGAGCCTGGAGCCTGTTTTGGATTCTGTGTCTCCCTCTCTCTCTGCCCCTCCCCCACTCGAGCTCTGTCTCCATCTCTCAAAAATAAACATTAAAAAAAAAAAAAAAGATTAGAAAAAGAAAGAACATATGAATGCAAATGAAATCAAACTGAGAAAAGCAGGTTCACAAGTATTTTATGGTTTAAGTATTCTATCAGACCCAATTCTAAAAAGCTGAATGCAGTACCACTTACCGACCACAGATAACACTTGTGACAGATCTCCATGACCCCATGTCTAGCCTACCTAGACATAAAGGCTTTTCCCAGCACAAGATCTCTACTCTCAATACCCAGGGAAAAGGTACATGGCCACTGGAAACCCAACATGGGCACCAGTCCCTTGTCCACGGCAGAAACCTGCCAAATTCTGATTTCTAAGAACATATAGGATTCTGGGGAGAACTGCAGCGTATTTTTTTAAGGTAGTAAGAAGTCCTTCTTATTAATTTTATTCAAAGGTATTGTCCATATACAATGGCAACCGGAAGAGCTGAGCCTTAATATTTCAACTCCCCAGGCTACTGATCCCCCCCGGGATGTTTCACTGCTACAGCACAGTAATAATGATCTTTTAGAAAAGCTCAGGATTTTAGAAGACCAAGTTGAAGGCAGTGTATGTGGCATTAATACTCCTTGCATAAATACATATTTGTACAGAGCACCAACTCTGTGCTCAGCTGTGTCCTCTGTGCCGGAGGCTAAAGCAGTCCACAGAACACACGCTCTCGTGGGATCTACACTCCAGTGGCCGTGCCTCCAAAAGCAAATATATCAAGCTAGAGGGGAAGTGTTATGAAGGGAAGAGTAGAATGTGCAAGGGAGAGTGGACTTCGGGGCATCACTATTTTTGAGAGCAGATGTGGTAGTTCTAACAATATTCTGGGCGAAATAAGGGATGACAAAAGCTTTCAACAACTTTGCTTTGAAAATCCCTGGTGTAGACAGACAATACCCTACCATGAAAAGTCACAGCATCAGACACTCAATAGTCCACAGAGGCTTATTAAGCAGCAGTTCAGGGAGCCATTAGGAGTACAGATTTGGGGATAGGCTTCTTGCGATCAAATCCCAGCCATACAGCTTACTGTTTGTGGGACCCTGGACAAGTTACTTAACTGCTCTTACTTCAGAGGATACCAGGAGGATAAAAGGAGTTACAAAAGGAAACTTTGTAAGCCCCAAATCTGTGTTTGCTTGATTTTTTAATGTTTATTTTTGAGAGAGAGAGACAGACAGACAGACAGTGTGAGCAAGGGAGGGGCAGAGAGAGAGAGGGAGACAGAGAATCCGAAGCAGGCTCCAGGCTCTGAGCTGTCAGCACAGAGCCCGATGCGGTGCTCAAACCCACAAACCGTGAGATCATGACCCGAGCCAAACCCACTCAACCGACTGAGCCACCCAGGCGCCCCTGTGTTTGATTTTTAAATGGAGGGTCTACCGTGCTCCAGACACACAAGTTCCTCTATGCATCTGCGCTATGGGGCCCCAGACATGGAAGCCCCAGGAGATGCACTTGGCCATCAGCTTCTAAGGACACCCTGGATCCAGGCCTGATTTCAGTCTCCTGGTGTCTCTTCCTGCTTGTCTTCACATTCCAGGACTCGGAATTCTTATTGCCAACATGGTCACCCAGGATGCCAACTCAAGATTTTCCAAAGGAAGAAACGTTCCAAGGCCAGAGGGCTTAGCTCCCAGCACGGCCCCCACAGACCCAGCACCAGAGGCAAAAAACAAAAACAAAAACACCATTCATTTCGGCCAGCCCCCATACTGTTGTTCCACCAGGAAATTTCCATCTATGCGAAAACAGAAGACGTTTTGGTGTACATTAGGTTAAATTTTAGTCGTCGATTATCGCATTTTGGTATTCAGTATTAACATGTTATGGCATTTTGTAATGACAGGCGACAATGAGTTGCACAACTAGACACTTGGGAACGTTAAAGTCATAAGGAAAAATACATTTCAAATACGTGGATTTATCCTCCATTCCTACTTTCCCCTTCTTTTTTGGACATAACCGAGTATCATCTTTCAGCACTGTCCTGCTGCTGCCAGAGATTCGGTCTTTGAACTTATTTTAAGCCTCTACCTTGAACATGATGCTTATCTTGTCAAATGTATATGTCAAGCTGTCAAAATACGCAAGTGGTCAAGCCCTTTTACCCAGTCAATGCCTCATAGTAACTTATAAACATGACTGTACTGCCCAGAAACAGAAGAATGTGGTCCAACCACTCAAGGAGTCAAAATGCTTATTAGTTTATGAATTAGACCACCTAGACTTTGTTTTTCTGATTGTGGAAAGGGAAGAAAGTGAGCTGTGAGCTTTGAGTTTAGACAGACCTTAGAAAACTCGCATGCTCTCAACTTTAATAACTGGCCCTCAGACATGAGAGAGGAATACTAAATCTACTAACCTTATTGGATCAAGTTAACAAGCATCAGGTGCTTGGCAAAGACAAGACATATCCTCAAACTCACCAAAGCCCAGGCCAAGTGGTCCACATCTGCAGCTGGACAGTGTCCCTAACAGGTCCCCCAGACCCCTCTTGCCTCTATAATCCAGTCCCCATGCTGCAGCCAACACAAGATTTCAACATGCAAATCAGGTTCTATGCTTCTGGCTTAAAACCACTTATTAGTTTTAAGAGTAATCTTAAATGAAACTCAACTCCCTAGTATAACCTCCTGGCCCCACAGGATCCTGTCCAGCTTCCCTCTGGGATCTGGCTTCAAGACCAGTTTCTTTGGGCCACTCTCCAGCATCGGATACCCCCAAATTCATGACTTCTATGGACATACCACTTTCTTACATTTGCTGAAAAACAATGATCCCAATTAAGGTGCTTGGGGAATCACCTGGGATTTTCTGTGAAGTCTCAGGGCTACTTCCTGTGCCCAGCTCAGGTGGCCAGAAGCTACCTACTTTTGGTCCCCAGGCACTCAACCTATTTGCCACCCACCCCCCCACACACACAAGGACACTAACTTTTTCTGTCTTGTAGGTATTAACCCTGCTCCAGCTTCATTGTCCCCTCAAGTCTGGCTGCTGCTGGCCCAAGCCCTCTCTCCTTACTGTTCACATCCTTACACATCCTTACAGGGCAACTGACGTGTTAAAAACAAAAACAAAAATCTCACAAGACAAGTTTGCATACTCCCTCCCCTGGTTTCTGAGTGTGTGGATAAGCAAGCCTCTTAGACCCCTATCTTCTGCCCCTGGGAGGGCTGATCTCCCTTCAACTCCACTGTTCGCTCTTAGGCCAGAAGACAGAATCACCACCACAAATAGGGTGGGCTACAGACCCCTGCAAGCTACTCCTTTCAGGGCAGTAACTGTCATTTCTGAGGGCAGAGTTCCTAGGCAAGGGTTCCTTTAAGACGGTTAATAATTTCTAAAAAAGGCAAACGAAAACCTACTACTGAAATCACATGGAGCCACACAATTTAAAACCATGACTGCAAAGGACATTAAGACACTACTATGTTCTGGGTGTTTTTGCACCATCATCTCGGTCTTCACAACTAGAGCAATGGGAATATTTCTAGGCCCATCAGATGAAACACAGAATTAGTTACAAGCTCATGGCTGCTAAGGGACAGAACTTAGATGTCCACCTCGGTCTGATTATAAACCAGTGGTTTTCAAACTATACCCCCAACAAGGTTCCAAAGAGGCAGCTGGATATTTAAGAAGTATTTTGTGAAGAGAACTGAATTTTTATTAGAGACTGAAATGAAGAAAAACATACTCAAATGTACTGTACATGAACTTTTACAGTTCACACCCCATCACCCACCCCCGTGCTGCCAGAGTAATGGGGTTTTGGAGGGGTGGGTCAAGTCTCAGAACAAAACCTATATTCTTCCTTCTCGCTGAAGATTTAAGATGAAATTACTTTAATATCTATAAATAGGACTCCATTAAAATCCTATTTTCCCTTAATATCACAAAAAATAAATGCAATACCAAATGAACTTGGAGGATGACCCTTCAGTTCTCATCTATCTAAATGGATCTAAGTTAAAATCATCTAAATTTAAATTCAGTTTTGTGTTTATCAAAAACAGCTTCATTGTCCTCACTGATCTACTCTAAATATAAACAAGGATGTTTGTAAAAATCACATATAATGAAACATCATTTCTTTTATATATCTGAGTTCTGCATAAAACTGGAAAGAAAGAATTCCATCGTTTAAGTGAAAAGAAACCTCTGAAATCCTCCCCAACACCACAATGGTTTTTAAATAGTTCATGGTAAAGCAGAGAGATGGTCTCACATTAGGACCAACCGGTAAGTAGGGGAAAAGGTGAAAAATCTTGAGTCTACTTTCTCACTCAATGCAAGAACCCCTTCTATAATGTCCTGAACAGGTACGAAGCAGCTTCAGCTTTGGCTTTTCCTATTCATGGCAAGAGTAAACCTTTCAAGAAAGTTCCTCACCCTGAACCAATACCGGACTTCCTATAAACTCTGACCCTATTATAGTCTGCCTCTGAAGATGCACAGGAAACAGTTTACATCCTTCAAGTAAAGGAAGCCACTGATCATATGGTCTCCATCCAAAGGTATCCCGCAAGTACAAAAACCAAAATTCTGATGCCAATGAAAAACTATCATGAAATACTACCTCTCTTCAAGGAGGTAAATAAATCTTAGTCTACCAGCCCAGACACAGGCAAACTATTATCTATGGGCTGAATCTGGCCCACTGACTGTTTTTAAAAATAAAAGTTTAGTGGGTGATGGGCACTGAGGAGGGCACCTGCTGGGATGAGCACTGGGTGTTGTATGGAAACCACTTTGACAATAAATTTCATATTAAAAATAAATAAGTAGATAAATAAAACTTTATTGGATCACAGCCACATCCAACTATTTATGTATTATCTCTGGCTGTTTTAGTGCTACCATAGCAGAGTTGAATAGTGAAGACACAGACTGTATAGCCTGCAAAGCCTAAAATATTTACTAGCTGGCCCTTACCAGAAAAAGGTTGTCCATGCTGTTCTACCCCACCAACCAGAGCTTTCCCCACAAGCGAAGAACTGTAGTATAGCTGATGTTATAGGCTATAGTTCAATAGCTACAGTTATCCCTGTGGTACCTATGATGCCCAAATACCTACCAAACATTAAGTCTCAATAAGCCTTTGAGTGAGGAATGTTAGATAGGAGGGGAGAGGTTGGTAGGAAAGAAGCATAGGGTTTTTCTTCTCCCAAAACTAATGGGACATGTATCCTTGATGGAATCTTTTTTAAATGTTCATTTTTGAGGCCCAGCAGGGAGCCGGGGGCGGGGGGGGGGGGGGGAGGTGTGGGTGGGCAGAGGATCTAAAGCAGTCTCCTGACAGAGGCAAGCAAGCCGGATGCGGGGCTCAAACTCACTAACCACAGGATCGTGACCCAAGCCAAAGTGGGACATTCAACTGACTGAGCCCCCCAGGTGTTCCCTTCATGGAATATTTTAAAACATAACAGAACCTTTTCTTATTGTAGCTCAGTATCTGAATACAGGGCTGTGCACCTGCATTCAAAACCAGGATGTGAAGTCACTGCTCCATTTCAAGCAAATGGACACTGAATAAAATGTTGTTTTGTAAAAGACCATGTTAATTTTGAATACCTAGGAAAAAGCTACCCACACCCACCCTTAGAATATTCATTTGTTGCTGCTGTTTTAATATCACTCACCGCAATATAAAAAGCAATTGGGATAAATAACCTTTATTAAGCAATTGAGAAAAACTCAGCACTCTGGATTCAGGAAATGGAAGAGAATTGCTTTAAAACAGACAAGATGAGCACAGAGTGTTACATGCAAGTGATGCATCACTAAATTCTACTCCTGAAACCACTATTATACTGTCTGTTAACTAACTAGAAGTAAAAATTTGAAACCAAGAAAAGTAGCATAAAACAGAGAGAATCAAACCATCAATGAGCCTGTGAGATCTTGATGCTTCATCTCCATCATTTCTTCATAATCATCCATTTTTGTCGCTTTCAAGATCTTTGAATAAAGAATTAAAATATGCATCACTTCCTACACAACTCTAATTTTGACTTTTTTAGCAACTTGTTTCATTACACTTGTGTCCTCCTATGGAACAAAGAATCTGATTTGAAGAGTTTTAAAATAAGCAACTGAAGATCTATTCTTGACATAGTAAAATTTTTCTTTTGATTCCAAGTCAGGTTTTTTTTTTTGCAACAATTTAAGAAGAATATTAACCTCACATAATTATGATAAAACTCTAAGCACTAAGGACTAGAAAATATTCACCTGAGTGCTTCCAAAGATAACCAAAAGAGTTAGGCATTCTCCCCAAATCAAGATGTATTTGGGGAAAACTAAAATATCACTAGCACAAGAATCTATTGCCTACACATTGAGGCTACAGAAAAATGTCAGCCTGAGTCCACAGAAATAGAGAAAAGTTTCTATTTTTCTCTCAGGCTCAAGAAGTGATCCTGCCCACAGGCCATGGTCAGGCCAGTTGGAGCCCTGAAAAACTCAGGAAATGCAAAGGAAACCCAGGAATGATTAAACAATCCAATCTAAATGACCCAGTCTTTAAAACACACATCTTGAAAACCCAACAAATCACAGGGAAATTTGTTACACTAAGAAATTCTATTGATGAACTATGTAGATGTACAATGTTTTTTATACAAAACAGAACAGAAATTCAACAATCCTAAGAGGTTTTCTACACTCAGCACAGGGACTTGAAAAAAGAACCAACAGCAAAAGAAAAGGGGGAGGAGAAGGGAAAGGAGAAGGGAAAGGAGAAGGGAAAGGAGAAGGGAAAGGAGAAGGGAAAGGAGAAGGGAAAGGAGAAGGGAAAGGAGAAGGGAAAGGAGAAGGGAAAGGAGAAGGGAAAGGAGAAGGGAAAGGAGAAGGGAAAGGAGAAGGGAAAGGAGAAGGGAAAGGAGAAGGGAAAGGAGAAGGGAAAGGAGAAGGGAAAGGAGAAGGGAAAGGAGAAGGGAAAGGAGAAGGGAAAGGAGAAGGGAAAGGAGAAGGGAAAGGAGAAGGGAAAGGAGAAGGGAAAGGAGAAGGGAAAGGAGAAGGGAAAGGAGAAGGGAAAGGAGAAGGGAAAGGAGAAGGGAAAGGAGAAGGGAAAGGAGAAGGGAAAGGAGAAGGGAAAGGAGAAGGGAAAGGAGAAGGGAAAGGAGAAGGGAAAGGAGAAGGGAAAGGAGAAGGGAAAGGAGAAGGGAAAGGAGAAGGGAAAGGAGAAGGGAAAGGAGAAGGGAAAGGAGAAGGGAAAGGAGAAGGGAAAGGAGAAGGGAAAGGAGAAGGGAAAGGAGAAGGGAAAGGAGAAGGGAAAGGAGAAGGAAGAAAAAATTCAAGATGAAACAAAACAGCAACAGCATCCAAAAAAAGCAGCCCAGTCCTCTGTCCTCTACGACACACTGCCTCTCCGGAAACATTTCTAAGCGAGGGAGGGATAGAAGAGATGGCCAAGCAAGCACAAGCTAGGGGGAACAGTGTTGCCAAGCAGAAAGTCAAACTGTTTGGAATTCTCCCCTTTTGTTGGAATCAAACCAGAATTGTAGAGAAGGACCTCAGAAAATATGCCTGCTAAGTTGAAAGGGAGTGGTCTCCTTTAGACAAGCTCCAGTAGCAGCTCCGAGCAGAGCTGCAGAGAGGTGCGGGCCACCGTGGGTCACGCCAGGACCTTTCACCTCTGCAAATCAGAAATAGCTGCCACTTACAGAAGTACCAAGTGGCTGTAATCTCTTTAACCCAGTTACTCTGTACTACGTTCATTCGGCGGAGGCAAGAAGAGTTTTGAAAAGCTGGCACTGGAGAAAAACGAACGGAACCAGACTAGAAGTTTTTCAGCGGTGGACCACGCAAAGTCCTTGCTTCGTATACAAAGTCCCAGCCCAATAACTGCAGAGCAGTTCTTTGACAGCACTTTAACAGTGCTAGAGAGACTAGGCTCTCTTTTCAGTGCTTCCTATATTCTAACTCAACTCTGATGTAGGTACTGCGATTGTGCCCATTCTGTAGATGAAGAACCTGAGGCACAGAGACTGCACAGCAGGTAAGTGGCAACCATAACGTGAATGCAGGCAGTGTGGCTCCAAGGTCCGTGCCCTTAAGCATCCTCCGCGCAGCCTCTCGGCCCAACCACAGACTTCGCAGTTGTCTGGTGGACCTGTGCCAGGCTCTGGAAATACAAGCAGGCCCGCAACCCGGCCCTGCACCGTGCCACACCGTGCTTTGCCCTGTGACACATACGGGAACGGAGGCCTGAGGCGGGGCCACTGCCAGCCCACTAGCACCTCTGTGCCAGTGCACAATGGGTACCTCAGCCGGCTGAGCAGGAGCCGGATCCTAGCCACGCCTGCTCCCTTGGCCAGGCACTTCTGCAGTGCCCACTATGTGGAACTGTCTAAGGCGGCGCCAAGAGCAGCCCTGGAAGAAGACTCAGTTCAGTTTTCATAGTGAAGGGCTGGAAGAAGGAAAGACTGAAAGGAGACAGGAGAGAAAAGGGCCATTCTCCAACCAAAACCTATTTCTGCAAATAGTTCTGACCGTTTTAAATAGGTACAAGTCAGGATCACACAGGCCGTATCAGCTTTATTAACAAAACATCCAGATTACTAAGCAGCAGTCCCAGACACAGCACATGCACACTAACCTCTCGGGCTGCCTTAAGAAAAACTCCCGGCCCCGCAAGCCGCCTGAGACTAGCTTTCGGTCCAGTTCAAAGGCCCCAGCCTGGGCCATCTTCAACAACTTCTGAACTCCATGCTCAAACCACCAGTTCTCCGCCCTGGGAGTCCAGTGCCGGCAGGGACCCCAACCCTGGGAGTCCTCCAAGGAGATGTGGCTTGTGTGACAGATACAACAACCGAGTCTCTCGAGAGTCCAGTCTCCTCCCTTGGAAGCTCAACACCTCTTAGAGAAGAGCAGGCAGAGAGCCTTAAGAATCAAGTAAATGAGCTATGGGTTTCTTCATCTAAACTAGGAGCCCCTCCATAGCACAACTAGCTTGGATTTCACCTTCCCCGAACTCCCTAACCAGAGAACTGCCAGAGCTAGTTTCGGGGAGGAAAGCGCCTATCTGATTCCATCATCTTTCACACTACAGTTACCCTCACCCCACACTGTTCCGTGCCTTCTCTCCAACAAGCCAGGCTCACACCAGTCCCTCCACCCCAGTCTTTCCAGAGAGCCTTCTCCCATGGTACATTTCCTTAAGTTGATTAACCTTTCCAGGTCTCAGTTTTAACATCTGAAAAACAAAGCTGATGTAAGTATCTACCTCACAGGGCCCTTAGAAAGCATCACCTTCACGGTTGGCAGGCACTTAGTGAAATAAGTCAGAGAAAGGTAACTATGGCATGAGTTCACTTATGCGGATGCAAAAAAGGCAAAAACAAGCTCATGGATACATAGAAGAGAATGGTGGTTGCCAGAGGCAGGGTTTGGAAGGTGGCAAAATGGGTCAAAGGAGTCAAAAGATAAAAACTTTGTTATAAAAAGTCCTAGGGTGCCTGGGTGGCTCAGTCGGTTAAGTGTCCGACTTTGGCTCAGGTCATGATCTCACGGTTCGCGAGTTTGAGCCCCACATCGTACTCTGTGCTGACAGCTCAGAGCCTGGAGCCTGTTTCAGATTCTGTGTATCTGTATCTCTCTCATTCTCTCTGAACAATAAACATTAAAAAAAATAAGTCCTAGGGATGAATGTACAGCATGGTGACTTTAGTTGAGGACACTGTATTGCATATTTGAAAGATTGTAGATCTAAGATGTTATCACAAGAAAAAAATGTAACTATATGGTGAAGAATATTAACTAGACTTATTGTGGTTTCATTTTGCAGCTTATACGAATATCATTGTGCTGTACGCCTGTTACGAACATAAGGTTATATGCCAATTATACTTCAATTAAAAAAAAAAAAAAACACCTGTTGGTATTGGCAGGTATTTTCTGCTAGGACAGGGAGTAAGAGGAAGCCACGGAGGAGGGGTGTCTGGCACTGTTCTAGAGTACATTATTTCGGTTGATCCTCACCAAACCCAAGGAGTTATTCTTACTATCCTCCACTTTGCAAATGGAATAAAGCGAAGCCCTGAGAAGGAACTTGCCAAAGATCCAGTGAAGGTGCTGGAGTCAGGCAGCTTACCCGGCAGTTAAAATGGTACAATCAGCAGCACTAAACCATGAAACTCCCCTCCACCTGCAAGAGCTTTGTGAAATGTCCCGTCCACTGTGCGGCCCAACTCGATTCCTGGGAGATCCTCGAGGATCTCCAGACCAGTCCTACTCCTCAAGACTCAGGGTGAGGAGTTCTAGCATCTAGCTCTACTACTCCTTGTCAAGGACATCGAGGGACCTTCACCTCATTCACTGAGCACTTCGGAATCTTGATCAGCCTCTCACTCGGAGCCCCGCCACGTTCCTGATGACCTGGCCATCCGTGAGCATGCTCCATCCAACGCCATGGCTGTCTTTCTTCTTCCCCAACCCTTCCATCTTTTCTGCTGCTGACCAACCACAGCCACACGAGAGCTTCCCCTCTGGGAACAGCTCTACGTCTGTGATCTTAAGTTCATAGGCCCTTTTGTCGGACCACATTGAACTCCCAATGACACATTATTCAGCCTCAAGATACCAGTTCCTTGCACATCCTTTACTTCCTGTTTGCCCTCCTTTCAGTAACTCAGCTCATGATCTATGGCGTCAACCATTGTCTTGCCATGGTCCTAAATTCCTCTATCCCGTTATCCACCCATTGACTCATGCTGGAAAAATCCTAAACCTTAATCTAAGTGCCTACCTCTTGAAACCTACACCCAAACAGCTATAGAGAATGGAAGAAAAAAAATTCCACCACCCTACATATTTGGGTCATTCAGTCATGGCTTTTGACGTCAACAGTCTGCAGCAACCAACACTTTGGGATCCCTGGTCATCACTCCGCCTCATACCTCACTGAAGTTTCAACCCCACTCAGCTCAAACCCCTACCCCACCATATTTCAGTCACCATCAGCAAAGTGACCTTCTCTTTTACTTCACCAGCATTTAGCCATCTCAAGTTGGGTCCCATGTAAAGAGGAAAGCCACTCCTCCAGTTCCGGCTCTGGTGTCTGCCCTTTCACGGTACCATTCCTTGACAGACTTAACTGCAGCAGTGTCCTCTTCTGACCTTCCGCTAGGCCTGAGTGCCCTGGCCCAGGTCAACCCTGATGCAAATCCAGCGGTCACTCTTCAGTCCTTATTTCCATCATCTCTGGGCAATACTGAACACCACTGGCCACTTCTTCCTTCTGGAAAGTCTCCCTTCTCAGCCTGACTCCACTCTCCAGGCTTCCTTTCAATCTTCCAGTCCTCTCTCAGCCTCTTTTTCTGGCTCCTTTCCTTTTTTCTGATCCCACACAAAAAAAGGAATGCCCACTATGTGCCAGCATTAACTGAGGCACTGGGTTTCCTCAGGATTCTTCTCTTCACGCTCTACACAACCCTCCCTGGGCGAGCTTGTTCATGGCTGTGGCTTCAGGTATCACCTAAGTAGTGAAGACTGGGAGGTCAGATGTTAGCCAGACCAGAGTTCAAGTTCTGCCAGTTTCTCTTGGTACATGCTCTGTGAGTCTTTAGCCTGGATGGGAGAAGTCCAGTCGCCCCGATGCAGCCTATAGGAAGACCACGTGAAGACAGATGCCCCAGGAGTCCACAGTCTCCCAGCACCCAGCTATTTGGGGATTCCCAAGCACAAATGCCAGACAAGTATATGAAGACTTGAGGTGACCCCAGCCACCATGTGACTGTAACTTCATAAGGGCTCCGTAGCAACAACAGCCTAGCTGAACTCAAGTTACCTCCCTATTCAGGAGTAAAATAAGTTGTTACTGTCTGAAGCCACTCTTAAGATGGTTTGTTAGCTCACTAATGGATAACCAGAACAGTTATCAAACCAAAAGCGCTAAAATCTTTGTTCTCATCTTCTACATCCAATTACGAAATTCCAACAACCCTTAGAAGCATCTACTTTTGGGCATCCCTCCTGCTCCTACCTGGTTGTGAATACCACCATTTCATTCCAGGATCAGGATGGCATCTTCCTAACTGGGCTTCTTGCTCTGGTCTGGCCTCCCTTTCCGATCCTTCACAGTGCAGGAAGATCTGACCAGATCATTCCAGGCTAACTTTGAAGGTTCCCCTGAGGTGACCCCAGCTGGGCTCTGCAACTTCATGTGGAGCCACTGCTCTCACCTCTGCCCCAGTCACACTGAGCCCTGGGAGCTCCCTGAAGTGATGGGGTTACTTAACCCCGAGTCAGTGCACAGGCTGTTCCTTCTGCCCAGCCCTGCCTGTCACTGGGCCAACTTGCCTTCAACACTGCAGATTAAGAAGGACTCCTTTGGGAAGCTCTTTTGGGCCCTCAAGTTTCCTTTCATAGGCTCCCTCAGTTACCTTTGTTTTCTTCTAAGTGGAATAGGCCACTCCAAGATGTAATTGCTTATTTTTCGCCTCCAAGAGTGGAAGTTCCCTGACAACAGGCCAATGTCTCACTCACATGTATATCCCTAGTGCCAGGGCCACATCGGAACGTCAAAGGCTCATAAAAATTGGAGTTGTTTGAGTGAATGACTGACAGAGTTGCCCTGATGCAATTTATCCCTTAAGTAAAATTAGAAGAATGGGAGAGATCACTATCCCAGGAAGGATATCGAAGGACTAAAAACTTTTGAAATGAAATAAACATTTGAGGTCACCTAATTAATCCCATCTTTTTATAGATGAAGAAACAAGTTAATGAGACTGACTGGTTTGCCCAAACCTCCACATCTGGTTGGTGGCAAAGCCAGGAACAAAATCAGGTCAATTAACTCCCATGGTACCACTTCAGCATGTCAGAATTTAAGTGAACCACACAGCTGAATAGTGCAGGAATTTCAGAATATGGCCAGGAACTTCAAGTTAAAAAAAAAAAAAAAAAAAAAAAGCAGCTTTGGACAACTTTAAATTTCTCTGGAGTACATAGCCATCGGAACAGGTAGACAGAAGGACGGACAATACAAGAAGTATAGGTGAAGAGATAAAATAACTGGAACTCTTATACTGGTAGAAATCTAACTGGTACAACCACTTTGGAAAAGTGTTTTGCAGTTTTTAGTAAACCTGAACATAGATATACCCAATGAACCTGAAATTCCACCGTACCCAAAAGAAATTAATATTGCCACCAAAAGTATGTGCTAGAATGTTTGGACCAGATTCCAATATCAACTGAGAAGGGTCTAAATGCCCAACAATACAACAGATAGACTCATAATTACATTGCAATGAAAAATAAATTGCTGATTAATGCAAGAAGGATGAATCGTAGGCATGCTGAAAGAAGTCGTAAGTATATTTTGACTCCACTTATGTCAAGTTCAAAATCAGGCAAAACTAATGTATGTCAGTGCTGCCTGGCAAGGGACACAAGAGAGCCTTCTGGAGTACTGGAAATGTTTTACATCTCTATTTGGGGGTGATACCAAGACTCAGGTACATATACATTTATCTAGACTGAGGCATCACAGTAAAGTGCACAATTAAATTGAGTGAATGAGAATTAGAAATAAGATATTCTATTATAAAGCTAGCATGCACCTGTGTTCAAGTAGTACAATGTATTATCTCACTCAACCCTCAAAAAAGCCCTCAGTTTTGTAAATAAGATTGTTTACTAGTCACAATTGCGGTCTTAAAAAATCTGAATCAGAATAGGAGGGAAGGAGGGAGTTAAAAAAAAAAAATAGTTCAAAAAAAAAAATCAACACTCTCTTTGGGATTTTTCTTTTTGTGAAAGAAACCAAAAAAATAAATAAATAAATAAGTTTTATCCAAGGTCAAGGACTTTTTGATGTCTAGCTCTTAAAGAGTACACGTGTTCCTACACAATGTTTAGTTAACGCCACAAAAATTGTACACTGCCAGTTTTGAAGAAAACTCTCCAAGGTGTCACTGATGGGGGCAGGAGGTGGGAGAAATCAAGGACATACATAGAACCTCACTTTATCTACACTTGCCTACCCCTCCTTCTATCGATGCCATTACATTGAGTCCCATAGACTCATACCAATCAGTTCAGAAAAAATCTAAGGTGATTTTTTTTTTTTTTTTTTTTTTTTAAGAACTTTACAGTTTCATTATGTTGTTATCACAGAGGCAAGCTCTCATGCTGTCTGAATCTTGCAAAGGAGAAAATTGTAGTTTGGAGTGATTTGTCTTAGATTAGGTTCCTGGTATTTGGGGTTTTAGAAATAAGTACATTCTAAATATATACGTACATCCATACCAAAAGAAAAAAAAAAAAAAGAAAGAAAGAAAACCTGGAGAATATAGGAATATCATCTTTTTATTCTGCTAGGTAATGACATTGAGAGAGACACTATCATTCACTATCATTTCAGAATAGACAGTAGATTCTAATACCTACAAAAAGTTGGAAAAATATTGCAAATTTAAGTCTGTAAATTTGTAATTATTTTGCAACACTTTCCTGATTTTTCTATTTGCTATGGACTGAGATTTGGAAAATACCTTAGATCACACAGGTAAAAGGAGGAATACCTAGGAATCGAATACACAACTTCAAGGTTCTTTTCTTCTCTGCTGCAAGGATAGGTACAGTTTAAGATCACAGACATGTCACCAACCCTTATAACAACCGAGGCCACTGTGATTACTCCACTCCTCCTGACCCTCAGTTTCCCCAACCACAATACAGGAACAAACATTCCTACACCTCTCAGGGTTGGAGAAAAGTCTAAAGGAGCAGTAGAATCCCATAGTAAGCACTTCCTGCAGAATCTGAGAGTAAATTCTCAATCAATAATCATCATCATTATCACTAACTTTATTACACAGCTTTGACTTAAACACTGGCTGATTATAACCAGGCGCTGTTCTAAGTACATTACAAATATTAACTTATTTAATCAGTGTCAAGAGCTTTAAAACGCAGGTACCTTTTGACCCTACAAATCTACTTCTAGAACTTGATCATAAAACAAAAATACCCCAGAATAGAAACACTGGATGCAGCAATCCCTTTTAGAGATTTGCCATGTACATCCACATATTAAAGGCTGTGCAATAAAGAAACTTGTTTAACTTTGTCTGACCCAGTTTTTAAACTTCCTTGGCACTGGAACCCCTTTTCATACTAAGATGTATTTAAATACCACAGATACGACTCCTGACAATATACTGGCATAGAATATCCAGGAATTTATGCAGAATATTCAATTCAGTGTTATTTATAACAGCTCAAATTGGAATATAAAATATTCAATGGAAAGGTGATTAGTTAAGAAAATTATGGTCAGTATTATAATGCAGAAGATCAATGAGGAGAAACTTAAATTTTAAATATTCATAGATGTAAAAAGCAGGTTATAAAACTCCCTTCATTACGATGCAGGGTTGAAAATGTTAACTGGCTCTTTGTGGGTTACTGGATTACAACTTTGTCCCCATCGTGCTTTCCGAATTTCCATTTACTTTAATAATAAATATGTTACCAAAATAATCCACATCCTTACATAGGCAAGAATATGTGTATGTAGATATACATATATTAGTAGGAATACAAAATGATTATCAACTGTAAGATAGGAATCCTAATACTGAAGTGCAAGCTTTATAGGATTTATTGTGTAATACTAACAAGTAAACGTGTACAAACCACGCCTCCAAACCAACACCTATTCTCCTCCGAGCTTCTCACAAAATCCAAATAAGATCTCTACATATAGAAGCATGAATGTCATATCCAAACCAGAAATATGAAAAACCAAGTATCTACTGATACATACAAGCAACACTTATTGATCTCGAAAACAGAAAACATGTTTCAAAAAGGGTGGTATGTTACCACTGCTGTAAAATTACATTCACCACATCGTTAGTATATTTGTTATAGGTACATGCAAGTATAGAAAAGGAAAAAAACAGAATGCTTGAGAATGAAACCCACTAACCGGCACAGAGAAATGGGAGCAGCAAGCTTTAGCTCTAGCCTTAGAGTTTTTTTGTTTTTTAAAGCAGAGTTTTGAAGTCAAAAATCACAAGATGGTAACAACTGTTAATGAGAGAGGTAGGTACACAGAAGTAGGTTGTGTTGCTTTCTGTATTTTCCTGAATACTTGTACTCAGGAATATTTGTATTAAAAATAAAACTCTGAAAAGGTTGTATTTTGTTTTAGTTCCTGACTCCATGATCAGGGGACTGATTAGGAACAGGTATAGTCCTTCTGTGCCTCCATTGATGGTCCTGGGAAGACTCTGGACGGTCATCCACTTTCCCCAAGAGTGAAGCTAGAGAGGCAGCTAACGCTGTTGAAAAACCCCCAGGAATCCCTCTTGGGGAGACACGGACACAATTCCTAGGAGATAAGTCCTCAACCCTGAGAGGAGCAGTCCAGAGGTCAGAGCAGTGCTCAGCAAATCTAGGTACAAAGGAACCTGATAAATAGACCATGCTGCAAATCCAAGTTTTCAAACAGTTCCTCTCAAAACCATGTAGTTGTAACGCGGCTGTGAGCCAAAAAGCAGAACGCCAACCTTTATGCAAAAGAGTAGAGGAAAATGGATAAACAAATGAAGGCCTTGTCACCCCAAGGCACAAACTCAGGCAGTTGCCCCAGCAGGAACTGGGCTATCCCTGAACTCCTGGGAGGGCTTCTCCCGAGAAACCAAGTGACCACAATCAAGTGAGCCCTCAATCGCCAGCACTGTGTCTATGATTCATGCTGCCCCTCTCATCCTCTCAACAACTATTATTAGGTGGGCGGTCCTAAGGGCTTCTAAGCATGGGCCTGGAATCCGCCAAGCCAGACTCACTGGCTAACTAACACTCCACTGGCCAATATGCCACCGTCCTGAACTTCAAGTTCCCTCTTTCCTAAAGCAGTGTTTTTGTAAGATGGTAGCATCTGATCAACAGGACTGATGGGGAGATTAAGTCAGGCGACAAGAGTGAAACGCTCCGCACCACACTTGGTACACAGTCCCCTCTTTGATTCTGGTGGTGGGCAAGAGGGCCAGGGACCCTGCCCTGATGCAGGTGACAGAATAGCCATCACCCTGGGCCACTCAGGGGAGAGTCACACATCGATAGCACTAGAAGTCAGAAGTGGCTACCTCATTTGTGAGGCCCAGTGCAAAACGAAAATGTTTGCAAAGCGCCAAAAATCAAGAAGATGGTAACCCCAGAGCATTAAAGTAAGCGTGGGGCCCTTCTAAATGTAGCCCCCATGGCCACACGCCCTTGAAGACAGCCCCGCTAGAAGTCCATGTGCTCAAACACTTCGCAGACACTTGAAAACGAAGGTCGACAAGCACGGAGCTTCCTAAACTCATCCAAACGCTTGAAGCATTTGGGGAGATGCCAGGGGGAGAGCCACAGCATAACGAAAGGGGGCTGAGGCTTGAAAATAGAAGCCCGTCGTTAATTCAATTTGTGAGAAGTTATCAGAAAAAATACTGTTTGTTCTCCGTGACAGTTAGCAGAACTCGCTAAAAGTCTTTCCAGTCTACAAATTCTTAAAAACAAAGCCAAACAAAACAAATACGTTCTTTATACTTAATATCAGGGGGCTGTGCCCAACTGAAATCTGTAAGCAAGAGGCTACGTGGGGCCTAGGGTCTGCTGGGGACAGCCTCCCTCCCCAGGCAGCACTTGGTAAAGGAGCATAGAGGACCTCAGAAAAACTGGCAAATACCTCCTCCATCTCAGTGACCTCTTCAGAAAGAACTGGGGCTTGTGACAGGGAAGAAGGTGCTCCTGAAGTGACAGTAGGGGGCTAACAGGGTTGCCCAGAAATCCATTTGTGGTCACTTGATGAAACATTAGATGCTGAAGGTCACCTCAGTGACCAGAGTCAGGACACTATGGGGCAGGAAGCTCTGGACACATTTTTAATATTTATTTTGAGAAACAGAACACGCATGCAAACAGGGGAGGGGCAGAGAGAGAGAGAGAGAGAGAGAGAGAGAGAAAATGAATGAATGAATATATATCTGAAACAGGCTCCAAGCTGTCAGCATGGAATGGGATGCTGCAGGGGCTCGATCCCACAAACTGTGAGATCATGACCTGAGCTGAAATCAAGAGTCAGATGCTTGACTGAGCCCCCCAGGCTCTCCCCACATCACAGTGCTTTCTATCCAGCTTTCTCCTTAGCACTCCATTTAGCAGAGCCAAGTCCTTGAGAACGAGAGAACGTGGATCAGTCTCTTCAAGTCTCCTGGTGTTTTACCCTTTACTTAAGCAGCAGCACAGTATTTACGTGAAAAACATTGTAAGAATCTCAACCATCTCCCAATAGCTTTAACACCAAGCTGGGAGGAAGTCCGCAAGCCCAGCTCTATTACTTGCTAGCTGTGTCAACCTGGGGAAACCACCTCTACTGAGACTCATTTTAATACCATTTCTCAGGAAAGTGCTTACAACGCTGTCTGGCGCATAGTAAGTGCTCAGTAAATGTTAACTGATTTATCCTCGTAACTCATACTTAACTCCCCACACACACCCCCACCATGCCAACAAGCATATGGCTTAGGCTTCCAGAGGGCATCAATCATTTCTCCTGTGGGTCTTTTCCTAGGAGTCCTATTTCAAGACTTAACACCGCAGCAATGGGGGTGCTTGGGTGGCTCAGACTATTAAAGCATCTGTCTCCTGGTTTTGGCTCAGGTCATCATCTCTTGTCTTCGTGGGTTCGAGCCCTGCATCAGGCTCTGTGATGTCAGGGCAGAGCCTGCTTGGGATTCATAGTCTCCTACTGGAGCTCTCTCCTCTTTCTCTGCCCCTCCCCCCCACTCACAAGGTCTTTCTCAAAATAAACCTTAAAAAAAAAAAAAAAAAAAAAAAAAAAAAGGACTGCAGCAACAGAATCTCCAGAACCAGAGCTAATGCCTTTACATCAGAGTTACTGCTTAATGGTACAGATGTTCAACCATTTTTGCAATGACAACTCCAGATGGTTAACCTGCATTTGCATTATTTTAATCTTATGATTAATAAAAGAATATTTACATGACTAATCCAATTACAGTTAGGACTAAACAATGTTTGGCCTGTGTGTTATAGTCAATTTGACCACAGTCCGAACACATAGCTTATGTTCAGAGTCCTTCAGAGTTAAAAAGCAGCACACTTTAAACATAATGAAACACCAGATAAAATCCTAATGTGCCTTCACACCTTTTTTTCAAATGGGCACATTTACAACGTACTAGAACCTATAGGCTCCATTCTTTGAAGTACATCAGGAGTTCCTGTTCTTGGTTAGTCGGCCCAAGTTCCATCACCATTTACAGAATAAAAACCAATCTACCTTCTCAATCTTCCCCACTGACACATAAATCTTTCTAATGGCAGGTACAGCCTAGGACCAAAAAACTAGGCTGGGTTCACCAATCTCTACAAGAAATCTAGAACCCTGGCCTTAAATTCCAAACACAATATATAAATGCAGTGATCACTGGTTGACCACTAAAAATGCTGGATTAGTCATGGCTGCTAATTGTCACATTTTCAAGTCTAACTCTGCATTTTAGTTCACAAGAAAACAAAGACACGTAAGATGAGAAACCTAGGAGAAAGCCAAGGAGCACATTAGAAGCTGTCTCCTCTCCTATGCACCTTATGCAACCTGTCCTGCCACAGACTCCCCTAGAGCCACGTGCCTGGCAGTCCCACAGCCAAGGGGATCTCAGCAGGGAGCTCGTCCCCCATGACTTTCAGGGCCATGCACAAAGCAGGGGTTCCATAAATATTTGTTGAATGGATTAATGAAAATATCTAAAGGTGGTTTATTTTTGTAAGTATTAAACAAGCAACGGTCTTGTGACATCCTACTTGCTGATTACTGCTCCAAACCTTTCCACATCCTGGCACTAGTTTAAAAGTTAGCCCGATATTTACCAGTGAGAGGTCGTTAAGGTCTTAAGGTTTAAGAATAAGTAATGTAATCACGATACATTAACATTTCGTATCTGAAAAACAGTGTGCTGTTTATATAAAGCCCTTTCCCTCCATGATCTCATTTAATCATCACAGGCAGGATACAAAGCAGAAAGTTTTAGGGTTTTGACGCCAGGACGAGGAAAAAGGTAAAATCCTCACCAATCGATGGGAGTGAAGACAAAGAAAATTTGAAACTGAAAGGAATCTAGAAGTTGTTCTTGTGCAACCTCCCAGGAAAACCTGGTAGATGTGTCTCTCTTTCACTACAACTTGATTTTCTTCTACTTATTCAAAAAGCTCTGCACGCGGTCTTGCTAGGTCTACCTGTCAAAAGAGAGTAAGATTTGTATTTCTCTGATGATGAGTGCTGTTGAGCATCTTTTCACATGCCTGCTGGCCATCCGGAGGTCTTCTTTGGAAACGTGTCCATCCATGTCTTCTGCCCATTTCTTCAATGAATTATTTGGCTTGGGGGTGAAATAAGTCAGGCAGAGAAAGACAAACATCCTGGGATTTCATTCATATGTGGAATTTAAGAAACTGAATAGAACTGAGGGTTGATGGAGGGGAGGTGGGTAGGGGGATGGACTAAATGGGTGATGGGCATTAAGGAGGATACTTGTTGGGATGGGCCAGGGTGTGGTACGCAAGTGATGAATTACTGGGTTCTACTCCTGAAACCAGCACTACACTAGAGTTTAAATAAGTTAATAACAACAAAAAAAGGGCAAGATGCTGGTCCTGCCTATTGGAACAGGAACAAAATCTTTACCCACAGACCTGACACATGTGAACATGGCCTTTAAGGTCCATCATGAAAATGGAGAAAAGGTATGCGGCCTCCTACAACAATTTCCTTAACTGGAAAACATGAGATTTTTATATTTAAATTGCCACCAGGCTACACAAATAATCTTGATAATCTTGAAGTGTAAAGGATACATTCTGCATTCCCTAGAACAAAACACCTAATCCAAACAGATTTTATCTGGTCTCAACTTAGAAGCCGGTGAGAAAAGTAGAATTGTCCCTCTGTCTCATTCATTTCAAATACTGAACACTGGCTGATATTTAATTATTTAGAATTAGCAAGCTAGCTACTATATCTCTGAACTGAATTTAAAAACCCTGTCTTAAATATTAAGGTATTATCCCTGTCCCTCGCCCTATTGGTCACCTCTAATTGAGAATATTTAAGAAAATCAAAAGCAACCTCAAAGAGCAGAGAGCTTCATTTGTTTTAATATCCACAGTCCTATTAAAAGCTGTTAAAAATAGCACCTGTACCTTTCTCTGTTCTACTCTCCTCCAAATCTAAAAGGTTAAGTGATGACATCCCATCCAAAGAACAATGGACAATACATACAGCTCCCTCTTCCAGTTTCCAACAGCAGCAAGAAAAGTCAAGTACCTGATTAAAAAAGAAAAGACAGCACACACCAGTATTCCTGTCAAGTGCACGGACAGGGAGCTCGCTCTAGCCCACAAGCTCAGCAAAATCCGAAGAGCTAAACTCTTAATGAAAGGAGCATTTTTTTTTCCTGGAAGTCAAAGAACTTGGGAGTTGGTTTTAAAAATGAGATCCCAAATGCAGTCAACAGAATTTTTTCCCCCCCCTAGAAACTGGTTTCTAATACACACCACATAAAGATTATATACAGGCAAATAAGTCCATTTGAAAGGCAAGAAGAAAGGAATGATGTGTGGCACCTCATTTCTTCAGAGTTGATAAGAAGTAAACACAAAAGACCACCTCAGGAGAGGTGCGTCTTTTTAACTGAAAAATTAGATGGAAAAATTGGACTTCATCCTTAAGGCTTTTCTTAAGTGTTTTCACAGGGGATACTTGGCACACTCATAAAAACTGACTTACTTCCTTTAAGACTTTTCTCATCTCCAATGAGTAGCCAATGATTTTTATGTAACAGTTTCACTACAGCTGTGATTTTTTTTTTTTAAAAGCTTAAAGGGACAAAATGATATTTTTAGTACCAATGCAATAGGACGTGTGGGGGCGTGGCAGGTAAAAATCAAAAAGCTGTGTCAAATTTGGGGCCCAGTGATTGTAAAACAAACCTGTTAAATTGACAAAGAAATGAATCTACTTTTAAGGTACCCTAAAGCCCCACAAACATTCATTCACCAACTTCAGACAATCCACCTAAGTAATAAACCAATTTTCAACCCCCAACCCCCAAGTGGTTAGGTGGTTTTGGCACCTCAGCTTTGTGATGCTATTTGAAATTTAAAATTCACCCAGTAAAAGAAATGAATACAATAGTCAGAACCACCTGACTTCCTTTTTAGGCACTACTTAAGTATCCAATATTAGCTTTCAGTACTACAGGTAATTACCTTTCCTATTTGATTAATTATCCCAACAAACTCTGGCTTTGAGAACTACAAAACAAAACCATAGCATTGTATTTTACAAGACAGGCTACAAAATAATCGGTTATTTAATTCAGAAAACCTAAGGAACACTTGGCAACTCAACCTACATGACACTTCTAATTTTAAAGAACACTCACAATCAGATAACCTCCTTAAACTGGCTCCAGTTGTGGGTGGATAATGTCCCTTTATCACAAAGATAACTGACATCAACGAATGATCAGAATTCCAACTCAGAATTTTTTGTCTCTGCTCCACACACCAAGGTCATGCATAAACTTCAACCAGCATCCTCCCCCACAAAAAACACAAAAACAAACAACATCAAACCACTAAGCTTTAGGGGAAACCTCTCTTTCACATAAACTAGAATGAGTCCAAATACGAGAAAACATTACAAAACCAGCCCGTATCCAGCGTTTCTTGATCATGAAAGCATTCACAGTCTTTCTTAGAACAGCATTAAGTTTAATTCCTAGAAGGCACTAGCAAATCTCTGCCAGGCCAATCTACAATCAACCGTCTGCATGTGTCCAACAAGATCACAGAAGGGTCAATGTTTTTAGCCAGCTACTTCAACTCTGCGTAACAGCGGTAACAAGGTAAACCTGGTAATTGTATAGGACTGAACACAGCCAATGTCAGTGAGGATCCCCCTGAACACAAACATGCAGCTCTAGGGAAACAATTTCTGGAACAATACATGATGCTTGCATAATTCCACAAAAACTCGAGTTCATTATCAAAATAATGTCCAGTCCCAGCATTGTGCTGACACTTCCCACCTAAACTTCTCAGGACAAGCCTGGCCTAAAAAGCACAGCTGGGATCCAGGGCATAAGCCACATGCACCCACCACAACAACGGTGGGACAATGCCTGCCCTTACCCAGTCCCGACAGGACCGCGATGTAGTTTAGTCCCGTCTACTTTACGGTAATGTGCTTTTAAAACCTCACCGCGACCGAGGTCATAGCTTTAGAGATCTAATAACAACCAAATGACTGGGGCTGCCGGGCACTTAGTAAGCCATTCTGGTTATGGCTCTTTAATAGTACCTGGAGTTCTGCTAAAAGAGAGAGCAGAAAACTCCTACCTCCCGGGAAAGAAAGTCCTCTGCAGGGAGCGCAGAGGGAAGCAAAGAACCCGATTTTGGGCAGGGGACGCCCCCACCTCCGCGGCCCCATCTCCCTAGCAGCCCCAGCACGCCCCTCTCCCCGCAGCGCGGTGGCCGGGGCCGCACCTTTACCTGTCAGCTCCGCCACCCATCTCTGCCCCGCCAGCCGACCCTCCGAGTCCCAGCAAAGCTCTAGAGCAGGGTGCAGGAGAAAGAACCCCAAAGGCATCCCATCCCAAAGAAAGAAAGCAAAAAGGCTGTTCCTCCAGGCGGAGGGACATCGGGCACGTCGGACCCAAGAGGCGACACGCCACCCCTGCCCCGCACCTACCAGATAATCCATGTACAGAAACGCCTCAGTTATTCGGAGATCAGACATCCGGCAACCTAAAGCATCCGGAACGGCTCCGAACCCGGAAAAAAAAGCAGCTTCTCTGGCTGCGAGCGAGCAGCCCCTGAAAAAGCCAGCAACAACGAAAATAGCCGAGAGCGGCCGAGCAGCCGAAGATTACACAAGGGGCGCGGCGATTGGCCGGGCGGGCGGGCAGAAGGAAAGGAGAACGCTCATTGGCTGCGGTGCCTATAAAAAGCGGGCCACTGCGGGTGGCAGGAGAGAAGCGCGGGAGCGGCCAGGGCGCTGGTTCCTGTGAGCCGGGTGGAGGAGGGCGGGGGCTAGGGCTGCGCAGGCGGAAGAGCGAGCCGGGAAGAGCGGAAAATCTGCCGGTGCTGCAACTGCCCGAGGTCTGCGTGCTTCCGTAGCCGCCTATTCGGGGTAGAGCGGAGCCGAACTGCGCTCCAGTGCACAAGAACCGTGGTGTCCCCTCCCACCCCCGGTAGGAAGCCAGTCCTGAATCGGGAGGCGTGGTAGCCACCGACACCTAACGCCACTCTCCGGAGTGATTTCCTGCGGCCTCTGCGGCCTCAAGAGAGCACCGAAGGGGCGCCTAAGGAATGTACTCGGCACAAGCAGGCCTGTCACAGGGGCAGCCCCTCCCGAACTCGGTGACGTGAATCTTGGAAGCGGACAGCTCCAGCCTGAAGTCTCTCAGGGTACACAGCAGCTTAGCGCACACAGCCAGAGGTAACCCAAGAAGCTCCCTTAGAACACCAGGTTGTCCTCAGAATCCACTCTCCACCATGGGAGAAGAAAAAAGTTGAGGGTAGTAGACCTCAAACACCAGAAAGAAACGGTAAAGTCTTTGCATGCTCTGAGTCCAGTTACACCGAACACAAATCCATCACCCCTAAAGAAAATGAGCAATCGAACAAGCAGCTCTCTGACAAGACCCATAATACGGTATTGCTGCCCTGGGTAAGAAGTAAGAGCATAAGCAGGTGCATTTCCTGGTAAGTAACTTGGAAATTGGCACTGGAATTTTGCCATTCTGTTAAGGGGGCAGGGGTGCTGTGTCAGTCGAGAAGTTAGAGAAGAACACAAAAACACACGGGTTTTTTGTTTTTGTTTTTGTTTTTTGTTTTGTTTTTGTAAGATTTAGCCTAGGAACAACCACACAATGCCAGACACGGCAACCTAGGCTCACATGACCGGTGAAGTACCGCAACAGCCTGCTCCCCACCCCTGCATAGCTTGAGAATGAAGGGCTTGCTCTCACCTATGTTAATAATTAGGGCTTCCATACAATAATGTATAAAATGTCAAACTTCAACTGAAATCTTTCTGAACAGACTGCCTGACTGTATAAATCTATTAGGGGATGAATTTTTATTTTCCCCTCAACTTGGCACCTTCCCTTTTTGCATCTTCAAACATGGATTTCCATACTGGAAGCTTACCTGCACCTGCCAAAACAGTTAGTCAGGTAACAATGGAATTCACCCCAAATATGCAAGAAGGGAGTGCAGACGCTCAGAGGGAGCTTCAGGTTAGGAAGCCATGTGATGTGGGGGTATTCGATCTCCCCTCTCTCAACCTGTTTCTTCTACCAAACAGTGAGAATTCCTGTGGCCAGAGGATTTTTTGAAGTAACTAAAGGCCAAATATACACTTAGTACAAAGCGTGACTTTGTTGATCCAACTTATACACAAGATGGAGTAAATTGAACTTCTGCAGAAATTTCAGTGACTTTTGCCTATGTAGGAGCTAACTTAACTCAGTTGCCTTAAACCATTAAATCAATTTTGATTGATTTATCATAAGGCTAAGAACATGTGGATTTAGAAGAAACTGTGACCTGGATTCTAAGGTGATGGACTTCCCTAAATGTACAGCACAATTGGTTGAAATTGCAGACATGGAAGTCCTTTTCAATTTGCTAGCAAAAATAATTCAAACCGATCAGAAACCTTTTGGGTTTGATTTTTCCCTTTCCTTGAGTAAGCATATTGAAAATAAGATAAAGGGGGCGCCTGGGTGGCGCAGTCGGTTAAGCGTCCAACTTCAGCCAGGTCACGATCTCGCGGTCCGTGAGTTCGAGCCCCGCGTCAGGCTCTGGGCTGATGGCTCGGAGCCTGTTTCTGATTCTGTGTCTCCCTCTCTCTCTGCCCCTCCCTCGTTCAGCTCTGTCTCTCTCTGTCCCAAAAATAAATAAAAAACGTTGAAAAAAAATTTTTGAAAATAAGATAAAGGAATTGAGTTAGCAAAGAGACACCTTATGGTCCATGGTCTCGGTGATATTTGAGGTCTTGATGACTGCCAAGTCAGACTCTAAAACAGCCTGTCAGTTTCTATGCAGGGGAAGGGAACCACTCAGGAGCAGCTGCCTTCTGCCTTTCCTTTAAAAGCTAACCTTAGTGGGGCGACTGCGTGGTTCAGTCGGTTAAGTGTCCAACTCTTGGTTACAGCTCAGGTCATGAACTCGCGGTTTGTGGGCTCGAGCCCCGCATGCGGCTCCATGCGGACAGTGCGGAACCTGCTTGAGATTCTCTCCCCTCAAGAGGGGGGGACAGGGGAACCTGCCTGCCCCTCCCCGCTCACTCTGTCTCTTAAACTTGAAATAAAATAAAATAAAATAAAACTTAACCTTAAAGAATCCTGAACAGAAGGTTTTTAGGCTAAACATAGTTTAACCTACTTCTCAGAACAAGTAAATGGGCTCAAAGCAGGGAGATGAAAGAATTTGTTCCAAGTTCCAAAGGCTGCACCATAGTATTTACCATATTCCATACCATTTGTACATTATGACTCACACCAAGGAAAACCTTGTGTTTGATGTATTAAAAAATCCTATATTGCCTTTTGGAAAAGCATCTCAACCTAAAGCTTCAGAACTCCATATGGAGCACATTTATCCAATTAGGTGCTACTCTTCTGGGATGTATATAAAACTTTGTGCAGAGGAGAGAGGCTACCTTGATTATTTGGTATGAACAGATCCCACAGTTCCCACTATGCGCAGCTGCAGTCTTAGCTGATAGCTGTTGCTATTGCATAGCCACCCCAATATGTGCTTTAGAAAAGCGTGGAGAGGTTAGAATGTGCTCACCTCACTATGTACCAATTAACAGGCTGCAGTCTTGAATAAGACGTGGTCCAGTAACATAGCTGCCTTTGCTGTAACAAGAACGACCCTCTTCCAGACACCTAAGAAAACCTATAAACTCATGAGGCAGTTGCATTACCACACAGATTGTGAGGAAAGAGCCGGTCACTGTTGCCTGTTAAAAGCAAGGAGAAATTCTTTTGACAGTCCATAGTCTACAAGTCTATAAAGACTGCTGACTAGCCAGATTTAGAGAAAAGTTTGTTGAAGCGTCGTTTGTAGGAAACAAATGCATGTTTCCAACTTGGTCTCCCAATTTCTACCATCCAGGAAAAAAAAACAATACATCCATGGCAATTTCCATCTACTTTTTTTTGTTGTTCGACGTGATTTATGGAAAAATATAATCTTTGCTAGTTTTGTATCATGCACTCACTTTACATAAACTTCACTATATCCTGGAATTTCATAAATGTTTCGTGGCTATATACAGCTCTATAGAGATGTACTATGATAAATTCCTTATTAGGTACTATTGTTAATATTACAGTGAATGTTTGCTTATAGGATTGTCCACATCTCCTTATAAGAATTATCCTAAGAATATTCTAGAAGTGAGTTATTGGTACAGAGGGTATGAGCACTTTTAATACTTTACTAGCTTATAGCCTTTCTTCCCCTGGCCCCAACTCCAAAGCAGGCAATGCTTCTCTTGCCTCATTCTTGCTTTGAGTATATCCTTTAATAGCTGAGAGATGGTGTATTTCATTAGAAAGACTCTTAAACCACGGACCTTCTTTTTCAGAAGTGGTGGTATCCAGACACTAAATTCTGCAGAGGTCACTGGGCACTTTGCCCATTTACTGCTTCTAATAACTTCTAGGACCTTAATATTTTCTTCTCAGCCCTGCTTTTCTTGTTCTAGGTGGTCAACCATTCACTCACCTCCAGCCACCTCTGATTTACCCCAAACCTCTTCTCTGCTTCCTATACTTGAAAGGACTACCATTATGTCCTAGAGGATGAACCTCCTATGAAGCTAACAGAACTTGATTCATAAATGGAAGAGGCCAGAAGGAGGTTAGAGGCTTGAATTAAGAGTAGGGTTTTCCAGGGGCACCTGGGTGGCTCAGTCAGTTGAGCGTACAACTTCAGCACAGGAGGGGATCTCACGGTTCGTGAGTTCGAGCCCTGCATCAGGCTCACTGCTGATGGAGCCTACTTTGGATCCCCTGTCCCCCTCGCTCTCTGCCCCTCCCCCACACGTGCTCAAAAATAAACCAAAAAAAGGATTTTCTGCTCCTGGCATGGTCATGGTGGCCTACAAAGTACAGGGAACCCTACTTGTAATGGATTCTTGCAGCTAGGAAGTTTTAAGTCTAAAACATCTCCATGTCAGCTTAAACTAGTTTTGTCTCCAGCAAGTTGATGTTCAAGTCTCACATGTCTAGTTTTTAAAGATTAGTGGCCTGGCAATCATGAACATTTGCTACTTCTTAACTAAAGGAGCTTGGGTAGGTCACTCGTTCCTTCCAGGTTTCTGTTTACTCAAATATAGAGTTGCACTAATCACGGATGATTAAGGACCCTTTGGGATCTAGAAGTCTATACTCCTGGTTGGGGGGCAAGGATTTGTTCTAAACAGATAACTCCCCTCTTCCAAAAAGAATTTGCTGTGTCTTGGAGTATGAAACCAAGACAAGCCATTTAAAATGAAGAGTCACCACCTAAAATGGTAAATAATTATATAAGAAAAAAAAAAAAAAAAAAAACTAGATCACACAAGCAAACACTACCTAAGCATTAAATATCAAGCTATGGCAATCCTTCAATACCTCCCCAGGATCATTTAAAATTAGTACTGCATTGTTGAAGTTTCCTATTGGCACTGTGACAAATTACCACGTACTTAATGACATAAGACGCAAATTTATTCTCTCATCGTTCTGTACACTAGAAGTCCTGGTCTTATGGGGCTTAAAATCAAGGTGCTGGCAGGGTTGGCTCCTTCTAGAGATCTCAGGGGAGGATTCCTGATCTCTTCCAGCTTCTGGCTGTTTACATTGCTTGGCTTTCAACCATATCACTCCAGTCTCTGCATCTGTGGTCACACTGCCTTCTCTGTAGTCTAACCTCTTGTGCCTCCCTCTTATAAGGGCGATTGCATGTAGGGCCTACCCAGATAATCCAGGACAACCCCTACTCTCAAAATCCTTAATTTATCACATCTACAAAGTTATTTTTGCCACATAAGGTAACATTCACGGGTAACTTTGGAGCCATATCTAACCTAACACCCTGACCTTAAGATATACAGGAAAAGCAAATACTCCCATGGAAATCCAAAGTGGCGAGCACAATTTACTAATGCCTACGGAATGAGGTAAACTCTCAATTTCAGAAAGAGTTTAATTAAAACTTGGTGGTGTGGCCCCAGGATACTCTAATTCTGTTTAGGCAGTTTGTAATTCTATTTACTTGTCCTCTGGCATTTGAGTTTTTCTTCCATTTTTTTTTTTAATAACCTTGAGAAGTCACCTACCATACAATTCACCCATTTAAAGTATATAGTTAAGTGGCTTTTTGAGTATTTACAGATTTGTGCAACTTTCACCACTTTTAGGACATTTTTAATCACCTCTAAAAAATACCCTGAACCTTTGAGCTATCACCCTTCACCCCCTACCTTCACTCCCCAGCCCTAGGAAATCACTAGTCCACTTTCTGTCTCTACAGACTTCTGTTCTGGACTTTCATATGAATGGAATCCTATAGTATGCGGTCTTTTAGGATTGGCCTCTTCCACTTTGCATAATATTGAAGTTTCCTCCATGTTGTGGCACGTACATTCTCTCCTATGACCAGATAATATTCCCTTGTATGGCTATGTGGAGTTTTGCGCATTCATTCATCCATTGATAGACATTTGGATGGTTTCTACCTGTAAGCAATTTTGAATAATGTTATCCCTCTACTTTTGCTCAAGACAATATTAACTTTTTCTTCAAAATCTCTTCTCCTTTCCCTTCTTTATTGACCATGCCTAAAAACTTTCTTCATGGTAATATTGTTCTAGAGCAGTGGGTCCAAATATGAATGGTATTTCTTCCAACATTTAACGAGTTAAAATTTTGTTTCTCATAGTCCATAAATTCTTGAACATCAGCTCCTTCCTATTATATTCTTTTTTCTATTCTAGGATATAGAAGGATAAATCTTTGAACATACTTTAACTCTACAATGTTCATCGTGGTTTTGAACTTTCCGTGGGATGAAACATCTAAATTTCTTTATCCTGCACGACAGGAAATAGTGCATTAAGTTCCTTGCAAGTCTTTGAATAACCAAGAGTCTAAGCCCTACTTGATAACCGTATTATAAAAAAGACCAGGAAGGTCAACCAGAAGAATCTGCTACCTACCTTTAATTGTGAAGTACTTACTGTTTCTCAATGGAGATTTCAAGAAATGAAAAAAAAAAAAAAAAAAAAAAAAAAAAAAAAAAAAAAAAAAAAATTCTCTTTGGAAAATAAAGGTGCTTTGGAGACTGAGAGGAACTATATAGGGTCATTTGCTTATTCATATTGGAAGATCAGTTTTGAATTTAATAACCAAACCTTAAAAACCAATTCACATTGTATTAGAAATCTGTTTTAACAACAACAGTTTACGACATGTCCTTAGTGCACCCAAATCAACAAAACACCCATTAGAAGCTAAGAGCCCTAGGCAATGAAAGGTAATGTATTAATTTCCCAGGACTCTAATTTACAGATATCTAGCCATTTCTTTTAAAAGCTAGAACTTATTTTAGCAATTCTCTGCAAACAAAACTGACACGATTTCCCTAATACCTGTGGCTTTAAGCGCTCAGTGACAGCTTTCACAGGTTCACAATTGAGAACCCACATCACTCTTTGTATAGGATATACACCGTTTTCACGGCTTCATTTTTTTTTCTGAATCCTTTTCTCAGCTGTAGAAACTACATATTTGATGTTGTTTTAGGTTGGGTTCTCCACGAGACAAACGCACAGATGGCTTAGGAGAAAAGGTTGACTAAGAATTAGCACCTGTGGAAGGAGAGCTGCAGGACTTGAAGGGGCAGGGGAGGGCACAGAACATTATGCACACCTGACAAAGCCCCTACCAGTTTTAGGGGAAACTCCAGAGCAAAAGGTGCCCATCAGGGAGTCCATGCTGGGGAGAAAGGACTAGGCCCTTGTATGGCCACCTCTCGCAGTCACTGTCTGGGAACAGCCCAAAGAAGAGCCCAGGACAAGCATGACCTGGGTTTGAAGGCTCAAGTAGAGCCTGAAGAAGCTGGAGACCGTCCGCTAGTCATACTGCAAGTGAGTGGAATCGCCTCCAATGCTGCATCTCCATGCCAGTCACGTGTGTCAGCACATCAACAGCCTGTCTCACCTACAGCCCTTGCACCAAAGACAGGTTGGTTATTAAGTGTATGTAGACTTCACTATTAACTACAACCAACCCTGTTGTGTCAACGTGCTACTGCCTGAACATACCTGCGATTTCCTTCTGATGTGGTCAGCTATGAATGTGGGGGAAATAATTCAATCCCCCAGGCTCGGTGATCAATATGCTGAAATCTCACAGCAAAAAAAAAAAAAAAAAAAAAAAATCACAAGTGAAATAAGTTTCCAATACTAAGGTAGTTGAGGTGAGGCCTTTCCTTCTCTAATTCCAGCTGGTCTGTTTTCCCCTTGTATTGCTGTACAACAAGATCCCAGAATCTATGGAGACAGATGAAAAAGCAGGCCTCAAGCCTGCCGTAGAGGAATTTCCGATTAATAGAGAAACAGGATGAAGAGTTGCTTCAGTGTCTGAGTGATGGGAACTCCGTGAGGTCTTGTCAGACTTCTTGGAGTTCTGAGGAGAACTCTCAAAGAAAGGAGAGCTAGGTCTTGGAGGTTTTGTGAGGGGAGGTGTCCAAGTGGGAAAACAGCATGTGAAGGATGGATGGGTAGAAGTAGGAGAGATTCTCTAGCTGAAGGGAAAGGAGAGTTTGGGCCCAAAGTATAGGATGTGAACAAGATAGCTAAATGTGTGGCAAGGAGACTTTGAGAGTTAAGATTTGCCCAGGATCTTCCCTGCAGATTACGGCCTCTTAACTCCCCACATGGTGTTAGTGACAAGTCGACTTTCAGGTCCTTTCTGTGTATCTGCCCAATTGTTCTGGTACTCAAGACTAACGTAACTAAGGCAGCTGCACAGGTGAGCAAGTCTCAAGAAGTGGACACTTGCTTTCCTGGATGGTTTCTAAGCGATCACCACTCACTGGAATGTTTCCAAGTTGCTTTCTTGTAGGTATTTCAATACCTACTTTGAATGCTTCCAATTTACAACTTGGTCTCTTTGAAGACTTACATGTAAAGGTCTTAATTCAAAATTAGAGGTGGACTCAAAACAGCTTGCAAAGAGTTGAGAAACAATACAAAACTACAGCACAAAGCCAGTGAAAAGTATGGCAGTTGTGCCATCTAGAATGATCATATCCCAACATGAGATTCTGAGTCTATATAGTTTAAACTAAGTAAGACAAGCATGTAAGCACTCTGGGCAAATTAACGGGGGCTCATTCATTCTAACAAACATAAGTAGCACCTGCTGTATGTTAGGAATGATAGGAAAATAAGGTCTCTGCTCACAGGGAGCTTAATCTCTAGTGGATGGAGACGAGTATCAACTAGGGATAAGTGCTATACGGAATTAAAGGGGTGTACTAGCAAGTAACTGAAACAATGCTATAGACTATGGATGGCATCTCTGTGGATTTTGTTTAGCACTCCTGTCCGATAAAACTTTCTGTAATGATGAAAGTGTTCTATATCTACGTTGCCCTATTCCGTAGTATTAGCTACATATGGCTACTGAGCACTTGAAATGTGGCTGAGGCACTGAATTTTTATTTTAGTGTAAATCTAAATAGCCACATGTGGGTAGTGGCTATCATTAGACGATGGAGGCATGAAGTCACAATATGGAGGTCTTCCATTTAACCATGACATTAACTATACTTAATTTCACCTCCCCCACTAGCCAATAAAGGAATGAAAAGACCCACAAAGAAAACTGAAGACACCTGTATAGAAGAGATCAACCATCTCAGAAAGCAAAATGAGTAAAGAATTGGGAATCAATACAGCGGAACAAAGCTGAAGCCTAAGTCCTGGAATCAGGAAAGCCAGCAAGAAGCAAGCCGATTCCTGCCACAGAACTCCCATCAGCTCAGGAATAAGAGGCACCTGGTCCTCAGAGCCGGGAGAGACTGAAAACATAAAATAGCTGTGAATCTTTAAAATGCACATCTGATGGGGCGCCTGGGTGGCGCAGTCGGTTAAGCGTCCGACTTCAGCCAGGTCACGATCTCGCGGTCCGTGAGTTTGAGCCCCGCGTCAGGCTCTGGGCTGATGGCTCAGAGCCTGGAGCCTGTTTCCGATTCTGTGTCTCCCTCTCTCTCTGCCCCTCCCCCGTTCATGCTCTGTCTCTCTCTGTCGCAAAAATAAATAAAAAACGTTGAAAAAAAAAAAATTTAAAATGCACATCTGAGCACCCTTATATGCCTCACTAAACGAGGCCTGGTGACTACCCCGCTGGCAGCCTGAAAGAAAACCAGAGTGAAAACTTACCCCCAAGATAAAACTGAAGAGGGCTTGACCTCAGGGACACCAGATAAGACATAAATGCCAAGAGTAAATTCAGTAGAGATGGAATAAAGCTGAGGAAACCACCCAAAAATGATAAAGAAGCAGTTTGAGCAAAGACCATTAGAAGATCAGCCTGGACGATCAAAAGGAATGAAATCTTGCCATTTGCAACAATGTGGATGGAACTAGAGTATATTATGCTAAGCAAAATAAGTCACGCAGAGAAAGACAAACACCATATGATTTCACTCACATGTGTAATTTAAGAAACAACAGATGAACATAGGGTAAGGAAAGGAAAAGTGAGATTAAAACACAGAGGGAGGCAAACCATAAAAGACTCTAAAATACAGAGAATAGAGGGTTGTTGGAGGGGTGGGGGATGGGCTAAATGGGGGATGGGCATTGAGGAGGGCACTTGTTTGGATGAGCACTGAGTGTTATACATAAGTGATGAATCACTAAATTCTACTCCTGAAACCAATACTACACCGTATGTTAACTAACTTGAATTAAAAAAAAAAAAAAAGAACATTAGCCTGGAAGTCTAATACCCCATTACATGTTTTAAGACAAAGAGAAACAACAGCAATAGTGAAAAGAAGTCACCAGATAATTTTAGCAAACATTCCACAACCCAAAACTATGTGTTTCCAGACCAAAAAAACCACAGAGGTCCAGAACAATAACACATCACCATCAAAGAGGTAATCATTTAAAAACCTTCCTACAGAAGCACCACTCCAGACAGATTTGCTATCAGATTTCATCAAACACCTCAGGAACAAAAAAACTCCAACCTTAAGACCATTCCAGAGTTGGTTTCTTTTCTCCTTAGCTTGCAGATGGCTACCTCCCGCTGCAATCCTCAAGTAGTCTCCATGCACACCCCTGCTATCTCTCTAGCCTCGTTGCCTCTCCTTATAAAGGCTCCAGTCAGCTGGGTTTAAGGCCCATCCCACCAGCCTCATTTTAATTCAATTACCTCTTTAAAGGCCCAGTCTCCATAGAAGCTTTCAGAGGTACTGGGAGTTAGTGCTTGAACACATAACCTTGGGGATGGGAAGACAAAGCCACCCCATAACAACATTCGTGGGGTACAACCTAAGAACAAAAAGAAATTTATTCAGATTGATGAAAATGTACAGCGAACATATTCAGTGTTGAAACATGAAAAAACCTTTGGTCAAGAGAATAAACTGGTGGTTGCCAGAGGGAAGGGAGGTGGAGGGATGGGACAAATAGGAGGAGATTAAATGATACACACTTCAGTTATAAAATAAATAAATCACAAGGATGTAAAGTATAACATAGGGAATACAGTCAATAATATCGTAATAATTTTGTATGGTGATAGAGGGTAACTAGACCTATCATAGTATCATTTCATGATATATAAAAAATTTGAGTCACCATCTTGTACACCTGAAACTAATATAATACTGTATGTCAACTAGAGACACCTGGGTGGCTCAGTCCGTTAAGCGTCTGACTTCAGCTCAGGTCATGATCTCAGAGTTCGTGGGTTTGAGCCCCCATTGAGTTCTGTGGTAACAGTGCGGAGCCTGCTTTCGATCCTCTGACTCCTTCTCTCTCTGCCCCTCCCCCACTCTCTCACTCAATACTGAATAAACATTAAACAGATTTAAAAAAATATTGTATGTCAATTAAAGTTCAATATTTTTAAAGCCTTTGCTTTAAAGTCAAGGGGTCCAAAGAGCAATGGGTAACTTACAACACCATAATCACATGCTGTGGGATAGCTGTTTTATAGAATTCTGATCCAGTGGGCTAAACGCGTAAAATAAAGCTTTGGCAACAGACCTAAGTTTCAATCCCGGGCACTTTATGACCTACGTGACCTTGAGAAAGATACTTAACCTCGGAGACTCAATTTCTCCACTCTTAAAATGGAGATAAAATATAGGTAACTGCCTAAAAGTTATGAGGATTTAATGACAATGCAGGGAATTCTCAGGTACTGGCTGTTCTTCATCTCTGTGCTGAAAGCTTCGTCAGGGACTTTGAGTATTTCAAAGACCATGCCTTTGACTTAGTCTGGAAAAGTGGAAGAATTCTTCTTCCACCACCAACACTACCTAGGATCTCAGAAAAATACTCAACTTTGTAATGACAACAATGCCCTTTTAAAAATGTTGGCGAAATGAAATAAACTAAGCAAAAGGGTAAACTGAAGAGAGTGAGAAGACGAAATGGCTTTTGTCGATTGTTCTGTGGCTTTCACGTGTGACCCAAAATAGAATCAAAAGAATGTGTGGGCAGTCCAGTGAAAGCAGCCTGGCTTTGTGTGCCACTAAGCTCTATATTTTGTGCCATCTATGTGAAAGCAGGCGAGGGTATCAGGAAACAGCTAAAGTGAGTGATTAACTATTACATTTCCCGGACACGTTTCATTTGGCTGTGTGACTCCAGCGCCCACTTGCATTGGTGAAAACCACCCCCGCACTCCGTCAGGTGAACAAAAGTTCGTGTGTTACATAGTGGACACAAGACCACGTCTCCGTGTGACAGAGGCCCAGGCAACAGAAGCATAGGGTCACGTCACTTTGTAGCAGAAATAGCCACCCTGAGCACACGGCTGTTGAGAGGTAGAGTTCTCATTGTGTCAAAGTGGAATAACTGATAAGTTCTCATAGGAAAAGGCTGTGCTGGAAGAACTGCTTTTAATTTCAAACTCTTAGCCACTTGTTTTTATAAATGTTCTCCATGTAGTAGAATATGACTTTGATAATGTCTAGACCTCTAGACAAAATGTTCCAGGACACATACAAACCATCAAGATGATTGACCCCTCTTATCGGGGCGCCTGGGTGGCGCAGTCGGTTAAGTGTCCGACTTCAGCCAGGTCACGATCTCGCGGTCTGTGAGTTCGAGCCCCGCGTCAGGCTCTGGGCTGATGGCTCGGAGCCTGGAGCCTGTTTCCGATTCTGTGTCTCCCTCTCTCTGCCCCTCCCCCGTTCATGCTCTGTCTCTCTCTGTCCCAAAAATAAAAATAAAAAAAAAAAACGTTGAAAAAAAAAAAAATTAAAAAAAAAAAAAAAAAGAAGTATTAGATCCCTCATGTGATAACTGTTGGACAAGAAGGCTGGAGGCTCAGATAACTCAGTCATGTCATAGCATGATTAACAATTTTATTTTTCTACAAGCATATACTTCAATAAGTCAACCATTTATTTATGATAAAAAAGTAAATTATAATAATACTGAAGCCATATGCAACTCTTATTCAAAATTAAGAAAGTGAGGGGTGCCTGGGTAGCTCAATCAGTCAAGCCTCTGACTTCGGCTCAGGTCATGATCTCATGGTTTGTGAGTTCGAACCCCACACTGGGCTGTCGGCTGTCAGCATGGAGCCTGCTTTGGACCCTCTGTCCCCTCTCTCTCTGCCCCTCACCCACTTGGACTCTCTCTCTTTCTCAAAAATAAATAAAAACCTAGGGGCGCCTGGGTGGCGCAGTCGGTTAAGCGTCCGACTTCCACTCAGGTCACGATCTTGCGGTCCGTGAGTTCGAGCCCCGCGTCAGGCTCTGGGCTGATGGCTCAGAGCCTGGAGCCTGCTTCAGATTCTGTGTCTCCTTCTCTCTCTGCCCCTCCCCCCTTCATGCTGGGTCTCTCTCTGTCTCAAAAATAAATAAACGTCAAAAAAAAAATTTTTTTTTAATAAATAAATAAATAAATAAATAAGTAAAAACCTTAAAAAAATTAAGAAATTGAATATTGCATTGTTTCTGTCAGCCCTAACATTCTTTTTTGAGAAGTAATTAACACTTATTAAATGTTTGGTTATTATGACTGGTGGGAGAAAAAGTGGGCCTTTGTTTCTTTCCTGAAATCTCTCAAGAAAAGGCTGCAATCACTGAGTGTATAGAGGAATATCATTCACAGGTATGAGTGATAATGTTCACAGGGTATTTTATGGTACAAAGCAATAACAAAGTATTCCATTCTCAAGATATCAATGGTAATTTTATTTTTTTATTTACTTATTTTTTTAGTTAGTTTTTTTTTTTTTTTTAATATAATTTTCTGTCAAGTTACCTAACATAGAGTGTGCTCTTGGCTTCGGGAGTAGATTCCCACGGTTCATCGCTTAAATACAACACCCAGTACACATCCCAACAAGCGCCCTCCCCAGTGCCCATTACCCATTTTCCCCCTCTCCCCTCCACCCCCATGGGCCCTCAGTTTATTCTCTGTATTTAAGGGTCTCCTTTGGTTTGCCTCCCTCTCTGAAACCAGTTTTTCCCCTTCCCTTCCCCCATGGTCTTCTGTTAAGTTTCTCAAATTTCAAAGGTAATTTTATGAAAAAGATTTGACATACCAGAATCCTAAACTTGATATGTTACTCTCAAGATGTTTAAGAATTATATGAACCAATGAAACACATGTGACAACACAAGCCTGTTTTTACACAGGAAAGCCTCTGTTGAGGATTATTCTTATTACAGACAAAGGCCTTTGTCTTGAGTCTGGGATGAGATAGTTGGTCACTTTAAGGTGTGTTTATTTCTATTTTACAGGGATAGGAGAGTGGTAGTAATCTCCTCAAGTCTTACTTTTCCTTTGGTAGTTCTATTTGAGTTACTAAAATTTCCTGTTATTTTTGTGTAGAATGCACCATAGGCTGCCGCTAAACAAAACTTTGTCTGAAATTCTAAAACAGAAATGGACACTGCTGGGTCAGGGGACCCCGAGGGAGGAAATGCTGTTTTGTATCACATCAAAAGCGATACGCTAAATTTTACAAAAGACTAAAACATCCCTTGCATTGAAAAAACAAAGAAGGGTAAGAATGACTTGTTTAAACGCGCAAGTTGATACTAAGTGATGTCCCAACCTTCACAAATCACAGATGTAACGCTTGAGAAAGAAACAGAAATCTGTTCACAGATGAACAAGATCCTGCTTTTGTAAGGGACAATCCAGGCCATGGTGCATTTTTAGTAAATTAACAGATGTTTTTGATAAATCTGTAACTCAGAAGGATTCATCATGCTCATTGTGTTTGACAAGCACGAAATTAAGCAAGTTAAATCAGTCCCAAGGAAAGAAAAATGCTGTGCGGGCAATCCATCAAATGATCAAAACCTAGAGTAGTCTCTTCAGGGGGCAAATGCTTATACTACTTGAATATGCTTTTGCTCAGAAAAGATTTCAATCGGAAGAACCTCAGGTATAAGATTGTACATGCAATTGTGACAACATCAATCCCATACCTCATAAAATAGGGTAGCTTAATACTTGATGCATAAATTTGCATCCGATTCCTAGGGGAAAACAATTCAATATTAAGATGTGCTGTGTGATGGGTGCTCTGGCTTGCTGTGGTCTCACAAAAAGTCCTCTGCTCCTAAGGGGATGCAGAATGTCTTGGATTCTGGAGATGAATTTCATGTAAGTTCAAACTCACATTCCACCTTTAATTGGCTGAATGATTTTGGACAAGTGATTTAACTTCTCTGTAGTAATCTCCTTAATCTCCTCATCTGTAAACTGCTGATAATAGAACCTACCTCCTTAGAATTACTTGGATTAAATTAGCTAATACATGTAAAGCCAAGCAGTACTGAGAATGGCATCTGGCACAGAGCAATCTGGCTCCAAGCAATTTTTGCATCTATAACAGTCAAGGATTACTTGGGTCCCAGCAGAAGGACAATTAAGTTCTAGACTGTACAAAAAAAATGAAATACTATTGAGTCCTAAAATTCAAATGCTGCAAAAGAGTGGGGGGACATAGAAAGAAGGCCTTGAGATAGAGGACTTGGTTTAAAGGAGGGGATGAGACATTCTAAGTGACTGGAAAAGGCAGGACTGAGCATGGCCTTTAAGGAAGAACCAGCCTGACTGGAGTGGCAAAATAAGGTTGTGAGAGCACCCTGACCAGATAAGATGTGGCAGGTTGATAGAAGGTTTAAATTCCATTGCTGAGGAGATCAAGCTCTGAGAGGAACCTATTATAGTTTCCTCAGGGAATGTTGTAGAAATAGTATTTGTTTCTAGAAAACAGGACAGAATGTAGGGGAAGAGTCTAGAATCAGAGAGCTCAGTGTAAAGGTGTTGAGACCCACTTAGGAGTAAGTAGGTGAGGTTGGGGACCAGGGTAATAGGCATGAGTAGAGGAGGAAGGTAACTACTAAGGCAAAACCAGGAGGTGGTTAAGCGATTAGATGTGGGGACAATGGACAGGGGAGACAAAGATGGCTCCAGAACTTTGGGGATGCCTCCATGGTCTCATATTGTATCTAGGTGAGATATGGCAATATCAGGTAGGTGTTAGAACATACACTTATAACATACAAAGGGAGTTTAGGAGCAGGCCTTTCCCTACATATCTGAAATTTTCTAACTGCTACTGAGAGTGAGAAAAGAGGGTCAAGACTTCTGAGTATTGTAAGAGGATGTCTTGGGCATTGGAGCACTACTCAATATAGTTGTTTGTCCTCAAGGACACACAACTCCTGAGTGCTGACACAAGGCGAGATGAGAGTTACAAATGGTGAACACTTTGAAGCTCTACTCCCATAACAGCTTTCAAGTACACAAGGCAGTATTGTTAACTACCAGTAGTGTCTTAAAAGCTCACATTGAGTTTGGTAGGATCGATGAGTCCGGAGCAGATGAAGACAAGGGACGGCTGGGATTTCTAAGAGCTCCCTAACTGAATCATCCGTCTGCCTTAGGGTGCCAAAATGCAGCGTCCTGGGTTTGCAAGGTGTGGGACTGGAGTGTGAGGCGAGGCAGGTCCACACTGGAATGGCCTTGCTGTTAGGTCACCATCGGGGCCTGCCCCAAAGAGTCCGTGGACCGAGGGAGAGCCACTCTACACATTTCTTGGACCCAGGGTCTTCCCATCCAATCTCCATTCTCCTTGGACCTGCTAAGTTAGTCTCCATTCTACACTACACAATTATCTGGGGGGAAAAAAAATCTTTAAAATGGACTAGTAGCGTGAACAGAGGGCATAGGCATGATGGCTGTCTCTGGGAGTGATTTCTCATTAAAGTAAATTTTAAAAATACCTTTCTGGTATCTTCTAAATAGTCTGCAGTTACTTTTATAACTTCTCCAGGAAGATATTATTTCAGCCAGGGCTATAGTTTAGGCCACGATCCGATGCTTGGCACCAAAGTGGTGGCTTATTCACATTAAAAAAAAAAAAAAAAAAAGTGCTCCATAATCATTGCAACTACACCCTCTAAGTTCTGATTTCTCCCCAGGACTCTTGGTTGCTATATTATTTTTAGTGTGTTCTGCCATTGAACAGATGTTTCCATATTAAGTCCTTGTCCCTGTCATCCTGTATGTTTTAGCACCAAAGGCGACTTTAAAAGCAAACCAAACTAAGCCTAAATAATACAACACAGGAAACACAGGGATGGTTGACTCCTTCATTCCACTCGCTCTGATTAAATATCTTGACCACAATCTCTCTCCAGCATCTTTAGCACAAAGAATGAAAATCCTTGAGATGTAATAAAGGGGCTAGACGAAACTCCCATACACTGAAGTTATCACAACAATTTTACAGAAGAGGCTGCCCTAAGGGTCTATTACATCCGTCTTTTAAAGTTGATGGAAAATTCTCACTGCCTATGTGTTATGGTAAAACAAAACGCAGGCCTGGAAAATGACTGACTTTAAAAATAACAACATACTTAAGAGTCCAGCTTGCAATCGTTAGAGGTAGTACAGCGGGGGTCAGTTTATAGACTTCTGTTTTTAATTTGCATAAATAGTCTAGTGCTTGGCCAGAGCAGGCACGCAGCTGCCTCACCAGGCTGACTGACTTTTCAGTCACCCCACAGACACCCAGAGGTGCTGAGATATGGGTCATAGCAGGTCTAAGAGTCATGATGAGGCTGAAAAGTGAGTCCTTCTACACTCCCACAAGGAAAACCCAGAACTTCTGACGATGTTTTCTCCCCTTGGAGCTGACATTCTTTTGAGTTCTGCTAATGAAGAAGAAACTCCAAGTCCCACCTCAAGAACATTGTGTCATGATACTTACACTGCCCAGACTGACAGAAAGGTCTATGCTGCCTAGTTCCAAGGTGGAAAAACCAAAGCAGGTTCTTAGAGTAAATCACACAGAGTGGTGGCAGTGCATGCTAAAGATTGAATGTTTGTGTTCTTCCCAAATATATATGTTGAAATTCTAAGGCCAATGTGATGGTGTTAGGAGGTGAGGCCTTTGAGAGGTGATTAGGTCCTGAGGGTGGAATCCTCATGAATGGGATTAGTGCCCTTATAAAAGAGGTCCCTTGCCCTTCTGCCATATGAAGACACAGCCTCCAGAATGTGAGAAATAAAATGTTTGTTGTTTAAGCCCCTCCCTGGTCTTATGGTACTTTGTTATAGCAGCCCAAAAGGATTAAGCCAGTGCTTGATACCCTTCTAGGTGAAGGGGTCATGTTTCTATGGCACAGGGCCAACCATTTATTCAATAAACATAGGACATTACTGAAGTCTAGGTTCTGGTATTGTTGCAAAGACGGTGCAGGCTTCCCAGAGAATTTGTTGTCTTGCTTTTTAGAAATGAGATTATGCATTTAACAGTTTAACTTCAGGGGCACCTGGGTGGCTCAGTTGGTTGAGCATTTGACTCTTGATTTCAGTGCAGGTTGTGGGATCGAGCCTCGCGTTGGGCTCTGCACTGAATATGGAGCCTGCTTAAGATTCTCTCTCTCTCCCTCTGCCTCCCCTCCTGCTTGTACACCCTCTCTCTAAAATTAAAAAAAAAATTAAATAAATTTAACTTCGTAGAATGAAAAATTAAGAGGAAGCCTACGATTGGAAGTCAAGTGACTGATAGAGAATTTCAGAAAAAAATAGAACAGATCAGAGTAGTTGGGGGTAGCATCACAGAAGTGGGACTTAATCCATCAAACACTCATTTAACAGATTCCATGAATTATACTTTCCAAGGACTCAGAGGTATAAAGAACTTATATCAGGGCCTGATTCTGATATCTTGATGCTTAGTTTTATCCGGTGAATAGTTGAACACAGCAGGAATGTACAGACTGAGGAGTGTCATATAACAGATACAATAAATGAGACCCTTTCAGTCACAGAACTTTAGATCTGGAAGAATCCTCAGAAATATCCTAACCCAACCTCCTCCTTTTATAGATAAGAAAACTGAGTTTGTCACCTGTCCAACTTATGCTGTTAAGTTTGAGACTAAGCTGGGATTCGGACCCTGTTATAGACCCTGAAGGATAGGCAAATGCCAGTAGAGGGAACAGTAAGGGCCCAGGGAGGGTTGATGTGCAGTTAGTAGAGACTAGCCCATTATAATAGCACCTTGCCTTCCCCTAGTGTCTGTTCTGATTGATGGGTGCCCCTGCTGACTCATTAACTATTCTGAATGTCACCCCTGGGCAAAGGCACATCTCATTTCCTGCTCAGCTATATCAGTGTAACAGAAGAAGTAGAGAGAGTTTTTAATAATGAAATACTAGGAAGCAATTAATCTCTTAGCACTGCAATAACGCGTGACATAGCTCAGTTTTCTCTAAAGGTATCACAAATAGAGAATGAATGTACAAAAGAGATCCATATATTAAAAGGGTAAAGGACATGGCTAAAGCACAAGCTACATCCAACACCACGATTCCATTTGTAAAGTTCAAGAATGATGTTAGGTGAAGTATACACAGCTGGTGAAATTAATAAGGACAAAGCAGGTTTGGTTTGGGTTTGGATTTTTTTGTTTGTTTGTTTGTTTTTGGCTTTTATGGTACTAAGTCTTTACTCAGGAAGAGGGGAGGAGGTTGGAAAAGTGTAGAGACTCACAGGGGGTTTCTAGGACACGCCAGTTTTCTATTGCTTTAATACTGGTAACTCCGCGAGCGTTCAGTTAATAACTAGTCACTAGAGTACACATCTGGTGTATGCACTTTTCCATATGCTATATTTGGCACACACAAAAAAACAAAAAACAAAAAACAAAAAACGAAAGCTAAAGCAGACCGAAGTTTGGTTTCTTTTTTGAAGGCTGGGAAAGTAACGTGGGCAGATCATCAGGTTCAATGAGCAGCTGCTTGAAGATGGAACAAAGGAGCTTGGGAACAAAGATGTTCAAATGGCGACACAGTTAAAATGTGGAGATTAGCTATCAGCACCCCTGTGTGGAGAATAGCCCTTGGCAGCCTCTCACTCCCACACAGAGTGGTGGCTGTCACAGCATTCTTCCTTAACAGCCCTACATTTCTAACACTCCCTGGAGATATGGCCCACGGAACTTCTAGGAAAAACACACAATAAGGATTTTGATAATAAATGGGCTGAGAAAGTTAAAAAAAAAAAAAAAAGAATGAATCATTGATTTTTGAATCGATTTCTTTTTCCATTGTCTCATTTTCAAGTGTACTATTCAGTGGCATTAAGTACATTCATAATGTTGTGCAACGATCACCACTATCCATTTGCAGAGGACGCATCGATTTTTCAACAGCAAAATGTGGGCAGAGGATCTCAAATCTGCTATCCTTTTTGGACAAAGAACCAGGGAAGTTTTAGTGGTCTGTGTGCATCGGGAGGGAGACAGCACTGCGGCGGCGGGTCCTAAGAGGATAGCCACAGCAAGCGTCCCCGGCTGCATGCTGGTGTGCACCTCGAATAGCCAGGCAAGGACACCACGCGATCACCTCGCGCAGTCTTTCCGCAGCACTGCTGGTGCGCGCCGGGCCACTGGACTTGACGCACTGGTCCTAAAGAGAGGCTGCCCGCAGCGGGACCGTGTGAAGGAACTGCTGTGCCTGCTGGTGGTTTGAGCCTTCCCAGACCTGCGACTCTTTGGGTTTGGGTTTGGGTTTGATTCCACAAAACTACTCTCTTGCTACATGATCTGCAAAGTTGGCATAATTTTGGAGCTGGAAGGAGCCCTAGAGATGACCTATTCAAACCCTCTCACTGTCCAGTTGCAAGAATCAAGAAGCCCGTGAGAGATGGCGCCGTGGAGGGAGCTCAGCGCTGCAAAATCCCGCAGCCGCTGCACTCATTTTAAAATTAAAGTGACTAAGTTCTTAAAACATTTTTCCTGTGCTTTATTTTGAGTAGCCAGAACCTCCCAGGAGTAATAAAAGCACAGTTACAAATCTCTAATCTGGCGGGGTGTTTTTTTTTCCCCTTTAATTTTACCACATGTGGACCCTGAAATTATAATAATAAGGAAAAGGACAGAACACAGTAACTCACAATATAACACAATCTACCCCAGATGTTGATTGCAGACGGATTCACAAGCACAGTCTGAGAGCTTGTTCCAAAAGTGGGGAGATGCTGGGACCCTAGAATAGTAGCCATGGTCCTCAGGTAAAATGTCCCTATCTATATAGTTTATAACCAAGTCCATTGCTAATACTCAGAAATTATTTATATTTATGCCCTTTGTCCATTTTCGGCTTCTTCCCTTCTCCTCCTTTCCTTCCGTGGCCCATGTCCCCACATTTCTAATATTTCCTTCTCTCTAGTTCCCAGGAGCATCTCGCTAGCCCTTGGGTTTTCAGGACTTCCCATTAGAACATCTTGGCTAGGACTGTGTGTCTAAAAAAGCCTCTGACTCATAGGACTATTTTCTTGATTTTCTATTACCAGAATCCCTTAATATCTTTCTCAATTCCAAAGTGTCCTATATTGACTTCCCAAGATAAATTTATAATCTAATCATGGTTTATGAAAGAAGGACCACATTATGACTTTAGAGGGCCCTAGGCACTTTTACTTTGGTGGCCCCCTTCCTCCATACAAAAATATAAAAGATTATATTGTACAACTGCATTGGAAGAAAAAACAAATACAATCCAGCCTGGATTGATATTTTCCCCCCAAGAATTTTAAGAAAAATAAGAATGAAACATTTGCATGAGCTCCTGCATATATTGTCGGCCCTGGGCATTGCACCTGTGGTGCCTTATGCATAGCCGGCCCTGCCTGTTGGTGCTGCCCAAAGATCGCCTGGGTTACATCAGTATATCAGATTGTGTTGGGTTATCACTTAGGATACTTTTGGTTGTAAATAATGGGATAAAACTCAAATGGGAGCTTAAACAATAAGGGGAATTTATAGGCTAACAGAGCTGTTAAGATCAGTCTGATGTGGCTTGGAGTCAGGCCCCTTCCCCTGTGAAACTTCCATTGTTCAGAAAAAGTCAGAGACCATGTCATAGACCTTGTTTTTTGCTTGTCCGTTGGCCATTGCCCTCCCTGCCTACCT